>NW_024746036.1:235000-430000 GCF_018991925.1 Homarus americanus
GACTGAAAAGCTTAGGCTTGCATTCATTAGAGTGGCGTAGAGTTAGGGGAGATATGATAGAGGTGTACAAGTGGGTAAGTGGGATTAACAAGGGTAAAATGGAAGATGTTCTGAAGCTCAGTAATAACGAAATAACTAGAACAAATGACTTTAAATTAGATAAATTCCGATTCAGAAAGGATATAGGCAAGCACTGGTTTGGTAATAGAGTTGTGGATATGTGGAATAGGCTACCGAGTGCTATAGTAGGATCGGGGACGCTGGGGAGCTTCAAGACGAAGTTGGATAGGCACATGGAAGTGCTGGGATGGGTGTGAAAGGGATCTGCCCTGTATGGGCCAGTCGGCCTCCTGCAGTATCCCACTTTCTTATGTTCTTATGTTCTTCTTATGTTCTGTGCCTTCTCATTCTCTACATCCTCCTCCTCCTTATTTCTCCTTCCTCCTCCTCCTTATTTCTCCTTACTTCTCCAACTTCCAGCCTTCATCATCCCTCTACCCCCACAGTTCTTCTCCATCCTCCACACCCCCCATCTCCCTCTTTCTTCTCCCCCATCTCCATCTATCCCCCATCCTCTTTTCTTCCCCACTCTTTTCCTCTCTTTATCTCCTTCTATTCCCCACCCCCTTTCTTCTCCATCATTCTTCATCCCTACCCATCCCCATCTCCCACTCTACCTCCCCTTCCCTCCATTTCCACCCCTCTCCCCGCTTCCCCCTCTTCCCCACCACCTCCCACTCTCCCTCTCATCCACACTCTATACCAAAAGAAGCTACATAACAACCTAAGGGAGTGATGGGGAAGGGGGTGATGGGGAAGGGGGGTGATGGGGATGATGAGAGAGTCAGCTTTATCTAGTCTAATCTAAAAGCTATTGAGAACCCCCCATCAAAAATTAACCCCCATTTACTCTGTATTATAACCCCATGTGAGAGGATAACATCACCCCACTAATTGACCCATTGGTATATTCTCCCCTCCCCTTGTTTATCATCCCGTGTGAGAGTAGGAGTGAGTGGGGGAGAGAGGGGGGAGGTGTGGTGGATTAGAGAGGGAAGAGAGGAGGAAAAAAACAGAAAGGGGAAGAGTGAGGTAACGGAGATAAAGGAGGTAGACAGAGTAGAGAAGAGGGTGGAACGAGACAGGATGGAGATGGGGGAAGAATGGGTGGATGGGGGAAGGGGTCCATTACTCGGTAGTGGTGGGTGTTGTTGGAGGGCTGGGAGGGGGAGGGGGTGTGGATTTTGGAGGGCTGGGAGGGTGTTGGAAGGTTGGAGGTCTGTGAGGGGAGAGGGGCTAGGTGTTTGTGTGTTTGTGTTTTGTTTTTTAACTCAGAAATAATTGACCAAGAAAGGGTTAAGGAGTAGCATTTTAAGATAAGGGGGAAGGGGGTAATGGAGGAAGGATTAAGGGAAGGAGGAGGAGGAGGAGGAAGGGGAAGGACTCCAGCAGAGGGTAAAGGATAAACCTCCCTCTTAGCCCCACAGATCGGAAGGGGAGTCAAGAGAGGCGGTGATCCCGTTCTCAGCCGTGGAGACTCTAGCCCTTGTGGACCCTCGCGGCTCATTAGTTGGAGAGGGCAGATACTGTGTGCACCTAATTGAGTTTTGCTCATTAGACACCAGGGGTAGACGCAGATAAAGATATCCAGCGATCACTCTCACCAGCTACCACCGTTCTGACGACTAATGCTTCGAGTGTTTCAAATGATTCACACTTCCGTTCGAGGGGTTTATTAATCGGTAATATTTCTGTGTTTGTTATGATTTACACTCGTCAGATTGCTATGGTATATGGCATAAATGACCTACTGTGTAATATATAACAACATTGATATTGTTTTTTGTGTTAATGTAACCATAAATCAAACGTTAAATTAACAAGTAGAAGCATCATCACAGCACACTCCCAACCATCGTCTACCAGTCATAAATCCTTCTTGATACGCGAACGCCGAGAAATCCAGATACGTAAACATAACAATCCGACTCATGAATCACGAACGCTGTGGATTTGTGATGGCCTAAAATTGTTGATTGCGTCGGCTAGCTTAATACCCGCCTGTCCTTACCTGACCAAAATGTGTTTACTGTTTGAGGGACGGTTTTTCACGGGCGATTAAATGGAGCCACAGTGAGCGGATGTTGGTGAACTTTGTTTGTATGTTTGTCTCTTATGAAGATACTAACACCTGTTGCTCTTTGCTTTATGATCATTGGCAGCTGAAACACCTGAATCTAAAATAACAACAACAATAATACCAACAACAATAACAGCAGCAGTAATATCAACAAGAACAACAACAATATTAACATTAACAATATCACCAACAATAATATCAATAACTACAACAACAACAAAAGTAGCAACAACAGCAACAACAACAACAGGTATAAAAATTACTTCACTGGTTTTTGTACTATTATGAATTATTCGGACAGCACGAACATATTCTGTATTAAGCAGACAAAATACTGTAAGTCACAAGAATAAACCATAATGCTCTAATCTTACTGTAGCGTAATATTGGTATAATTTTTGTATCTATCAACGTAATGTACTGAGGCAATATCTGGTTTGCACCTTGAGTAGCCTAGCCCATCCAGTTATGAATTGACACCAGAGGCCTCTTTCACACTATGCGGTTCTTCGCCAGACTAGATGCGGTCGTCGCACCGGAGAGACCACGGTTTTCTCCTGCTCATTCATCAGGCTACCGCGTACAGCGACCCAACTTTGGACTCTGTCTACAGTTTGCAGCGTACGGGCGCGGTACCGGACAAGTCCAGTGGGACGCCGCACAGGCAATCCGGTGTCGGACCGGCGAATTAGCCGCAACCGTTTAATGTGAAGAGGTACATAAGAATTATCAGTCGACTGCTATGTCCGGCACCGCACAGCATCTAGATGCGGCGAGAAACCGCATAGTGTAAAAGGGACCAAACTTGTAGTTGAATAAGTGACGACACACTAGTTCCGTGCCAAGGGTCTAGTATTTGTAACCTGCAATACCTATAGAATCCATTGTGTGTGTATGTGTATGTATTTTGCTACGTTTGTGTGCATATCTTATCTCTGTATAGTTTAAGGGTAAGTGATATCGTTTTTTTTTCTCGACTATCTGTATTTGCTTTAAGTACCAGTAAAAAAAATCCTTCTTCACTTAAAATTATAAATGAACATACTATAGCTGGTTATGTAGTATATATCCACAGTGGATCAGAGAGTTATGGTATATGTGATGGTGTTGGCGACGGCGGTGAATAGCGTCTGATCCTCCGCACGGGATCTAATTACCTTCCCCGGGATGCCACATGTACGATGACACCCGAACCTATCGTCTTGGCTAAAATTCGTTGCATCCCGAACCGTTGGTATATACACTCGATAATATATTTTTTATGTATATTTTAGTATATTTTGTATGTTAAAACCATTCTTGTGTATAATTAATTGTTCTTTGACTAATAAATTCATGATTAATCCATCCCTATGATTATGCATTGTTAGTCTACGATTATTTCAAACTTAGGAGTAAGATACTTTCAAAAGTTTTGTTTACATTTGACTGGAAGTTCGAACGTTTATAGGACCATTTAGTGGATAAACTTACGAGTGTGTTGGAGGAATTGACCTTTAAATGAGAGGAAGGAGAAGAAAAAAGAGGAAAGCGGAGGAAATACTTTAAAAAAATGGTAAGTGTAGAGAGAAGGAAAACAGTTGAATGCGTTTAGAAAAGATATTAAAGTAAACGGTGAAGTTAATAGAGATGGACAGAGAGAGCCGAACAAGAGACAGACAGACAGACAGATAGCCGAACAAGAACAGGCAGACAGACAGACAGACAAGACCCCGGGCAACATGAATCAGTAACTTAACTTACTCTCATGACGTCACTTAAGCCCTCACTAACCTACACGAGGAACCTGAAGCTGAGGGGTGTGTGGGGAGGAGGGGAAGGGGAGGAGGGGAATGGAAGGGGAGAGGGGAATGGAAGGGAAGAGTTGGGTGAATGGGGGGAATGTGGAAAAGGAGAGGAAATGGAAGGGGGAGGATTAGAAGAGTAAAGAGGGAAAATAAAGATGAGAGAAAGGGGGGAGGCAATGAAGGGGAGGGGGGGTGAGAGGGAAGGTAGAGGGGTGAAGAGAAGTGAGGGGAGGGATGAGGATGGAAAGGTAGAGGGTGAAGAGAAGTGAGGGAGAGGGAGGGGAGGGAGGGAAGGGGGGTTATTAAGGTTAGTGGTTGGTGGATAGCCGTCTAGTGAGGTAACTCGGTTAACGGAGGCCGAGATGTCCTGCCCAACTTAACCCCTCAATAGTCCACCACTATCACCACCACTATCACCACCACTACTACCACCATTGTCACCACCACTATCACCACCACTACTACCACCATTATCACCACCACTATCACCACCACTACTACCACCATTATCACCACCACTATCACCACCACTATCACCAATTCAATTACTACCACCATTATCACCACCATCACTAATACCACTACCACCATTATCACTACTACAACCATCCTTTTCACCACCACCACTACTACTACTACCACCATTATCACCACCACTACTGCTACTACCACTATTATCAACTCCACCACTACTGCTACTGCTACTACTACTACCAATTTATAACCACCACTACTACCACCATTATCACCACCACTAATACCACTACCACCATTATCACTACTACTACCACCAATTTTAACCACCACTACTACCACCATTATCACCACCACCACCACTACAACCATCATTATCACCACCACCACTACCACCTCCAATACTACTATCACGTCTTTAATTAGTTAGCTGATTAAATACCACTACCACTACCACCACTACTACTACTACTACTACTACTACCACTACCACTACCACTACTACTACTACCACTACCACTACTACTACTACCACTACCACTACCACTACTACTACTAATAATAATAAAAATAATAACAATAAATTCAGTAATAATGTTAACAGCGCTTGTCTGTGTATCTGTCAGCGTGTCTGTCAGTCAGTCCTACCACCTCCCACACTCGCGTACAAATTCCTGTAAAATACATACTGTAAATATTGGAGATAAAAAACGAGTAATAAATAGACGTTAAAAAAATCTAAAAAAAGCAGGTATATATATCTCTCTCTCTCTCTCTCTCTCTCTCTCTCTCTCTCTCTCTCTCTCTCTCTCTCTCTGTGTCCCTCAATCTTCCTCTTATTACATCAAGAATTGCTTTTAATCTTTTCCTTCCTTCCCTAATAAACGCTCAGCTTGTAATCCGTCTCTTGCTTTCACTGCTCAATCAATCAGGTTTAAGTTAGCCTCTGCTGCTGCTGCTGTTGGCTTAACCTGGGAAAATTGTTGGGGGTGGAAATTCTTAACCGGGAATAATTTCTTGGTTGTGGGGGGGAAAATTCTTGATTGTGTTGGGGTGGAAATTCTTGACTGGGGATAAATTCTTGGTTGTGTGGGGTGTGGGGTGGGAGGGGGTGGGGATTCTTGACTGGGGAAATTTCATATTTGTGTGAGGAAATTCTGGGGAAAATTCTTGGTTGGGTATAATTTCATCATTATTTAGGACGATATTGGGGGGAAAAAATTCTTGGGTGTGTAGTGGCTTAAATTGGAGGGGAAATTCCTTGTATGTAATGCTGGTTTGAGGAAAATTGGGGAAAAATACCTGGTTTTGTGGTGATTTATGTTGTGGGAAATTTCTTGCCTTTGTGGTGGCATTCTTGGTTGTATTGTGGTAATGTATTTGGGGGGAAATTATTATAGATTATGTAGTAATACTGAACTGGGAAAAATTGGGAAAATATTTGGTTGTATGACGGATAAGTTGGGGAAAATTTCTAGCATGTGTAGAGGTATTGGGAAATTTTTTAGTCGTATGGGGATTTTTTTCAGTTTTGGGGTTAAATTAGGGAAAATTCTGGTGTATGTTGTGGTTATAGATTGAGGGGAATTTTAGGTTGTGGGATGAAGTAGATTGTGAGAAAGTAGCAGTGTAAGTAAGTAACAATGTGAGAAAGTAGCAGTGAGAGAGAGTAGCAGTGTGAGGAAAGTAACAGTGTAAGGAAGTAACATTGTAAGAGTAGCAGTGTAAGGAAGTAACAGTGTGAGAAAGTAACAGTTGACGAAAGTAGCAATGCGAGAAAGCAACAGCTGAGGAAAGTAACAATGTGAGAAAGTAACAATGTGAGGAAGTAACAGCTGAAGAAAGTAACATGTGAGGAAAGTGACAATGTGAGAAAGTAACAGTGTAAGGAAGTAACGGCCGAGGAAGTAACAGGTGAGGAAAGTAACAATGTGAGGGCGTAACAGGTGAGGAAAGTGACACTGTGAGGACGTAACAGGTGAGGAAAGTGAGAGAAAGTTAAGAAAATTGAGAGAATTTACCATCTGTGACCCCAGCCATCACCTTCCAGGACTCACAAACTTCTAAGTAACTTTACTGGGTTGAGAGGGAGTGGGGTGAGTGGGAATGAGAGTGTGTGGTGTGAGTGGGAGTGAATGTAGCGGTGGGGGGGGAGTGGAATGAGGGATAGTGGTAAGTGGGGCGAGAAAGAGTGGGGTGAGAGGTGAGTGAGAAGGATAAATGGGATTGAGGGGGAGTGGGATGAGAGATGAGTGGGAGTGAGAGATGAGTGGAGTGGTAAGCATGGTAAATAAAAAGTGGGCTAAGGGGTAGAGTCAGGTTATTGATGCAAACAGCTGATTCTGTATGTAAACAAACACACGTGGTCACCTGTAGAGGATAGATTAACGTTGTCACACACACACACACACACACACACACACACACACACACTCCAGAGCCACTACAACATCTCAACTGGATCGAACCTCGGACACTTACTGCTAGAGATGGTGGCCTTCTACACGTGGGAGGGAGGGAGGTGATAAATCTCTCTCGTACATTACATACACACACACATATACATATATACATGACACAAAAAAAACATATACATAATATTATGACGCACAAACATATTACATATACAATAACCAGCCACACATCCAAAAGCCAAACGTACACACACACACACACACACACACACACACACACACACACACACACACACACACACACACACACACACACACACTGAGAGACGTCCCCACAGACACAAGCAATACATAAATAATTATCGAGACTGGAAAATTGATGCGATATATTGAGGTGATGGCCGCCACCTTGGAGCCGACCTCTCCCACCACGCCGGCACGACGCTAAGTGATAAAAAACACGACCCAGACATCAAAGCCACGCTGACACACACACACACACACACACACACACACACAGGTAACTCACTGAAGCGAAACACATCATCTTAAGATTACCTCAGTGACACAGGTAACACTACACTATATCATAATACAAACTCCTACCCACACCATACAACCTCTATCTACACCACACTATACGAGCTCCTCCCGACATCACACCACATCACACTTACCAGATGTCACTATACCGCCTCCTCATTACACCACACCACACACTCCATATCATCATCATCATCATCATCATCATCATCATCATCATCATTATCATCATCAGCTAAGTTTACCATCGCCACCGTCACCATTTTCACCACAACCAATGATTTTACCACCACCATTCTCACTATTAACACCATCACCACCATTCTCACCACCACCATTATCATCACACCCAACTCCCACCAACACTTTCACCGCCATCACTACCACAACCATCCAAGAGATACATACATACATACATACATACATACATACATACATACATACATACAGACAGACAGACAGACAGACAGACAGACAGACAGACAGTGATCATTTTGTGGCATCCTCAGCAAAACTCATCAAAAAAGGAAATCTGTGTTCATAGAAGCGGTTATTAGTCTCTCTCTCTCTCTCTCTCCTGGGCAGTGATCGGCGTCCTTCCGCTAACATATCAGGGCAGCGATCGAAGTCCCTTCCTCCTCTAAGCAATATCGTATGACATCTCCCATAATACAACTTTTATTGATATTCGATTGAAGGAGGCACCAATGATGTTTCATACGATTGGTGCCTCACAGCTCAATATGAAGACCACATCGGAGCCAACTTCAAAGAAATGATGGCAGGGGTAGGAGGGGGGGGAGGGGGAGAAGAGGGAGGGAGGGGGAAGAGGGAGGGGAGGGTTGATGGGGTGGGAATGTTAGAGGGGGGGAGGAGGGTCGATGGGGGGGGTGGGGGATGTTAGGGAGGAGGAAGAGGGATGGGGGGAGATAGGGAGGGGAGGAGAGAAGAAAATAAAGAAGGGGGGGTTAATGGGGATGGGAGGGAAGGTCGAAAGTGGAAGGGAGAGAAGAAAAAGTAGGAGGAGGAATGGGGTGATGGGAGGATAGGAGATGGGCTAAAGAGAAGGGAGTGGGGGTATAGAGAAGGAAGGTAGCGAGAAGGTGGAGAGGGAGACAAGAGGGTTAGGAGGAAGTGGAAATGAGAGAGAAAGGAAAGGAGGAGGGGGAGATAATAAAAGTGGTGGATGGAGGGCCGGGGGATAGGAGAGGAGGGAGAAGGAGGAGAATGGAACAGGGAGATGGAAGAAGTAGAGGGAGGAAAGAGACAGAAATTGAAGATGTGGAGGATACAAGGAAGGGGGAGACAGGATGGATAGGGGAAAGGAGGGATGAGAGAGGATGGGAGAGGAAGAATGAGAGAAGATGGGAGAGGAGGGATGGGAGAGGAAGAATGAGAGAAGATGGGAGAGGTGGGATGAGAGAGGATAGGGAAGGAGGGAGGGGAAGTGAAAGGACAAAAGGGATGGGAGACTGGAGGTAGAGTAGGAGGGAAAGAGGTGTATGGTGTGGCCACGTGGTGAGGGAAGGTGATGGGAAGGTGGAGGTAATGGTGGTATGATGGTGTGATAGGAATGTTGAAATGTTAAGGGGTGTAGATGATGATAAAGTGGAAATGATAATGATGATAGTGATGACATTGATGGCAAAGTGATGATAATGATGATGATGAGGATATCTAAATGGGGGAATGATAGTGATGTGAAATAATATATAAATATAACATGTATTCCAACAACAATAATAATAATAATAATAATAATAATAATAATAATAATAATAATAATAATAATAATAATAATAATAATAATAATAATAATAATAATAATAATAATAATAATAATAATAATAAAAAAATTGATACGAAATATACAAAAATCATCTTCATATTTTCCAGGTTCATGAAAATGAACTCGACGTATGGGTCATTCAGGGGTCAACTGAGGTCAAACTGGGTGAGGAATGATGACACAGCATTAATAACCTCAGGTAAGATACTAGACTGTTGTATTTACCAATGAGGTGAAGGAGGGAAAAGCAGAGATGTGAAGGAGGAAGAAACAGAATAATGAAGTGGAGAAGGAGGAGGAAGAAGCAGAGGTGTGAAGGAAAGGAGGGAGAGGAGGAGGTATGGAGAAGAGAGAGGGAGTTAGAAGTATGTAGGGAAATATGGAGATGGTGTGGAGGTGTGAGGTAGGTAAGGAAGGGGAAGAGGAAAAGGAGGAGGAGTCACAGGTATGGGCGGAAAGGAAGAGGAGAAGACAGGGGTGTGGAGAGGGGGAGAGGAGGAGGAGGAGGAAGAAGAAGGTGAGGCAGAGGAGAAAGGAGGAGGAGTCAGAGGTTCAGTGGGCGGAAGAGTAGGTGGAGAGGAGAAGAAAGGGAAGAGGAGGTATCGAGGGAGAGAATGGGGAGGAAGAGGTAAAGAGGGAGAGGGGAAGCCAGATGAGAAGTAAAATGGCAAAATACAGTAAAAGAGAGACAAAGGGGCGAACGAAATGATAAGAAACCGATAAACAAGACTAAAAAAACTAATCAAAATTGGATGAAAGAGAGAGATTAATGATACCACGAGAAGGACAGTGAGAGAAAGAGGAAGATAAATAAGTAAGGATTAGAATGATCCAGAACTTTCCAGGAGAGAGTAAACTGATCCAGTACTTTCCAGGAGAGAGTAAACTGATCCAGTACTTTCCAGGAGAGAGTAAACTGATCCAGTACTTTCCAGGGCAAAGTAAACAGAGTGAGGAGGAAGAAGGGCGGGCAGTGACCCAGTATAGGACAGGTAGATTGAGACGTAACACCTGGGCAGTTCTCACCTGTTCTTCTCTAATTACCTGGCGCTCATCAGTGACTTAACGAGGGTGGGGGAGGGATGTAGGAGAGGAGAAGGTGTGTGTGAGGGAGGGAGAATGGTGAAGGGATTGGTAAGGTGTAGGGAGAGGGAGGGGTGGAGGGGAGGGAGGGGTGTGGGGGGGAGGTGAGGGGAGAGGGGTGGGAGGGGAGGGAGGGTGTGTGGAGGGGAGGAGAAGGTGTGTGGGGGAGGTGAGGGAGGGGGTGAGGGGAGAGAGAAGGTGTGTAGGGGGGAGGGAGGGGTGTGTGGAGGGGAGGGAGGTGTGGGGAGGTGGAGGGAGAGGGTGTGTGGGGGAGGGGAGGGAGGTGTGTGTGAGGGGGAGGGAGGGTGTGGGGGAGGGGAGGAGGGGTGGGGAGGGGAGAGAGGGTGGGGAGGGGAGAGGGGTGTGTGAGGGGAGGAGGGGTGTGTGAGGGGAGAGAGAAGGTGTGGGGAGGTGGAGGGATAGGTGTGGGGAGGGAGGGAGGGGTGTGTAGGGGAGGTGAGGGAGAGGGTGTGTGAGGAGGGAGGTAGGGGAGGTGAGGGAGAGGGTGGGAGGGGAGGGAGGGGTGTGAGGGGAGAGAGAAGGTGTGAGGGGAGGTGGGGAGAGGGGTTGGAGGGGAGGTGAGGGAGAGAGGTTAAGGAAAATGAAAGTATTCATCATTTTATTATTTATTTAGCTTATGTATTTTGTTTACCTGTTTAACCTGATATTAGAAAGACACACACACACACACACACACACACACACACACACACACACAACACACACACACACACACACACACACACACACACACACACACACACACACACACACTCCCAGCACACACACACACACACACATACCTTTAAATACCTCATATCATCAATGAGTTTTGTCTACATTAACTCCACCCAATTTGCCACCTTTGCTTACCTAAGTGATAGATTAAGTTGTCCAGGTGATGGATATTTTCATCTTTTTATAAATGATTTGTCTTTTTTCTATATATATATATTTTTTTTCCATTTAATTCATCATTATGTTTATTTACTCTCTCTCTCGTTAAAGGAAACATTACCTAAAACCGATGGTCCTCTCATTTAGTGTTGTTATATATTAGTAAAAAATAAAGCAATATAGATGTAGCCAAACAGAAAAAAAACCCGACGCAAATTGAGCTTTTAATCTCCGTCAAAGGTCAGAGGTCATGGTTACCCCCTCCCCTAACCCTTCCCACCATCCCCTTCCCCCCTAAACCCCTACCCCCTAACCCCTACCCCCCAAGAGTCGTCTTTTTAAGCTCTATACTTGTGTTCTGTCCATTGCTCTAACTCTGGGTTGTTTTTGTCTTAGGTTAGTTAACATGGGTGGATTGGTGGGTGGGTGGGTGGGTGGGGGTGGGTGGTGGGTGGGTAGAGAGACGGGAGACAGCACATGGTCTTGTTAGGGACTGGCGGCAGTAGAGTGTTGGGGAATGAAAGAGGGTGGCATCAGTGTGAGTGGTGGTGGGGGTAAGGAGAGAGGGAGGTAGTACGAGGAGGATGGAGGGAGGACGGAGGAGGAGGGGTGAGAGAGGGAAGAGGAAGGAGAGAGGGTTTAGGAAGGGTGAAGGGAAGGAAGTGGGAATGGGGAAGGAAGGAAGGAGGGAGGAGGGAGGAGGAGTGAGGGGGAGGAAGAAGGATAGATCATAGAGGGAATGAGGGAGGAATGAAGGAGGGGAGGGGAGGAAAGATGGATGAAGGGTGGAGGAGGGTGGAAGAAAGGAGGGAGGGAGGGAGGAGGGAGAGAAGAAGGGTAAGGGAGGGAGGGAGGAGGGAAGGGGGGTAAGGGGAGGGTGGGAAGGAAGAGGTAGAGGGTAGGGGGGAGGGGAGGAGGTAAGAAGGGCCGGGGTAAGGGAAGGAGGGAGTGAGTGAGGGAGAAAAGGAAGGACGGAGGGAGTGAATGAGGGAGAAAAGGAGGGGGTGAAGAAAGGAAGGGTAGAGTAGGGGAAGGAGTGAGGGAGGGAGAAAAGGAGGGAGGGAGGAAAGGAGGGAGAGAGGAAGGTGACAGCTTATGCATCCCGTATGAGCCGCGGGCCAGCCACCTCTTTGATGCGTCTCCAGCCAGCTTCTGCTCTGCTAAATTCTCCAATATTTCGCTCCTTCCCCTCCCCTTCTCTGACCACTTTTACTTCAGAGGTTATAAGTCCTGCCTCCGCTAGTGTTCACACCCTCACGCGATGACCCACTCAGAGAAAATCGTCCGGAAAACATCTCATTAAGTTTCGTCGCCTGAATAGTCTTGATTTTGTTAATGTGAGTTTTTGTTGTTTTATGTTTGTGTTTTATTTTTAATTTTTTTTTATCCTGAAGGAGTTGGAGCTGAGAGGAGCCACAAGGAGCCTCAGGGCCTCTGTGATTGGCTCGGCTGTAAATCATTGGCCATGTGTTTTATGATCCGTTCTCACCAAAGTAATTTATTTTTCCCACGATCACCAAGCAGCTCTGTGGTGATGGTGGTGGTGGTGGTGGTGGTGGTGGTGTGTGGGTGGTGATGGTGGTAGATGGGTGGTGGTAATGGTGATGATGATGATAATGATGATGAAGGTGGTGGTAGTGTTGGTGTGGGTAATGGTGAGGTGCATGTGATGGTGATAGTGGTAGAGGAGGAGAAAGTGGTGGGGAAGGAGGAGGATCAGGAGGAGGAGTAGGAGGAAGTGGTGGGGAAGGAGGAGGAGACAGCAACGACTTAAGCATGAGAGGAGGATTTAATATAGGTAACTCACCCTCTCAGTTAGCCCCTCCCTCCCTCCCCCTTCCTCCCTCTCTCTCCCTCTCTA
Organism: Homarus americanus; assembly: GCF_018991925.1. NCBI lineage: Eukaryota > Metazoa > Arthropoda > Malacostraca > Decapoda > Nephropidae > Homarus > Homarus americanus. The sequence continues at coordinate 247,989 of NW_024746036.1, forward strand.
CCCCTCCCTCTCTCCCTCTCTCCCTCCCTCCCTCCCTCCCTCTCTCCCTCCCTGTGATACACCCTACTCCCTGATCGCACTTGTGATCCTCCTCAACATGATTTTCAAAACTTCTCATGTTTCTATTCATTTCAATTTATAAGAAAAAAAAAGTGGTGACAAGTCTGACAGTGGTGGCGGCATCTGTGAGTCAAATGAGACGAGATTTTAAGCTGGTGAAGACGTGTGTGTGTGTGTGTGTGTGTGTGTGTGTGTGTGTGTGTGTGTGTGGCTTAATGTTAGTAAATGTTTTTGATGTTTTTTTTTGTGAACTTTATTGATGTTCATTCATAAGTTGTCGCCTGTCTGGTGTGGTGACGAGAGAGAGAGAGAGAGAGAGAGAGAGAGAGAGAGAGAGAGAGAGAGAGAGAGTATATATCTTGTCTTTGTTTGTGTGTCTCTTCATGTACAAACGAGTGTAACTTTTATTTGTTTATGTAAAAGAATTTGGTTGGGAGAAACAAACTATGCAAATATACATATAAATTACCATTCCCGTGTGTGCGAATTTAGCAACAGAGTACCGCGTTAATATTGACTTATAAACACAGATGAACCTCCACCTACTGGCTCAGTAACCCGAGTGTGTCCTCTCCCCTGTATCTTTATATACATATGTGTCCAGTGTGTCCAGCAGTGTAGTCAGACTGACTAACACATGACACACAAAATTCAATTCATAGTTATAAAAGCCAATTTGTGCCGTGGTCGCCTCGCTCTTGGCCACTGGGAATATCCCTATGTAACAAGCTGTCTTCTAATTGGTCACAGGATTCCGCTCTTATTGGCCTTAACCCCTCCACGTTTTGTGTGAAATTCAACTTAGTTCAGTTTGTCTCATTAAATAATATACTGTAGTGTGTACACCACGACTCACTAACTCAATATTGTGTGATTTACTCCGGTATTATTATTAACACATATTTGTTGACCTTTACCCACGTTATTTAACTTTATATATATATATATATATATATATATATATATATATATATATATATATATATATATATATATATATATATATATATATATATATATATATATATATATATATATATATTTGCTGTGTCTCTGGTCTGAGGCTTTGCTGTTTAAAATCTCATATATCATCAACAAATAGTATGGAATGCTTGTAACTGACCCACGAAGGATCGAACAGCACAGAAATCGTGTCCAATCAGCTGTGCTGGCCCCTAGAGTGACATAACAGACGCCTGGTAACATAGTGTTGGCACAGCAACGCCTCTACCGGCGGTGGGGTGAAGGTACTGGGCCGCCCGGGAACTCGTAATTAGCTGCCAATGAGTGCAATATCGAGTGGACGGTAACAATGCTGAGTGGTTTCCAGTCATTAGTAATCCCGCCGGAACATTTTAGGCGCAGGGGATTATGTAACTGAATAAGTCTGTTTCAGATCCTATTTTCACAAGTGATTTGTTGTTGAAATACTGTACTGCTCTGGCCAGCGGGGAGAGAGGGAGACTTTACTGTATGTAATATTTTACGGTATTTAAAGGAATGAGAATGACTGATGATGACTACACACACACGTATATATATATACATATATATATATATATATATATATATATATATATATATATATATATATATATATATATATATATATATATATATATATATTCCCATGTGCAAGAGCACATGGTCTGAGAGTGTGTGTGTGTGTGTGTCAGGCCAGGATAGTGTAGCAACAAAACATTACAAACAGTGTTAACAGGTGAGTGTTGGGTTAAAAGACTCAACCGTCAGGACTCCAATACCTGGTGTGAAAGATTAAATAACACATAGAGTGAACAACACAATGTTCTGCACCCCGGCCACCACTGACTGAGGCCGGGTTCAGGTGGTAAGGTTGGTGCTTCTGACTGTGTGATGTATTGTGTAACCAATACGATATATTCTGTATATCACCTATAGTTAATTCAGAGACTTTAACAGGAATACTTATGAGTGTTGTTGAGAGTCCTTGGTCCGGTGTGTCATACTGTATAACACAGTAAAGGTGCAGGAACTTTTGTTGTTGACTTTACTGGACATTACAGTGTAGCGCTGCTCTCATCAATGTTAACTGGACGCACTGTACATCTCTCAGAATTTGAAAATGCTTCAAGAGCAATTTCCGCCTATCTAACTCTTAATTATTTACAATAAGTTATAATACAACTTGACAAAACTTTTTAGACATTATTGTTATCAAATATTTCTACCTTGGTGCGTCTCTTTAAGCCCATCCTGTGGTCCTCTGTGGTCGGTTCTGTTAAATTTGGCTTCGTATAAAATAGACGAACATCAGTACCCGGCGCTTGTCAGAGTAAGGGACCTTTTGTTGTCTGGCAGAGTGAGGAGGTGGCTAGACTTGACCTCTGTGTCATCAGTCACTCTTCATGCTGAGGGAAGGATTAGGTTGAGCTGAGGTGAAGTGTTAGCCTGGTACCTGAGGACGAGGTGTTCTGTGAGTGACGAGACATAAATGATTCACCCATTAAACAAATCTTTTAAGGACTTTAATCGATTGTGATTGACCCTGTCTGACCCATAATGACCCGTAAGGAGCAATACACCTTCTGTATACAAAGATAAAGTATAAACCAGCAGGTGTGACGTCAAGGTAACAGTATATAACATCACTTGTAGTTTGTATTAAAAAAGTCCAATATTACAGGAAGAGACAACACATGACCTTTAACCTCTAACGACACACCAGCCGTCAAGCAGAACCTCACTCAAACTTTTCACAAACTAATCCAGGATATTCCCTCAAGCTCTACACATCACCTCTAGTTGTGTCGTGCAACTCAGAGGCCCTTGAGACCGTATAGTGCTATGTAGTGAAGATATATATATATATATATATATATATATATATATATATATATATATATATATATATATATATATATTCTAAAAACCCAAACCACAGCAATAGACAGAAACATTTTATATGGGTTTGACGTTCAAGGTTCTGTAAATCTTTCCCTCTATACATATACTGTACACCAAAAGGTCAGGTCGTAATGTCGCTATGATCCGCGGGACACTGGATTCCAATAACAGGTTGAATATACCTGAGAGAGAAACGACATATATACCTCGTCCAGAAGTCACACACACACACACACGCACACACACACACCTGAGAGCGCTATATATTTACACCTGGGCTCTTGGCTCCGTACACACACACACACACACACACACCTGAACAACAAAATGTAAATATATATGAAAATACACGTGTGAGTTATACCTGGGAGGTGAGAAGGGATACCCGCAGGTGTTATGGCTACACTTGTGGGTATAACAAGCAACTCGACCCTCTCCCACACACCCAAGAAAAGATGGAGTCAGTGTTGTTACTTCAGTGTAGGGTCTGTGGTGGGGCAAGGTAGCAGGGACGGTGGCAGGGAAGGTGTCCTAGAGGGAGGGAGGCTGGCAGGGAAGTACGGAGGGAGACAGGAAGGAAGGGAAAGAGGGAGACAGAGAGGGAAGGAGTATAAAGAGGAGGTGTGAAGGGTGGGACAGAAGGAAGGAAGAGGGAGAGTAGAGAGGAGGATAAGGAAAAATATATACACATGTTCGACTCCTCTATAATGACACTTAGCGAGTCCTTAACCCCTTGAGTACGATGCCTAATGCTTTGAGTACGATCAATTAGTCCCTTAAATAAGATATCGTAACACCTTGAGTACGGTGACATTGCATATAAATCACCGTGTACTCAAGGGGTTAAGTCCAAGATACACACAAACCTTTATTACACGATAACCTAACCTAACCTAACCTAACCTAACCTAACCTAACCTAACCTAACCTAACGTCTCAGGTAACATTAGTTTTGAGAGAGAGAGGAGGAGAAGAAAATACACAAATCACCCGAATTTTATTTACACAAAGTCTTTTACATTTTGTTTTTGTTTTTTCTAGAGACTTAAGTTAAAAGGTATTGAACTATATTATCTAATTCTCGTTTCTGGGTTAATTGTGTGTCGATTCTAAGTCTGAGGTCTCGTACTGTAATCTTTAATATCCTGTTGGTAGTGGTCAATAGTCCAAGCCGGTGTCCGTGGGGGAGGGGGGAGGGGGTATACCTGTTGCAATTAACATTCAGTGGTCACCTGTGTGTGGTTTCTTCTACACACCTGTTCAAGTTAAGGTAGTGTTTAAATTAGTATATTGTGTATGTATGTATGTATGTATGTATGTATGTATGTATGTATGTATGTATAAATGCATGCATGTATACGCTCTCTGTCTGTCTCTCCCTCCCTCTTTCCTTCTCACCACCATGTAGACACTCCCTCCCTCCCTCTCTTCCCCTCCTACCCTCCTTCTCTCCCTCCACACACCTACCCTTCCTCACTCTTAGTAATGACACAGTATTATACGTACCATGATAAATCCACGCTCTCTGCACCTCCACAATACACCACACACGCCACTATCGACACCATCACCGCCATTGCTATTGTGTTGCGCGTGTCATTAATCTGAAGTGACTCTTGCCTCTACGCTGCCTTTTGATGTTCGGACTCATACATAATTCAGCGCATTAAAACATACTTTGCGTGCCTACTCTCACTCTCTCACACCCTCACTCATACACTCTTCTCTCTCTCTCTCACACACACACACACACACACACACACACACTGGCGCATTCATTCAGGCTTTGATGCAGTCCCTCACGCCCTTACACTCTGATACACATGTTCATACACTTATTCCCCCATACAATCACTCACACACGCACGCCCTCATACACTTACTCATACAATCACACCTTTATTCACACGCTCACCCTGTCATCCTGTCACTGCCATCCAACTGTGGCACCCGTCCGTGATACCCGTCTCTAGCACCCGTCCTTAGCAATCTCTCCTGGCATCAGTCCTCAGCAATCTCCCCTGGCACCCGTCCCTGGCACCCGTCCCTGGCACCCGTCCCATCCTCCCCTGGTACCCGTCCTAGTAACCTCCCATGGCACCCGTCCTGGCACCCGTCCTAGCAACCTCCCTGGCACTCCGTCCCTGGCACCTGTCCCTGGCACCCAACCTAACCTCCCCCTGGCACCCGTCCCTGGCACCCGTCCCTGGCACCCGTCCCTGGCAGGCAATCGTCCCAGCATCCTCCTGGCACCTGTCCTTAGCAACCTCCCCTAGCACTCCGTCCCCTGGCACCCGGGTCCCTGGCACCCGGTCCCAAAGGGAGTCCCCCTGGCACCTGTCCCTGGCACTCCGTCCTCGGCACCCGTCCCTGGCACCCGTCCTTAGCATCCTCCCCTGGTACCCGTCCTTAGCAACCTCCCCTAGTACCCGTCCCTGGCACCCGTCCTTGGCACCCGTCCTTAGCAACCTCCCTTAGCACTGGTCCCTGGCACCCGTGTCGAGGAGCTCCGCGGGGTGCCATTGTGAATGCGACTGAAGGAGGCCTGGCGGTGAACCCCACAAAGTGTTATTGTCGTGTAGTGGCCGTCCTCCTCTGAGTCTCTTATGCCCTACTGCGCTGCCGTCAGGAGAGAGAGAGAGAGAGAGAGAGAGAGAGAGAGAGAGAGAGAGAGAGAGAGAAAGAGATAGATAGACAGACATATGCACAAAGAAATAGAGGTACACAGATAGACAGGACAAAGGAGAGGAAGCAGAGGAGAGTGATAACAGATTATGAGCATTCTTATCAGGTGTTAGAAACCCCGAACACACACACACACACACACACACACACACACACACACACACACACACACACACACACACACACACACACACACACACACACACACACACAGAGAAACACACACACACACACCACACACACACACACACACACACACACACACCACACACACACACACACACACACACACACACAGAGAAACACACACACACACACACACACACACACACACTAACTGACTAACATATGCGTCACCAGCCTGGTCGTCTTCTCTCAACTCCACCCAACAACGTCAGCTAGAGAAGGTACAGAAGAGGGCCTGCAGAATCATGCTCGGCGCAGACTACTCCGGCTACATCAACGCTCTCTCCACCCTGGAAATGCCATCCCTCAGTGACCTCCACCACCAAGCACTGGAAAGGTTTGGCAGCGGACTACTGCACCATCCTTGCCATCGCCACCTCCTGCCATCTGCAGCCCCCCACCCACCTCGCACAGTCCGCCACTACAACAAAATTCAGCCCATAAGAGCCCGCACCGATAGATATAAGAACAGCACCATCCCATCTATTGTTAAAATAATAAACAGCTCCTGATTTATGTACTGTACAGCCCTGTAAATGTATTCAATGCATATCATGATGTCTAAATCAAATGTAAGTCTGTATATTTTCAGCCACCGGCTGCAACTCTGTTAATAAACCGTTTATTATTACACACACACACACACACACACACACACACACACACACACACACACACACACACACACACACACACACACACACACACACACACACACACACACACTCACACACACACACACACACACACACACACACACACACACACACACACACACACACACACACACACACACACACACACACTCACATCTCATCACCTGGGAGAGTTCATCCCACCCACCAACACTACCTCATTCTCTATTCCAAAGCTCTCCCCACACACCTGTCTCCTCCTCCTCATCCTACAAACCTGTCCCTTTCTCACACACACCTGTCTCCTCCCCTCATCCTGCACACCTGTCCTCTTCACACCTCCGTCTCCTCCTCCTGCACACCTGTCTCTTCTTCCTCCTTTTCCTCCTCCTCCTTCCTCATCCTACTCCTCCTCCCTCCTCCTTCTCATTCCATTCTCCTCCTCCTCCTCCTTCTCCCTCCTCCTCCTCCTCCTCCCTCCCTCCTCCTCCTCTTCCTCTTCCTCCTCCCTCCTCCTTCTCATCCTCCTCCTCCTCCCTCCTCCTCCTTCTCCTCCTCCTCCTCCCTCCTCCCTCCTCCTCCTCCTCTTCCCTTCTCACTCCTACTCCTCCTCCTCCTTCCTCATCCTCCTCCTCCTCCTCCTCCTCCTCCTCCTCCTCCTCCTCCTCCCTCCTCCTCCTCCTCCTTCTCACTCCTACTCCTCCTCCTCCTTCTCATCCTACTCCTCCTCCTCCCTCCTTCATCTCATCCTCCTCCTCCTCCTACTACTACTACTACTTTATATATATATATATATATATATATATATATATATATATATATATATATATATATATATATATATATATATATACATAAACGTGGCTTCCAGCCTCCCAATAACTACACCTTACGCCATTTTATTACCTTAAAATTACTACTACGACTATTACACTTTCTTATTATTATTATTATTATTTTTTTTATTATTATTATTATTATTATTATTATTATAATAATAAATAATAATAATAATAATTAACGGTTTATTGAAAGAGCTTACAGCAGAAGGCTGAAAAATACAGTTACATATTTGGGGGAATGGGTTACGAATTACAAATAATATACAAGTAACATAAGTGATATATATAAGATATATATTTTAACTAGATGGGAAATGCTCAAACTACAGTGCATTTCAACATAGTGACAGTGCAAGGAGTGGTGTTTACTGGGAGTGAATACACTGGTCTATTACAAGTTATTGATAATTTTTACAGGTTGGGACTGGGCTGTTCTTATAGCGATCAGTTCGTGTTCGTATGGGCTGGATGGTTGTGGTGTCGAACAGCAACTCGGGCTAGGGATCTCAGGTGGTAGCAGGAGCCGGTGTCGAGGATGGTAGCTTCTACCAAATTTGCAGATGAGGTCGTGGTGATGGTCAGTGAGAGTCGAAAGGGTCAGTGTGTTGAGCGCTTCTTGATATGTGGGTAGGAAGGAGAGAATAATCTTGCATGCCTCTTTTGCACTTTTTTCTAGGTGTTTACGTTGTGTGGCATTTAGGGAGGAAGACCAGGTGGGGAGGCATAGGTGAGCTTGAAGTATGAATGTTGTGTAAACACTGAGGAGCTCGTGCAGGAACCCGAGGGACTTGAGTCGGCGGAGGAAGTGCAGACGGAAACTGGAGGATTTGACAACTTCACTGACGTGTGGTTTCCAATTTAGTTTGTTGTCTATGGTGACGCCGAGGAGCTTCGTGGAATCTACAACCTGGAGTGTGTTGGGACCTAGAGCAATGGAAGGAGGTGGGACAATGTCGGAGGAGAGGTTGATGTGCATAACCTTGTGGTTGTAGAGAAGAGACCTTTAAATACATTCTTATAACTCCTATAAGATATTGGAGAGTGGCAGGCGGTCTGGTGAAGCTGCTCTTAAGGTGTTTGACTCCATGGTTGGTATTAGCTGAATGTTTGGCTTGGGTGTGTGGCTTGAGAGTTTGGCTTGGGTGTGTGGCTTTAGAGTTTGGCTTGAGTGTGTGGCTTGGAGGGTCTTACGTCTGGTCTTCCTTTAACTTTAGTAAAGAGAATTATACAGGAGTTGTCAAGACCACAATACCTCTACTGAGTTTAGTCGACTTGGCCCCCCCCTCCCCCCCTTCCCTCTCTTCCCTTCCCTCCTCTACCCTCCCTCCCTCCCTCCCTCTCCTCCTCCTCCCTTTATCCTCCCTCTCCCTACCCCAGGCAAGTTAGTCATCAGTGAGAAAATGCTTTACTTTACCCACCACCACCACCATCATCACCATCACCACCATCATCATCACCACCACCATCTCCACAACCACCACCATCACCACCACCACCACTACCAATACCAACAACAACAACCACCACCATAATTTTCTTTCCTCCATCAACATATGAAAGTGAGGGGCGACCATTCAACACCCGACAGTGAAATTTATTAAAGTATGACGCGTCACCTGGCTTTGGTAGCTAGTGTTTGTTTCATTACTGTAATGAGGAAAAAAGCCCCGGGTGCCGCTCCAGCTTACTGCCTCTGTCACATTAACATACTGAAGCTCCCCTTACCACAACGCTGCCCTCCTACCACACCACCACAACGTTGCACTGCCCTCCCCTTTACCTTACCCCCACCTCTCCTCCTCCCTCCCAAACCCTACTCCCTACCTCTCCCTCCTCCCTCCGCACCCCTTACCCCCATCACCTCCCTCCCTAATTCCTACTGCCTCCTCCCCCCACTCCTTATGTCCTGCCTTGTAAGGAAGGTAACACACTTCACGTCATCACGTCATCACTACAGCATACTTCACGTCATCATTACGTCATCACTACAGCATACTTCACGTCACCATTACGTCATCACTACAGCATACTTCACGTCATCATTACGTCATCACTACAGCATACTTCACGTCATCATTACGTCATCACTACAGCATACTTGACATAACACTTAAATATTACGTCATCAGTTTTACCAAGTATGTTATTGTTTAAATTTTATTAGGAATTTGTGATTATAATGAAGATTCCTAGTTGTTCATTAATCATAGTTGATTCATTATAGTTGAGTCATTATAGGGTTGAGTCATTACGTGTTTTAGTCATTACATAGTTGAGTCATCACATAATTAACTCATCACATAATTAACTCATCACTTAATTTACCCATCACATAACTCATCACATAATTAACTCATCACATAACTGATCACATAATTAACTCATCACATAATTAACTCATCACATAACTCATCACATAATTAACTCATCACATAACTCATCACATAACTCATCACATAATTAACTCATCACATAACTACAATTAACTCATCACATACTTGGCAGTCAACATTTATTCCCACATTTACATAATCACATGTAAACAAACTTAAATACCATTCATGTAAACGCCAAGCATTCCGTAAACACTATAATCCTTCTTGTTTACATCTATGCAAACATTTATAGATATGTATTAATATGTATACGTGAGACATAGAGAGATGTATCAGAAATGTATCACAGTTTGAGGATTGAGAGAGCGTTTTAAAGCGAAAGGATTTCTCGAACGTAAGCTGGATTTAGTATATGAGTGTTTATAAAGTTATATTGGTTCTTATGAGGGGGTCGTAATTTATGAGGGTGAGTATGTTGATTATGAGGGTGAGGGATGATTGAGGTTATGAGGGTGAGTATAGAGGAGGGGGTGAGTATTTGAGGGTGAGTGTAGGTTATGAGGGAGAGTATGTTGATTATGAGGGTGAGTGTATGTTATGAGGGTGAGTTTGTAGGTTATGGGGGAGAGTCTACAGATGGAGAGTGAATCTCGGGGGTTGAAGGAGAAGGAGAGATGTTGGTTACCTCAGGGGCGCCTCTAAAGGGCTTGATCTCAGTAGGTCTCCCAGTTGTCTTCTCTGGAGCAAGGTTCGTCTTAGGGCTGGACCTGATCCTTAACCCCACCTCCTCACCAAACCCCCACCTCCCTCACCCCTCCCCCACACCCCACCCCCACCCTCCACCCCCACCTCCTCACCCTCCACTCCACACCCCATCCTCACCCTCCACCACACCCCCATCCCCACCCTCCACCTCCCTCCTCACCTCCACACCCCCATCTCCTCCCTCACCCCACCTCCCCCTCCTCACCCCTCCACTCACACCCCCACCTCCCTCACCCCTCCCACCTCACACTCCATCCTCCTCACCCCTCCACTCACACCCCCACCTCCCTACCTTCCACTCACACCCCACCTCCTCACCCTCCACTCACACTCCTCCCTCACCTCCACTCCCACCTCCCTCACCCCCACCCCACCCCTCACTCACCCCCACCTCCCCCACCCCATGAGTCTAAAATCGAATGAACACAAAATCAGCACTGCTTAGAAAAATATTTGCGTGTGTGTGTGTGTGTGTGTGTGTGTGTGTGTGTGTGTGTGTGTGTGTGTGTGTGTGTGTGTGTGTGTGTGTGTGTGTGTGTGTGTGTGTGTGTGTGTGTGTGTGTTTGTGTGTGTGTGCTGTCTGTGATACACGTTGAGGATCACATGACTCTGCAAACACACACGGCTGGTATCCTCCTCCTCCTCCTTGACCCCTTCTCTTCCCCTTCCTTCCTCTCCTCCTCCTGACCCTCCTTCCTCCTCTCCCTTCCTTCCTTCTCCTCCTCCTTCCTTCATCTCCCACCCCCTTACTCATCCCCCTCCTGCCCTCATCTCCTCTTCCTCACCCCTCTTCTTCTCAATCCTCCTCACCCTCCTCCTGCTCTTCTCTCACCACACGTGCTGAGGGCCTACCACACACCCCCCCGGCCGTGTCTCTAAGGTGATCCTCACATCAAACGAGTGCCAAGGATGTGCTCACCGGCCCTCCTACACACTGTCACTGAGATGGGTGGCTGGTGTGTTGATTCCTCGCCCTTCCTCTTTTTTTTCCTGACCAACGGACGGACGTGTAGCAGTGAGTAGCGAGAGGGAAGAGGAAGAGGGGAGAGGGAAGGAGGAAGATGAAAGAGGGAAGAAGAAGAGGGAGGGAAAAGAGAGAGTTTATTGAGATGTGTGTTTGTTACTGACTAGCCAACCCATACCAGGGAGCTGTTGTATACAGTAATTCATTTGACCAATCACATCGTTCTGGTCACTCAACAACCAATCAATTTCTAACTTCCAAAGTTGATATGTAACTCTTCCACATTACTGAGAGTGAATAGCCAATCACTACCTAGTTATTACCTTAAATCCACCACCAATCACGTACTAACTTTTCTCCTCCAATCACACAGCAGGTTTACATAAAGAGGAAGCCCTTCACCAATCACCGGTCAGTTTATTTTCCAATTTGGTTTCTCAAAACATCGTACGAACGGGTGATTTTATATAATTTTTTTCCTGTATATTCTTAGACGATTATTATTATTATTATTATTATTATTATTATTATTATTATTATTAGTATTACTATTATTATGGTTGTTGTTGTTGATGTTCTTACTACTACTACTACTACTACTACTACTACTACTACTACTACTAACAGTACCATCATTATATTCCGTATGTTAAGTTCTGAAGGTAAGATGATGTAGAGGTTAACGAAAGGTTTTACTGGTTCAATAAATCATGTTCAGTGTGTGTGTGTGTGTGTGTGTGTGTGTGTGTGTGTGTGTGTGTGTGTGTGTGTGTGTGCACGTGTGTGTGGGGAGTCAACAGGAAAGACTTATTGCTGTGAACTGTGTGTGTGTGTGTGTGTGTGTGTGTGTGTGTGTGTTATATCCTTCCACGAACTATTTTGGACATCAGCCTAATCAACACCATATTCTGTATAAGGAGGAGAGGGGTGGGGAGAGGGAGAGGTGAGGAGGGTGTGGTGAGGGGAGAGGTGAGGGAGAGGAGAGGTCAAGAGGGAGGGGTGGGGAGGAGGGGAGAGGGAGGAGGGAGGTGGGTGGGGGAGAGGTGGGGAGGGAGAGTCAAAGAGTGAGGGGGAGGGAGGTGAGGGGAGGGAGAGGTCAGAGTGAGGGTGTGGAGGGAGAGTGGGGGGAGAGGGAGAGGTCAAAGAGTGAGGGTGTGGTGAGGGAGAGGGGGGAGAGGGAGAGGTCAAGAGTGAGGGGTGTGTGAGGGAGAGGTGGGGGAGAGGAGAGGTCAAGAGTGAGGGTGTAGTGAGGGAGGTGGGGAGGAGGGAGAGGTCAAGAGTGAGGGTGTGGTGAGGGAGAGGTCAAAGAGTGAGGGTGTGGTGAGGAGAGGTGGGGAGAGGGAGAGAGGTCAAGAGTGGGGGTGTGGTGAGGGAGAGGTGGGGAGAGGGAGAGGTCAAAGGGGGGTGGAGGGAGAGGTCAAGAGTGAGGGTGTAGTGAGGAGAGGTAGAGGGGGGGGGAGGTGGAGGGGGAGGTCAAGAGGAGGGTGTTGGGGAGAGGTGGGGAGAGGGAAGGTCAAGAGTGAGGGTGTGGTGAGGGAGAGGTGAGGACGAGGGAGAGGTCAAAGAGTGAGGGTGTAGTGAGGGAGAGGTGGGGACGAGGGAGAGGTCAAAGAGTGAGGGTGTGTGGAGAGGTGGAGAGGTCAAAGGAGGGTGTAGTGAGGAGAGGTGGGGGGGAGGTCAAAAGTGAGGGTGTAGTGAGGGAGAGGTCAAAGAGTGAGGGTGTGTGAGGAGGGTGAGGGAGGGGGTCAAAGTGAGGGTGTAGTGAGGGAGAGGTGGGGGGAGGGGAGGGTCAAGGTGAGGGTGTAGTGAGGGAGAGGAGGTGGGGGGAGAGGGAGGTCAAGAGTGAGGTGTGGTGAGGAGAGGTGAGGGGAGAGGGGAGGTCAAGAGTGAGGGTGTGGTGAGGAGAGGTCAAGAGTGAGGGTGTAGTGAGGAGGTGAGGAAGAGGGAGAGGTCAAAGAGTGAGGGTGTGGTGAGGGAGAGGTGAGGGAGAGGGAGGTCAAAGAGTGAGGGTGTGGTGAGGTGAGGAGAGGTCAAGAGTGAGGTGTAGTGAGGGAGAGGTGAGGGAAGAGGAGGTCAAGAGTGAGGGTGTGGTGAGGGAGGTGAGGGAAGAGGAGAGGTCAAGAGTGAGGGTGTGGTGAGGGAGAGGTGAGGAAGAGGGAGGTCAAGAGTGAGGGTGTGGTGAGGGGAGGTGAGGACGAGGGAGAGGTCAAAGAGTGAGGGTGTGGTGAGGAAGGTGGGAAGGTGAGGGGTTGGGGGTAAGGAGAGGTAGAGCAGGTGGACAGTGGGCAGGTGGAGACGGAACAGAGAGGCAATTCAATTCTCAGTGTTCGGCTTCCAACATTAAGTTTTACTATTCAGTTCACGGCCGAGAGAGGTGGAAGGGAGAGGGAGGGAAAGGGAATGAGAGGGAGGGAGAGTAGAGGGGGAACATACATACATACATACATACATACATACATACATACATACATACATACATACATACATACATACATACATACATACATACATACATACATACATACAGTGATATAACAGAGTACTACAGCTCTATAAAACAATAGGGTTAATAGAAACGGTGAAGCTTCTGTAAGGTAAATATATAGAGGCAATAGGCTATTGTAATTGTCTCTATTATGGCTGATAATAGAGTACAGTGAGAATGTTGTGTGTTTGTGTGTGTGTGTGTGTGTGTGTTGTTATTAATCATCATACTTAATTCACCTCCTCCCTATTCTTTTCCCTTCCTTCCTTCCCTTCTCCCTCCTCTTCTCCTCACTCCTCTCTCCCTTCCTCTCCTCACTCCTTCTCTCTCTCACCTCACCCTCTGCCTCCCTCCTCTCCCCCTTCCTCTCCTCACCCTCCTCTCCCTCCTCACCTCACCTCCTCCCTCCTTTCCCCTTCTCACCACTCCTCCTCCTCCTTTCCTTCATTCTCACTCCTCTCTCCTTCTTCTCACACCAACCCTGAAGATCAAATGAGATTCCAAATTGTCAGCATCAAGCTTAATGATGACAGCGGAACATGAGGTGGGTGGGTGGGTGTGGTGGGTGGGTGGGTGTGGTGGGTGGATGGAAAGAGTAGTGTGGGGTATGTGGATAGGAGGGGGTGGGCGGGTAGGTGGTAGTAGAGTAGATGGGTGGGTGGGTAAGTGGGTAGGTGGGTAGTTGAATGGGTGGATGGGTGGTAACATCATCACCCGTATAGTTGGTACTGTTAGTCACCGTAGGTCGTTAGCGATGATTGTTAAACCAAATTACCTTGGTTTATACCGGGTTTTACCGAGTCTTAATCAGTTTTACCGATCATACGATAGTTTCCCAGATTTTACTTCGTTTTATCTAGTTTTACGGCGGGTTTAGCTTGATTTTACCGAGTTTTTAATAGGTTTTATTTTTTTCCTGGATTTTTCTTGACTTTTTCTGGGTTTAACTTGGTTTTACCGGGTTTTACTGGTTTTTTACTGGGTTTAACTTGGTTTAACAGAATTTTACGGGGTTTTTAAGGTTTTTTCGCGGTTTTTTCTTTATTTTTACTTGGTTTTACCGGTTTTTACGAAGTTTTAAAGTGTTTTACCTGAGTTTTTACCCGGTTTTAAGGTGTTTTACCGGATATCTCTTGGTTTTACCGGGTTTTCTTCGTTTTTCCCGGTTTTACGATTTTTGGTTTTGTTTTAGAATTACCTCAGTCACAGGAATTACCCCCACGAGCTATTATTATTCACCACGTTAATGTCTGCAGCTGGTATTAATTTGTCGGAATTTGGGGGAGGGGGAGGAAGGTAGGGTGATTAGTTAGGTTCCGGGAGGGACTGGGGGTGGGGGGGAGGAAGGTAGGGTGATTAGTTAGGTCTGGGGGACTGGGGGGGTGGGGGAGGAAGGTAAGTATTAGTTGGGTATTTAATAGGGGGTATTTGTTTGGGTATTTGGGGGCGGGGATTAATTACATTAGTTGGAATTTTAGACGAGGGAAATGTAATTAGATGGAATGTGATGGGAAAAATTGATAAATTAGTTGGAATATCGGGAGAAAATGGATAATTTAATTGGAATATCGGGAGAAAATGGATAAATTAGCTGGAATATCGGGAGAAAATGGATAAATTAGTTGGAATATCGGGAGAAAATGGATAAATTAGTTGGAATATCGGGAGAAAATGGATAAATTAGTTGGAATATCGGGAGAAAATAGATAAATTAGTTGGAATATCGGGAGAAAATGGATAAATTAGATGGAATGTGATGGGAAAAATTGATAAATTAGTTGGAATATCGGGAGAAAATGGATAATTTAATTGGAATATCGGGAGAAAATGGATAAATTAGCTGGAATATCGGGAGAAAATGGATAAATTAGTTGGAATATCGGGAGAAAATGGATAAATTAGTTGGAATATCGGGAGAAAATGGATAAATTAGTTGGAATATCGGGAGAAAATAGATAAATTAGTTGGAATATCGGGAGAAAATGGATAAATTAATTGTAACTTCGATAAGATGATCTAATTACTTAGGATTTATGGAGGAGAGAATAAAATTAGTTGGAATCTCAGGAAACAGCAAATTTAAATTAGTTGGAACTATATGAGAGGATTTAAATTAGCTACGATTTTGCAGGTGAAGTTAATTTGTACCTTAGGTTTAATTAGGATTTACCTGGTTTAATGTTTAGGGAGGTTTTAGTACCTATGGTTTATATGTTAATTATTTTTGTATCAATGTTTTATTCAATTCTATAGTGAGTAAATTTGGGTTTATTTTTAATGCTCTCTCTCTCTCTCTCTCTCTCTCTCTCTCTCTCTCTCTCTCTCTCTCTCTCTCTCTCTCTCTCTCTCTCTCTCTCTCTCTCTCTCTCTCTCTCTTCTCCATAATTTAAACAAATATAATAATAATAATAATAATAATAATAATAATAATAATAATAATAATAATAATAATAAGAAGAAGAAGAAGAAGAAGAAGAAGAAGATGCGCGATAATAATAATAATAATAATAATAATAATAATAATAATAATAAAAATAATAATAATAATAATAATAATAATAATATTTTTTAGCTCACTAACACCATGAGTAATATAAACAATCTCCTGGTGATAAATAACTCCAACAATACTATGGAACAACAACAAAATATCCCCCCTCCCCCTTTTAACATCAACTAAAAACTCACTTAATATCAATTCCATAAAAGGGGACAAAAGTCAGCCTCATAACACACACACAGACACACGGGTTAATTTAGTAAAACCTTCACATTTATTACATTTAAAAGAGTTATCGGTAAAAAAATTTATAATAAGGCTTTTCAATAAATCTTCATGAAAAATAAGGAAAAAAAAACAGACTCATTTGTTTTTATTTTGTTTTTGTTTTCACTGTCCTGACGCAGCTGTTAAAACCAGTATGTTTTATGTTAGTTTTAAGATAAAATACCACGCTATAAAATATCATTATTATAAAACACACTATATTTTTTACCTGCCATCTCAACCCTTAATTAGTTAATATACGTATTTTCACAACCAATGGATCAGTTTTACACAGGCAATGAAATCCCCAGCTAATATTTTTTTGTCAATAACGCATATGACAATTAAAATTTAATCCGACAGCCCACAAAAAACTCGCTAAGCATTCAAACATTTATACTTTAATCTGAATTATAATGTACAGAACAGATGCAAGGCTGAACACGCTTTGCTGTTATTAATGCCTAATGCCAGCTATGCCAACTATTTCTTGATTAACTAAAGGTTAAATAGTGTTTAGGTAATGTACTCATACGCTTGAGCCTACGATAGTCGGCATTCTCTCCCTCCCTCCTTCCCTCCCTCTCTCCCTCCCTCTCTCCCTCTCTCCCTGGGCCCTCTTTCTCTACCTTCCTCCCTACGATAGTTGCTCCTCCCTTCATACGATGGTTATTCCTCCCTCTCTCCCTGGTGGTAGAGCTCCCTTATATGTGATGGTAGGGAAGGCGGTGAACTTTGTTTATTTTTATAAAGTTCTAAGTTTTTACAGACATGTAGGTGTTTTTTACAAGGGCATTTCTTTTACAGGATCTGAGTTTTTTTACAGGATTTAACTTTATTAAAACCCTATATGTATTTCGGCTTGTAAACAAATTTAAAAGTTAGTTATTTTCCTCTCTTTTTTTCATCACAGCTTAGTAGTTAATTACTCTTAATCCAGCTAATTTACTTTATAAATAGAATAAAATATTTTGGGGGCGTCAGTGAGTGTAAGTATTTTGGTTAATTTAGTGTATTTGGGTTAGGTTAGGTTAGGTTAGGTTAGGTTAGGTTAGGTTAGGTTAGGTTAGGCTAGGTTAGGGTGAAAAAGGCAATGGTGGAGATTATTCAGGTGATCCGATGAAATATTTTCCCAATCGTAATTAAGAGTCTGTTAATTAGATTGTGAATTATGATAAAGGTCATCCAGAGGTCAGAATAGGTCACGTAGAGACTGATAATAATAATAATAATAATAATAATAATAATAATAATAATAATAATAATAATAATAATAATAATAATAATAATAATAATAATAATAATAATAAAAACAACAACAATAATAATAACACTACTACTACTACTACTACTACTACTACTACTACTACTACTAATAATAATAATAATAATAATAATAATAATAATGATAATAATAATAATAATAATAATAATAATAATAATAATAATAATAATAATAATAATAATAATAATAATAACAATAATAATAATAATAATAATAACAATAATAATAATAACAACAACAATAAAAACATAAATACCTTTCATTTGTATTTTGTTATGGGTGTGGGTGTGGGTGTGGGTGTGGGCGTCAAATGAGTGACTGACACAAAACAGATTCTTGCTTGGTGGTGAATGGTAAACACGGGCGTCGATCACCCCACTCCGCGGCCTCACACAAAGACAAACTCGGTTGTAATTGAAAGTCGGAATTACGGCGGAAATTGGAATTAATAGCGAGGATTTTGGCGGTAAAAACAAAACAAAAACAATAACACTTCCCTTGTTTAACGGGTTGTAAGCGACCAACACAACAGAGCATTTGGCGGCGAGGGATAGATAGATAGATAGATTGATTGATAGATAGATAGATAGATAGATAGATAGATAGATAGATAGATAGATAGATAGGTGTTTACTTCCACTTATAACATACAGTTCATTACTTGCCTTAGGAGAAAGCGAGAGTGAAAGAGGAGAAAGAGAGGTGGGGGAGATAGAGAAAGAAAGGAGGTAGGAAAAGAGGAGAGAAAGGGGAAGAAGAAAGATAGAGGACAGAGAGAATGAAAGAAGAGGCAGAGGAAAAGGAGTGAGAGAAAAGGTAGAATAAGATGAGAGGAAAAGAAGAGAAGGTATGGAGTATCAAAGGAGGAGATGGGAGAGAGAAAGAAACAGAGAGAGAGAGAGAGAGAGAGAGAGAGAGAGAGAGAGAGAGAGAGAGAGAGAGAGAGAGAGAGAGGGAAAGACGTGAGACAGAGAGTAGAAAGAAAAGAGGTGACAGGAGGAGGAGGAGGAGGCGTGGGAAGAGAGTGAGAGAAAGAAAAGGAGATTTAGGTAAAAGAATAAAGAGGAGGAGGAACGAGAAGAGAGATAAGGAATGAGAAGTTATAAATTGAAAGAAGTTAAAGGTGGAAAGAGAGGGGACAAGAGGAGAGGAGAGAGAGATAAGGAATGAGAAGTTAAATTAAGTGAGAGGGGAGAGACAATAGGTGAGAGAGAGGGAGAGAGAGGGAGGTGAGGTGAGAGAGAGGAAGGTGGAGCTGGGAGAGAGAGAGAGGGAGGAGAAGAGAGAGAGGGAGGTGAGGTGAGAGAGAGAGGGAAGGTGGAGCGGGAGAGAGAGAGAGAGGGAGGGGAAGACATAGGGGAGAGGAGAAGTGAGAAAAGGGAGGGGGGGGTTATGATAGAAGGGTGTGGATGGAGGAAGAGATAGGAGGGGAGGAGAGGGGAGGTCACTTTTAATCCACAGTAATTGTGGTGTGTGGATGGGGTTGACACAGAGGGGTAATTGTGGCGGAGCGGACTGTGTCAATGTTTAGTTTGGCTGGCCCACGATTATGAACCTCCCTCCTCCTCTTCCTCCTCTTCTTCGTCTTCCTTCTCCTCTTCCTCTATCTCATTCTCCTCCTCCCCCTTCTCCTCCTCTTCTTGTTTTTCCTCCTCTTCGTCCTCCTCCTCTTCCTCCTCTTCTTCTTCTTCCTTCTCCTCTTCCTTCTCCTCATTCTCCTCCTCCCCTTCTCCTCCTCTTCTTGTTTTTCCTCCTCTTCCTCCTCCTCCCCCCTTCTCCTCCTCCTCCTCCTCCTCCTCTTCTTATTCTTCCTACTCCTCCTTTTCCTTATACTCCTCTCAGTCTCTTCTTCCTCATCATTTGCCTTATACTCACCAGATCCTTTTCAATTCCCTTCTCCTCTGTCTCTCCCCTCCCTCTCAACCTCTCTCCCTTCTTCTCCTCCTCATCCTCCTACCTTTTCCCCCTCTACGTCCTTCATCTTCTCCTCCTCCTTTCCCTCACCGTCAACTGATTCTTTACCTCTTTCCCCCTCTGCGTTACACCTCCCTCCTCCTCCTCCCTCCTAACCTTTCCCCCTCTACCCCCTTCACCCTCTCCTCCTCCCCCTCTTTCCTTTATTCCCCTATCTTCTCTTTTATTGCGCCCTGTTTGACCCGCTTTTATTATCTGTTTTTTTCTCAATACCTTCTTTTTTCTCTTCCCATCGTTCGTTAAGTCTTAGCTATTTATTCTTTGAGTTTCGTATTTTTTTTTCATTTATTCTCGTTTTTCTCTTTACCTTTAATTAGTGTTTATTTATTTCCTCTTCTTCCTCTGTTTATTGATTCTTTTGTTTGTTCACTGTTCGTTTTTTTTTTGGGTGGTTTTCTTTAATCTGCGTTTATTTCCCTTTAAATTGTTACATCTTTCGATAAATTATTCTTTATTTCGTTTGCTGTCTCAACCTCGTTCTAATTCTTTTCGTTAAATTTTTCATTGTCCACTTCGTTTATTGCCTTATAATCTCTGTAGTTTTATCTGTCTGTCTGTCTGTCTGTCTGTCCTGGGTGATGGACATAACATTATTTCTCCGCCTCACATTTTGTATTAAAATAGTGGTGTAAATGTGCCTGAATTTTGTTATAGTAAACACACACACACACACACACACACACACACACACACACACACACACACACACACGTAATTAAATAGACAGACAGACAGACAGACTCGTATAAACAGACGGACAGACACAAGATGATCTACACTACAGAGAGAGAAAAGGTTAAAGTTAATCCCTCAGTCGTCGTTTGAGGTCAGGCAGTCGTCCTCAGCTGCCTTCATTAAGGATTGATCCCAGACGTGAGGTAATAAATAAACCAGTAGACTTACGACGCTGTGTACTGATTTATTCATCGTATTCAAGACACCAGGTTCGAACCCAGCTTGAGTTTTATTGAAGATTGAGTTGGTTTTATCGTTTTACCTGTACGTGTGATAAAGGTGAGGGGTGGGGGGGGGGTGGAAGGTGGGGGTGGTGAAAGGGGGGGTAGGTGAGATTTAACCTAGTGTTTGTTTTATAATGTGGTTACTTACAGGTTACCATCCATTAGTGATTTCCTAATTGGTCAACAACTAGTTATGCCTCTAATAGGTCACAGGTCATCCAAGCAAATAGGTCACCCGCAATTTGTACCTCCCCAGTAGGTCACAGGTCATCCGCTACACAGGTCACAAGTCATCCGCTACACAGGTCACCGAACCATTTGCATAACTCTAATTGGTCACAGGTCATCCGTTACACAGGTCACCCACCATTTACACCCCAGCAGGTCACAGGTCATCCACACAGGTCACCCACCATTTACACCCCAACAGGTCACAGGTCATCCCCTTACACAGGTCACAGGTCATCTGCTACACAGGTCAAGTCATCCGCTACACAGGTCACCAACTTGTTTTTACAATCTCTAATAGGTCACAGGTCATCCACACAGGTCACAGGTCATCCCTCTACACAGGTCACTCCACCATTTACACCCAGCAGGTCACAGGTCATCCCTTACACAGGTCACTCCACCATTTACACCCCAACAGGTCACAGGTCATCCCCTACACAGGTCACCCACCATTTACACCCCAACAGGTCACAGGTCATCCCCTACACAGGTCACCCACCATTTACACCCCAACAGGTCACAGGTCATCCCCTACACAGGTCACCCACCATTTACACCCCAACAGGTCACAGGTCATCCCCTACACTGTCATCCCCATGAATATTACCATCTCGGTGAAAGACCTGGAAATTGGAAATGTCAATTTTGAAATTACAGAGACCATTGGCGCTCCATAGTCCATTTTCAACCCCCCAAAAATGTTTATTTGAAAATATCAGTGATTTTACCTTTTTTTTGTTTTACTTGTTTTGTTTTTGTTTTTCGTTTTGATGGTAATGGAGAGAGAATTTGTATATGTTTTTGTAATCGTTGGTTATGGGATATACATTTAGGATAGTGTGTGTTGATCTTGTGGATGGACTGGAAAGGATAGGAGAGAGAATAGTGTGAGTGTGATGGGAAGAGGGAGGGGTAGTATGGTGGGTGGAAGGGTGTGTGTGGTGGGGTGGAAGGGGTGTGTGGTGGAGTGAGGAGGAGGAGGGTGGGTGATGGGGTGGGTGGGAGGAGAGTGTGATGGGATAGGGGGGAGGGGGTGTGTGGTGGGGTGGAAGGGTGTGGTGGGGTGGAAGGTGGTGGAGGAGGGAGGAGGGAGGGTGGGTGATGGGGTGGTGGGAGGAGAGTGTGATGGGATAGAGGGGAGGGTGGGAGGTGTGGTGGGGTGAAGGTGTGGTGGAGGGAGGAGGAGGAGGGTGGGTGATGGGCAGGGAGAGTGTGATGGATGGAGGGGAGGGTGTGGGATGAAGGTGTGTATGTGTGTGTGTGTGGAAGGTAGGGTGGAAGGGTGTAGGAGGAGGAGGAGGAGGTGGGTGATGGGGTGAGTGGGAGGGGAGTGTGATGGGATGGAGAGGGGGGGAGGGTGTGTGGTGGGGTGGAAGGGTGTGTGTGTGTGTGTGTATACGTGTATAACTGTCCGTAAACTTACATATATGTGTGTGAACGAGTATACGAACTTTTATTTATGTATTAATATATATCTCTTACTTGAATTTAAATACACAATGTATATATATATAAATATTACTCAGGTATATATATTTTATGTTTATATATCAATTATTTCCTTCTGTTTTGATTTTCATTTAATATTTTACACATTTTTTTTTTCAGTATACACACATATCATTTAATCCCATTTATATTTTATTTTGGGCTAATAAAGTTTTTTCATTTATATTCACGTGTAAAAAATAATACCAATATCCATACAAACAATATAACAAAGTGTAAAAAAAATTACCTACCTATGTTGGGCCACGAAATTGGAAACCTGTGGAAAATGTACAACTATTTCACCCCATTTACCGGCTCGGGGGCTTCAACGCGTGTAAATTCATTCGGTAAATAGATGAATACGTCATAATACACAGCTGGCGAGGACTCATACTACTGTTATGAGGTCAGAGCACCCTATTGATGACGTATATTATGACGTGATCAAAACGTCATCGTAACGTAATTATTATCAGTGATGTACTTGTTGATGAGATCGTTAAATCGTTCTCATTGGTGGTGTAAATGGGGTGACTGTGACGTTATGGTGACGCAGCGCTGGCGCCAATGGTACATTTCTTTGGCGCTGAAATAATGTTAATATTTTAAACCTATATTTAACTCCTTACGACAGTCACGAAGATTAAGGAAAGACACAAAAGACATACAGACAAACACACAAAGACATACAGACAAACACACAAAGACATACAGACAAACACACAAAGACATACAGACAGACAGACACAAAAACAGAGGCAGACACAAAGACATACAGACAAACAGACAAGCCAAGATCTTACTCGTCACCGCTGCTATACCATTACATAGGTAGTTAGTAGGCAGCTACCAAACAGGGAGGTACTATCGCCTGGGAAGATATTGGAAGCATAATGTGTTGTCTAATGGTAGACCCTGCTGCCATATGGCATCATGAAAACTGTGACCAAGTCCCAGGTTGATGATCTGACTTTCTGCCTCATTTACACGCAATTGCAGGGTCTCAATTGTTTCTCTTACTTTGACAACACAACATACATATATTGTTTCTCACTCATGATCTTTATTCATTTTTGTATGTCTTCATGGTTCTTTATTATTATTATTATTATTATTATTATTATTATTATTATTATTATTATTATTATTATTATTATTATTATTATTATTATTATTATTATTATTATTATTATTATTATAATTATTATTATTTATTATTAATATTATTATTATTATTATTATTATTATTATTATTATTATTATATTTTCGCCCCTCAGGCCCCGATGTGGGTCAGTGACCTGTGCCCGGGTGGCCTAATCCCCGTAAAAAAAAAAAAATAAATAAATAATTACATCTCATAACATACACACAGGGTCATTCTTATACAGGTGCAGCAGACAGACATACACACACCACGTCCCTATCAGCTGCATTAACACCTTGATAATGACTTTATTAACCTCTCATACAGCTAACCATGTCCCTTCTACCTCTACCTCACTTACCTTTTACCTATCTACATCTACCAGGTAACACAGGTAATTAAACTCATTAAAGGCGATGATCATAAAGGTAAGAATATGTTATAATTTTCAGTAAATTTTACATCTTTTTTTATTTATTTTTTTTGAGGTTAAGGGTGAGGTAAGGGAGGGTTGGAGGTATTTCTCAAGAGGATGGAGGTACTCTCTCTCTCTCTCTCTCTCTCTCTCTCTCTCTCTTTTAATCAGAAATTCTATGTTCAACTCTCCCTGTTATTGTGTCTACCTGGAAGAGAAACACACACACACACACACACACAAAGTATAATCAGGTAAGGAGAGCAGAGAGCAGCACGCGGGCTTCACACACCGCGCCAATTAGCCAGTGAGAGAGGCGATCACTTCCGCCAAAAATATATACCTGTAAGGTTTAGTGTAAGGGGGGAGAGGTGCCAATGTAGGTATATATGTAAACACATATTGATCTATATATACTCGTGTTAACATATATATATATATATATATATATATATATATATATATATATATATATATATATATATATATATATATATATATATATATATATATATATATATATTATTTACAGGTGAATTCATTTTATTTATTCTTTTATATTAATATACATTGATTCTCGTGTTTTTATTTATGTTTGTTTGTTTGTTTGTTTTTCTATTACAGGGTCAAACAGGTATCGTTTAGGTGAATTGCCTGTTAGTAGTTTCTTGTAGTAAAATCATCAGTTGTAGTAGTAGTAGTGCTCGAGGATTCTGGACGCGGGGACAGCGAGCTTTCTTCGACATCAGGATCTTTGATCCCATGGCCGCATGTCACCGTAACCTAGCTCTCGATGCTGCACATAGGAGGAACGAGAACGACAAGAGAAGGGCATATGGGGAGAGAATTCAAAACGTTGATCAAGGCAGCTTCACTCCTCTAGTGTTCACAACCTCTGGTGGGATGGGCCCAAGTGCAAGATGCTTCTACGCCAGACTCACGGAGGTGATCTCCGAACAGAAGCAGCAGCCCAGAAGTTATGTTACAGCCTGGATGAGATGTCGACTGTCTTTCTCACTCCTTCGGTCGGCTTTGCTCTGCCTCAGGGGAACGAGAGCTTCTGCCCCAACTCCGACAACTGCTGCAGATATTGACTATGAGGCTACTGTCACTGAATGCCACATAGACCTGCGGCTCAACTAACTCAACACAGATTGGATAGCTACTTAGGATATTTAATTTTAAGGTAATAAAATGGCGGCGAAGGTGTGGCTATTGGGGGAGACTGGAGGCCACGTAAAAAAATAAAATAGTATAGTAATAATAGTGGTAGTAATATTGGTAGTAGTAGTAGTCGCAGGCATAATGGTAACTCCTCTACTTGTTAAAATTTACTTAAAAAGAGAGATTAAAATTTGGGGTTAATCTGAATATCCTGGATCAGATTTTTCATTCTATCAAGCCGATTTTCCTTATCATTTGACCATTTTAAATCGCCATAAACAAAATGGCAATAAAAGTTATTTTATATATAAGGGATTAATTAATTTAAGTTTATTGTGTGAAAATTTTATCGTATTACCGTGTATTAAAATTCATAGATACTGTATACCTGTGTAATTACAATCATTAATAACAGGTAGAAAAACACGTCATCAGTATTAATGACACCCACCTACAGGTCAATATCTCACTGCTACACCCACCTACAGGCCACTATCTCACTGCTACACCCACCTACAGGTCACTCCCTCACTGCTACACCCACCTACAGGTCACTCCCTCACTGCTACACCCACCTACAGGTCACTCCTTCACTGCTACACCCACCTACAGGTCACTCCCTCACTGCTACACCCACCTACAGGTCAATATCCCACTGTTACACCCACTCAGGTCACTATCTCACTGCTACACCCACCTACAGGTCACTCCTCACTGCTACACCCACCTACAGGTCAATATCTCACTGCTACACCCACCTACAGGTCACTCCCTCACTGCTACACCCACCTACAGGTCACTATCCCACTGTTACACCCACCTGCCAGGTCAATATCTCACTGCTACACCCACCTACAGGTCACTCCCTCACTGCTACACCCACCTACAGGTCAATATCTCACTGTTACACCCACCACAGGTCACTCCCTCACTGCTACACCCACCTACAGGTCATCATCCCACTGTTACACCCACCTACAGGTCACTCCCTCACTGCTTACACTCCACCTACAGGTCACTCCCTCACTGCTACACCCACCTACAGGTCACTCCCTCACTGCTACACCCACCTACAGGTCACTCCCTCACTGCTACACCCACCTACAGGTCACTCCCTCACTGCTACACCCACCTACAGGTCACTCCCTCACTGCTACACCCACCTACAGGTCACTCCCTCACTGCTACACCCCAACCCTCCTTTCCCTGGTAGTTGGCAGAGTCTAGACCACTAATTTCAACTGGTGTTTCTTGGTGCATCGTCTGTGTTGTCAGGAGGAACATATCTTCTGACAACACCTTACCCTTCCTCCATACCCCCTCTCCCTCTCCCTCCCCCCCCCCTCCTACCCCCCCTCCCCCTTCCCCACCTTGGAGATATAAGGTTAACGCCTCTCTCATTACCCGGTAGCTGAGGTGTTGTTGGTGGTGACGTGTGAGAGAACTCTTGTCAGTGTGGTAAACTTTGTGTGTTGTCTCTTGTTGGGGAGTTTAGAGACTTTTAGCCCGAGTGCTTTTATTGAGCAGCTATTGTTATATCTTGACCATATAACTTGTTCTTTAACGCTCTCTCTCTCTCTCCCACCTTTTTTTTCTTTTGTTTACTGTTGTCATGGTTCTTACACTGAGCCCCTACGTGGGAATTCCTTGTAGGGTGTGTGTGTGTCCAGTCTATAGTTAGTGTGAGCGTGGAGTAAGGATCGTCTTGTCATAAGCTGTTGTTATGGAAATTATAAACACCGTGTGAGGTAGAGATAAGAGAGAGTGAGAGAGAGAGAGAGAGAGAGAGAGAGAGAGAGAGAGAGAGAGAGAGAGAGAGAGGCTATCAGTTATGTTAGTTCCAAGAAGGTGATTAGACCTAAATGATCTTCCCAGCCCCCAGCCCCCAGCCCTCCAGCCCCCAGCCCCCAGCCCTCCAGCCCTCCACCCCCCAGTCCTCCAGCCCTCAAGCTCCTAGCCCCACATAGAAGGTCTCACTGTGAAAAACTATTTGACAGACCAATTTGTGGATTAAAGTCCATTCATTCCTCTTGACGCCATTTCCTTCTCTTCTCAGTACCTGTTTTTTTTACTCCTTTTCTTTCTATCTAATTATAAGTCTTTTAATTCTTGACTTTT
The DNA here is from genome assembly GCF_018991925.1 of Homarus americanus. Lineage (NCBI taxonomy): Eukaryota > Metazoa > Arthropoda > Malacostraca > Decapoda > Nephropidae > Homarus > Homarus americanus. The sequence goes on from NW_024746036.1 coordinate 275,382, forward strand.
TCTTTATTTTCTTTAGTACGATATTTTTTGTTTTGTTTTTTATCTTCCTTTCGTTGTCTTTTTCTTTTTGTCTTGTCGTTTCGTCTCTCTCTCTCTCTCTCTCTCTCTCTCTCTCTCTCTCTCTCTCTCTCTCTCTCTCTCTCTCTCGTTCTTTCTTTATCAAGTCCTTACATCATTTGACTGCCTCTAAAAAACATGCATTTAGTCCCTCCAAAACCATCCTCACTTCTCATAATCCCTCCAAAACCTTCCTCACTTCTCACCATGTCTCCACAAACAACAACTACCACCTAATGTTAAAAGTGAAGAATATTAATGAATACTTTTTCTTTATTTCTTATTATTTACGATTTATAACACAAAAGATTATCACAAATTATATTTTCTTACTTGTTTATCATATATTTATTTCTAATTAAAGTTATTCTCTCTTCTTTCTATCTCCTCTTTATTGATCATCTCTTCGTCGTTCAATTATCTCATTTGCTTTAAGTCATCAGCGCGGTGGGACATAAATATGAGGAGACAGTACCCCACCTAACACTACTCCGGGGTCATAGATAAGGGGGGCATACACAACTCCATGCCCCTTACCCTCCCCCTTCAACCCCTCCCTACTCCCCCACCCTGCCCCTGACTCCCTCACCCCAGCCCTGATCCCCCACCCTGCCCCTGACCCCTCACCCCTGCCCCTGACCCCTCACCCCGCCCCTGACCCCTCACCCCGCCCCTGACCCCTCATATAACTTTCACTTTAATAATTCCCTCGCTTCCAAACTCCCTGTACCCATAATACCACTTTTATCCCAAGTTTAAATAAAACACCTAAAAAGACTCACACACACAAACACAAACTTTGGTCTATACCTTGAAAACTCGACTTCTCGGCGCTGAACACGGGACTAACCCACAGTGGCGGGTTTAGGCGAGTATCCCCTGCCTCGACATGGTGCGGTCCACCCAACTTGACCCTATGAGCCTTTAGCGCCACCACACCGAGGACCCTTTCAACTGGTTCTCCTAGGCGTTCATAAAGCACTTATCTTTAACGTGGAGCGTACCAAGCCATTACCATACATCCCTGGCCTGTGACACCGCTTCACACTTACTTACCGCAGCGAACCTTGCCCGTGTCTCACTAGGGGATGCCAACGACCTCCTACGTTCACTATGGAAGCGGTAAAGTGCCTCGTTCCTTATTTGTGTGATCCTGTTTTCTCGCTCGTGTGTATCGGAGGGAGGGGGAGGGAGGAGGGAGGGGAGGAAGGAGGGGTGGAGGAGGGAGGGAGGAGGGAGGGGGAGGGAGGGAGGAGGGAGGGAGGGGGAGGGGGGAGGAGGGAGGAGGAGGGGAGAAATCTGCAACCATTTTTATTTTTTATTTTTACTAAGACTCCAAAGGAAAAATATGAATGCAATGTGTTCTGTGTTCTCTGTTTTCTTTTGCGTTTCATTACAGAGAGTCTCTTCCTTTTGAGATCAAGCGTGTTTTACGAGACTTTTTTTCTGTAAGGAGGTGGAAATGTGTGTGTGTGTGTGTGTGTGTGTGGCGATGTTGTTCTAACACTGAATCGCTTAACGTATTACGCTTCCTCCATGTATAGGCACTCTCTCTCTCTCTCTCTCTCTCTCTCTCTCTCTCTCTCTCTCCATGGCACTAGTAACAGGTGAAACAATATTGTGATACAGGTAATGATACCACCCTCTATTGCTTCTGTTTATTGCTTCCACCACCACTACTACCACTACTACCACCACCATCATGACTACCACCACTACCACCACTACTACCACTACCACCACTACTACAACCACCATCATGACTACCACCAACACCACCACCAACACCACCACCACCACCACCACTCACCACCACAACTCTACTCACTTTCAATATCACGTTTCACTAAAATCATTCCTAAAGTGTCACCTTTAGTTGCTATTTTTCCACACACACACACACACACACACACACACACACACACACACACACACACACACACACACACACACACACACACACACACACACACACATCGTCCTCACCTGTGTCTCGTTAAGGCCATGTTTGTTGTCAGGTGAGATTATCGACTTCTCCTTCTTCATATAGTTATCTGTTTTGTGCTTCTTCACTGTTATTCCCATCTCTCTCACATCTTTTTCAACCACATTTTTCATTCTTATTCTTTCTCTTCCTTCCTTCCTTCTTCCTTCCTTCCTTCATTCCTTCCTTCCTTCCTTCCTTCTCCTCATTCTACCTTCTCTTGTATTCCTCACTACCCTATCAATCCAACCATCCCCCTCCTTTCTTTCTTTCCCTCTATAAATATTCCTCTCTCTCTCTCTCTCTCTCTCTCTCTCTCTCTCTCCACCTTAACGATACCTCTCATGACCACCACTTGTAAATATTATCTGTCTTTAATAATGATAAATATCCGTACGCTCATGATAACACCAGCGAGTCATCATCATTGGAGTAATATTCAACGTAAATTTTTATATATATATTTTTTCTTCCAATTACGCTTGACATGAGTCGTAAAATATATCTCTTTCGTTATTACGCCAAAATCGCGTATAATAATTTCTTCCTATTAGAGCAGTGACGCGAGACTTAATAACTGAATAGGAAAAAATAAATAAATGTGATTTCTATTAAGTAGTTTCTTAATTATATTTGAGTTCAGTTGCAAAATCTCACTCGCCATTCGTCTCTACGCCAAATTCGCGTATGTAATCCTTCCTTATTGACGCATTGACGCGAGAATTTGGGGAAGGGAGGAAGAGGGTGTTTTATTTATGAGTGAGTAATTAAAACTGTGTGTGTGTGTGTGTGTGTGTGTGTGTGTGTGTGTGTGTGTGTGTGTGTAGTGGGGAGTACACCTTGTAGTTATGTGGGAGGGGGAGGGTATGCCAGGAGGGATAATGATGAGGGGAGAGAGTGAGGGAGAGGAGATGTGGGAGAGTGAGTGATGTGAGAGAGAGAGTGATGTCACACAACAAGGTAGAGAGAGAGAGAGAGAGAGAGAGAGAGAGAGAGAGAGATTTGGACGAACTACCTGTGTCTTAAGCCCTTTTATCACGTGGTACTCCCAGATATGTTAATGAGCGCCCCTCACCTGTAATAACCACCACGTGCCATTACCCTTACTCCATTCTTCCTTCTTAATATCAACAGAGTCCTACACCTTCCTTCCATCCTTTTCTTCCCTCCTTCCTTCCTTCCTCTCTCTCTCCCACCTATTCAGACATTCCCTCCATCCCACCTAAGCACTCCTTCCCTCTCTCTCTCTCCCTCCCTCCCCCTCCCCCACCCACAACCATCTCTCAACTCCATCCCCTTCCCCACCATCTGATTCACCTCGACTCTCCCTCATCCACATCATCACCCCCTCCTCATCCACATCACCCTCCTCCACATCATCACATCACCCCTCTCCCTCTCATCCACATCACCCCCTCCCTCTCATCCACATCACCCCCTCCCTCTCATCCACATCACCCCCTCCCTCATATCCACCTCCCACTTCAACCCTGTAATCTAATATACTATAGGACTAGCCGTGTGTCTGTGTGTCTGTCTGGCTGTCTGTGTGTGTGTCTGTTCTGGGCAGCCGAAACGGCACAATCGTTTTTCATCAAACTTGGTGGAAAAATCGCAAAAAATTAGTAGAGTGGAACAAACCTGGTCCCATGCCAATGGTTTCTTTAGGAAGGCATTAATTAACAATTTTATTTACGATGGAAAACGATGCGAGTCTACGGACTTGGCGCACCGTCATTCGCTGTATGCTGTCACGAGCGTTCAAACTTTCACAAGGGCACGAAGGGCCCCACGATCACTTGTCTTAAATTAAAGGAGTTTCATTCATCTTTGCTTGTTTCCCTAATTTGCATATCGTCTTAGCCATCACCTATACACCCAGGGTCTGAGACACCCCTCAGGATCAACTAGGGGCGGGGAGGGGGAGAGGGGAGGGGAGGGGGGAGGGAGGGGAGGGGGGAGGAGGGGGAAGGGAGGGGAGGGGAGGGGAGGGGAGGGTACATTAGAGAGAGGAGTTGAGAGGGGAGGAGGAAATTGAAAGGAGAGGTGAAGGAAGAAAAGGTTCTATAAGGTGAAGGAAGGAGAAAAGAAGAAGGAGGAGAAGGAGATGGTGAAAGGAGAAAAGAAAGGGGATAGGGAGAGAGAGAGAAGGGTAATGAAGGTGAGGGAAGGAGACAGAGACAAACAGACAGACAAACAAGGAATAAATAAATCACTATCTGCTCCTGATTGAAGGCATCTTGTGTATATGAATCTCATGCGTAAATTTTGATGTCCTCCTCCTCCTCCTCCTCCTCCTCCTCCTCCTCCTCCTCCTCCTCTTCCTCCTCCTCCCCAGTTACAAGAAAGGCTCAACATACGAACCTTTAAAAATCCCAGATCATTAATAGCTCCTGCCTTAACGTCATAATAGACTTAATAGAATTCAGACCTGACTATTTCTTATCTTATCTTATCTTATCTCGTCTCGTCTCGTCTCGTCTCGTCTCGCCTCGTCTTGCCTTATCTCGTGTTTATCATACTACAGTTTATATAATCTTTATCATCTATATTGCGTCTTATCTTTTATCAATCCTCTTGCTCGTATGAAGATGTAAAGTAACGAGAGATTGATAACGATTAATAACACTTGTACAATAAATAAATAATACCTCACACGCGGGAATAAAAACATCTATCAGTGAGGTAAGAAGGGTCGGGTGGGTAATACCTTTAACCCTTTGAGGACGATGCATTAACCCTTCAGGAGTCAAAGGGTTAAATATATTCCTGACGTCACTAAGCGATAAACTATAATGAAAAAATCACTGAGTCGTATATGTGATGACAGAGAGACATACGGATATAAATTCCGATATTATGTTAAATTTATATATATATAGTAAATACAGCCAAACCTCGAGATGAAAGTCCGTTATATCGAGGGTCCGTTAAATGTGAAAACCTCCATTTAACGGATTATATAGAGAGGAGTTCGTTATTTGGAGGATTTAACTATAATCTGAATAAATCTTCGGAGTAATAAATAAATGAATAAATAAATTAGAATCTTAAAAAAATAATGAATAAGAAAAATGAAAAATTGGTCAAGAGTAAATGAATAAAACACGAATCTGTTAAAAAATGTGAATAATGATAAATAATATGAAGAGTAACAGTGAAGAGGAGAAGCGTACCGTGTGTGTTCCTTGACTGTCCTCCTCCTCCTTACCTTTTCTAACCTAACCTAACCTAACCTCCCCCTACCTTCCCTACCTCCTCTCCCTTTCCTACCTCCTCTCCCTCCCCCTTCAGTCTCTCCCTAACATACTGACTTTTGTGAGACTTATCCTCTCCTTCCTCCTCTCCTCCTCTACCTCCCTATCCTCCAACTCCCGTTCTCTATCCCTCTCTTTCCTTCCTCCTCCTTTCCTACCTGCCTCTCCTCCTATCCCCTCACTCTGCCAAGCTTCCCTCCTCCTCGCCTACTCTTTTTCCTCCTACCTTTTCATTTCCCTGTTCTCCCTTCTCTCCCTCCGCCCCTTCCCTTCCTCACCCCCTCAACGCCCACCTCCTGAGCACGAATACGGGTCAGGAGAGAGGAATTCGGGCTTGGGAAAGGGTAAGGGTGAGGAAGGGAGGAAAGGGTAAGGGTGGGGAAGGGAGGAAAGGGTAAGGGTGAGGAAAGGAGGAAAGGGGATGTAGGCGTAGAGGTTGGGGTAAGGGGTGGAGGAGGAGGGGGGAAGACGCTGGGAGGGGTGGAGGAGGAGGGGTGAAGACGCTGGGGTGAGGGATGGAGGAGGAGGGGGGAAGACGCTGGGGTGAGGGGTGGAGGAGGAAGGGTGAAGACGCTGGGGTGAGGGATGGAGGAGGAGGGGTGAAGACGCTGGGGTGGGGGGGTGGAGGAGGAGGGGGTGAAGACGCTGGGGTGAGGGATGGAGGAGGAGGGGTGCTGGGGTGAGGGATGGAGGAGGAGGGGGAAGACGCTGGGGTGAGGGGTGGAGGAGGAAGGTGAAGACGCTGGGGTGAGGGATGGAGGAGGAGGGGTGAAGACGCTGGGGTGGGGGTGGAGGAGGAGGGGTGAAGACGCTGGGGTGAGGGATGGAGGAGGAGGGGTGAAGACGCTGGGGTGGGGGGGTGGAGGAGGAGGGGGTGAAGACGCTGGGGTGAGGGGTGGAGGAGGAGGGGGTGGAGGAGGAGGTGAAGACGCTGGGGTGAGGGGTGGAGGAGGAGGGGGTGAAGACGCGCTGGGTGAGGGGGTGGAGAGGAGGGGTGAAGACGCTGGGGTGGGGTGGAGGGGTGAGGAGGGGTGAAGACGCTGGGGTGAGGGCTGAGATGGTGACGCCGGAGTGAGGGGTGGAAGAAGAGTAGAGGCGCAGGCAAAGGTGAGGGGGTGGAGGAGCAGGAGGCGCCCCTTGGTCACACCCGCGGCTGGGGGACTTCGTCAGGAAGAGAGAGACAACAATATCCGGGGGACGGGTAAGCGGGGATCAGCCAGGATCAGTCAACAACCTCAAATGGATCACCCAAGGATCTCCGCTAGACTCCTGTATTCACGGCCCAGTGAACACGGGGGCGGGGAGAGGCGGGCGGGAAGGGGAGGGGAGGGAAGGAGGAGGAGGATGTGGGCGAGAAGGAATGGGAGGGGCGGGGCGAGAAGGAGAGAATATGGGAGGAAAGGAAAGGGGGGAAGGAGGTTGGAGGGAAGGGGACGAGGATGAGGAGACAGAAGGAGAGAAAGAGATGAGATTGGAAGAGGGGATGGGTAGGGGAGGGGCTGGAAAGGAGCGAGGGAGAAGGGAAAGAGAGAGAGAGAGAGAGAGAGAGAGAGAGAGAGATAAGGAGTGGATGGGAGGAATAGAGGAGAGAGGCTTTGAAGAGAAGGAGGAGAGGTGGAAAGAAAGTAGGAGGTGTAAAAGGAAAGAGAATGCGAAAGGATGGGTAGAGAGGGAAGGGAGGATGGAAGAGGTAAAGAAGAGAAGAAAGGGACTAGAAAGGGACGGGAAAGTGGAAGACAAAAGTGGAGGGATAGTGGCTCATGGTGGAGGGATAGTGGCTCATGATGAAGGGATAGTGGCTCATGGTGATGGGATAGTGGTTCATGGTGGAGGGATAGTGGCTCATGGTGGAGGGATAGTGGCTCATGGTGGAGGTATAGTGGCTCATGGTGAAGGGATAGTGGTTCAAAATGACTTTGGTGAGGGTATGGTACTTGTGTGGTGCTGCGTTCAAATCTGAGGGTTGGCGACCACAGCCCTCCACATCAGACACACTCAGACTACCTTTCCCAAATCCACCCCCAGATTTTGCATCTCTCCAGGGACCACAGATTTTAATTTCATTCATCCACCCTAATTTCTACTTCCCCCTCCCCCTCTCCCCCTCCCCTCTCTCCCCCTCTCTCTCCTCTCCCCTCTCCCTTTTATATTTAATTTCCCACATTAATTATTCTACCATTATCCTCTCATCCTTAATTACATAACGGAAGTAATTGATTTTCAGATCTAAAAGTTCTTCATTTTGTTTTTTAATCTGGAAACAATCACTACTTTAGTCCATTACATTATTAAGTCAATATTTTTCGTTAGTTGAAGTTAATGATGTTAATGGTGTTAAATATTATAGTGGTGTATGTGTTGAATATTATGGTGCTTATAGTCTTAAATGTTATGGTGTTAAATATTAGTGTCGAATATTATGGTTTATAATGTTAAATGTTATAGTATTGAATATTATAGTTTCGAATATTATGTATTTATAGTGTTTAAATTTAAGGTGTTGAATATTATGGTGTCGAATATTATAGTGTCGAATATTTTGTATAGTGCAATGGTGTTTAGTTACAGTAGTGGAGAGGATGACAGAGGGTCGAGACTCTAACAATGTGGATGTGACAGATATTCTCAAATGTCTCACGTCTGGGGTTGCTGAGGTATTATATTCTGTTGCCATTACTCGCTGACGACAACAACATCTTATATAAATACATTTTTGAGTTGTCTTACGGTAGTTGAACGTTCATATATGACTTTGTTGTATATATTATCGTTATATCAGTAATTCATCTCTTCATACAATCAATAGTTAGTTATCTGATATATATTATAATCTATGATATCTTAACATATCTAATTGGAATCACTTACTGCACTTTCTACTTCACAACCTGTTATCAATATTAACCTAACCTAACCAAACCAAACCTAACCTAACCTAACCTAACCTAACCTAACCTAACCTAACCTAACCTAACCTAACCTAACCTAACCTAACCTAACCTAACCAAACCTAGCCAAGCCACTCATTAATCGAGGCAGTCTTCCTTCGTTAAATAATACCCCTAAAGAAGCACAGATCTCGAAAATCCCGAGAGAAGGCGAGATTTACCGAGCTGTAGCGAGAGACAGAAGAACGGGCGGGAGTCGAGGAGGAGATGGGCGTGACGGGCGGAGGGAAATGAACCTTTGTATAGAGAGAAGCGTAAAGGTTAAAAAAGATGCCGTGACTCTCTCTCTCTCTCTCTCTCTCTCTTCAACTACTCTTAGTCGCCGTTTTCCCTTCACCACTCTCTCTCCCCATCATCTTCCCCCTTTTCTTCTCCCTCCCCTCCCTCCCTCTCCCTCCGATCTCTCTCCTCTCCCTCTCCTCTCTCCTTTCTACCTCTCATCTCTCCCTTCTCCCTCTCATCTCCCTCAGAACGTCACTGCCACACCCTACACAAGTTGACCATCTGGACAGTGTTGCCAGATACCCGACAGACAACCAAACCCCATTTGTCCAATGGTAAATTACCTTCATTATAAGGTACACTTTCTCTACTGTCTGGTATCAAATATCGTCCAGGTAGTAAGAAGATATATACCTTGGCCCTTCGTTATACCTATAGCATATATCCGGTGTGTGTATGTGTGTGTGTGTTTTAGTACTGCAATATTAAACAAGACTTCCATACCGTTTACCCAGGAAAGTCCACAGAAAATGTAAATTAAACATCGAAGCCATAACTAAACTATTCAGTAACTTGTTCACTACAGGTGCAGGAAATTTACCAACATCGCTCCTATACTATAAAAAAAATATAATATTAAATCGCTGTTATGTGTTATGTCGTTATCACCCAATTAGCCCCAGTTCACGTTATTGGTAAACTTATGGTAAAAATATCTCGTGACAAACTTGTGAAACATTTCTTAGATGGCAGACTCATTGAAAACTGTTCGTGGATAATTGATTTTTGTTTAAATTCTTTCGTAATATTTTATGTTTTTAAGATGAAATTATAGAAAGAGATTTAATTTATTTAGATATTTAGGATTTTTTTTAAAGTTTCTCATTAATGGTATATTATGCACCCACGCCTATAATTTCTATACGATAGGGTAAGAAAAAAAGTCGATAAATATATAAACAAACAAAACCGATAAAATACGTATTGGAAACTGCGAACATAAAATTATACAATAGATAAATTAAAAACTTCCCGCGTAAACAAAAGAATATCAACAGCTACACTATAAGAATCCAAGGAACAAGAAGTTGATCCTCCATTCTGAGCGAACACAAGATCAGATCCCCCTCCATGGGTCGTTGGCTGTACCTTCTCCACGTTCCTTATATAAACATAACCTAACCCAGCCTCACTAGTACTTGCAGCGGAGACTTTGACTGATCCGTTTTAGATTTCAAGGCATTTGGGGAAGTTTCTCGGGTGTTTTTTAGCGTTCAGTGTGTGTGTGTGTGTGGTCGCCCCTCCCCTGGTGTCGGCGGGAGGTTGTTGTGATCTTGTTTTAATAACCCTGGCATAATGTCCGCTCCCTGATAAGCCATATTGACCAAACACTCCACTCACACTGTTGTACCCGACCACCACTTGAAGCTGACGTTATTATTGACGAAAATTATCTTAGTATCGTAGTGGTTTTTTTTTTTTACAGGTTTCCACCCTACCACCCACCCCTACCTCCCTCTTCCCCTTGCCCACTCCCTCCCCTTCTCCCTCTCCCCATTTCCCTTCCACCCCCACCCCAAGTTACAGACCATTAGCAGCTGGGGTTTGTTGACATCTGGTTGTGATAAAGAAAATAGTGATAGAAAAATGAAATGTTTTTGATAATCTCTCTCTCTCTCTCTCTCTCTCTCTCTCTCATATCATTTGAAAACTATGAAACGCCATTTCTTAACCTCCACCACACACCACCACAACCAAAACCACATACACACTCCCAGCACACAGAGAAAAATTTACATTCTCTCTCCATTTGTTGTTCTCTGATGTAGATAATTATTTCTGTGATATATCGAGAAGACGTTGTTCCTGATATTTGTGACACTAAAAGAAAAATCACCTTAAGCACCTGTACATTATTGGGCGTGTGGGCGTGTGGGTGTGTGGGTTCTTCCTGCAGCAACATCAGGCAATGAATAATTTGGTTAAAAGTATTCAAATATCATATCGGTTTAATGTAATGTGGTTGTGTATTGAATAATAATTGTCTGTTAGATAGGAAGAGTGTTGGAACTGTTTATGTACGTTTCTGTCTATTTGTCTGTCTGTTTGTCTGTCTAAATAAAGATTAAGGTATGTAATAAATCAGGACCACCAAAAAGTAACACCACTACCACCCCCCTACACCACCAGACCAACTCCTCCACACACCATACACACCACTACCACCCCCCACACCACCAGACCAACCCCCACACACCATACACACCACTACTCACCCCCCTACACCACCAGACCAACCCCCGCACACCCATACACACCACTACCACACCCACCAGACCAACACAGACCAGACCCCCCTGCACACCACACACACCACTACCACCACACCACTAGACAACCATACACACCACTACCACCCCCCTACACCACCAGACCAACCCCCCCACACACCATACACACCATCTTCACTATCAATATTACATTATTTTTCTCTCAGTGGTGTTATTAGAGGAATGGGAAGGTAGCCTCGCTCAGCGTAAACTGGGACCCGCAGTAGGGAGCTCCGAGCTAAAATTGGGGGATTTGTAAGGATTTCTTTCAGTCTCCTTGGATGCCTCCCTGGACGATGACTGGAGGATGGTGGTGTTGTGGTGGTGTGGTGGTGTGGTGGGGGGGAGTGTGTTGGTGTGTGTTAGTGTTGTGGTGATAGAGACAGGAAAGGTGAAGTGATGGTGGTTGTGGTGGTAATAATGATGATGGTAATGGTAGGGGTGGCGGATGGTGATAGTGTTTTGTGGTAGTGGTGATGGTGAAGACAGAAAGAATGATGTTGATGATGGTAATGCTATGGGTGGGGCTCAACAGGTGTGTGATCTCCAGGTAAGGGATCTCCAGGTGTGTGATCTCCAGGTAAGGGATCTCCAGGTGTGTGATCTCCAGGTAAGGGATCTCCAGGTAAGGGATCTCCAGGTGTGTGATCTCCAGGTAAGGGATCTCCAGGTAAGGGATATCGTGGCATATATCATAGGAGATCCCGTGCCGGCCATAGTTTCCCGTCGATCTAGAATTTCTATCTCGCTGTAATAATTCCCAATTTGGTCTCGTCCTTCAGTCTTCCCTTAAGGACCTACCTGACCACTTTCCTGACCCTCTGTGACGCCTCGTAAGATTAATCATAACAAAGATAACAGTTATGGTGGCCAAGTTCTTCAGTCCGTCACACAGGTATGGTCAAGCACCCATGACTCCGACCAGTGATGATATATATCGCTAATTAATAAGCAATTTCAGGACCTTACCTTGATAGATCCACACGCTAAGTTTGGTCAATGTCTACCGAGAGATAATAAGAGAGGAAATAAAATAAGAAACAGATAAATAGAGAGAGAGAGAGAGAGAGAGAGAGAGAGAGAGAGAGAGAGAGAGAGAGAGAGAGAGAGAAAAACGTACCAGAATGTCGTCAATATTACGCTGAGACTCGACTTGGAATTGGATACGTACTCTTAACATAACCCCGGGAGATCAACATGAATGGAGGAAATCTTTGATAAACCTGGAAGCAGATAATAGAAGGAGAGGAGGAAGGAGGAGGAGTGGAACGAGAGGGGGTGAGGAAGGAGATGGGGAGAGGAAAGAGAGGGGGAAGTGAAAGAAGGAGTGGGGAGAGGGGGAAGTGGAAGAAGGAGTGGGGAGAAGGAGAGAGAGGGGAAGGGAAGAAGGGAGGGGAGGAGGAAGGAGAGGGGGGAAGGGAAGAAGGAGGAGAAGGAGAGAGTTAGGTAGGAGATAGAGAGAGAAAGGATAAGGGATAGAAAGGAGAGGAAGGAGAGGAATAGAAAGAAGGAGGGAGGTAGGAGATAGGGAGAGGAAGGAGAGGGGGAGAGGTAGGATAAGGGATAGGAAGGAGAGAGGTAGAGGAAGAAGGAGGAAGGAAAGGGATGAAGGGGGAGGGGGGGGCTGTGTTAGTGCTGGTTACCATGGCTGCCGAGGCATCTTAGACGGGCTGCCAGCTATTTGATTGGTGAGCGGTCCCACAGCATTGTAGATCACGATGTGTGGTTCACCAGCTGGCCGCAGATGGTGTGTGTGTGTGTGTGTTTGTGTGTGTGTGTGTGTGTGTGTGTGTGTGTGTGTGTGTGTGTGTGTGTGGTGTGTAAAGATCAAACTCCTTCTTTTATCCATTACTGCTTAAGAAAACTTATTTACAACGTAGATAAACATGGAAAGTAAGCGAAGAAGAGAGAGAGAGAGAGAGAGAGAGAGAGAGAGAGAGAGAGAGAGAGAGAGAGGGGTAAATTAAAAGAACTATTTGGGCCATAATCCGGGATAAGTGATTCTTAGGTTTGTCGACTTGTAACATGAGGTCCCCTGTGTACAGCAGTGGTGGTCCCTGTGTACAGCAGTGATGGTCCTGTGTACAGCAGTGGTGGTCCCTGTGTACAGCAGTGGTGGTCCCCTGTGCACAGCAGTGGTGGTCCCCGTGTACAGCAGTGATGGTCCCTGTGTACAGCAGTGATGGTCCCCTGTACAGCAGTGATGTCCCCTGTGTACAGCAGTGGTGGTCCCCTGTGTACAGCAGTGGTGGTCCCCGTGTACAGCAGTGGTGGTCCCCTGTGTACAGCAGTGGTGTCCCTGCAGCAGTGGTGGTCCCCGTGTACAGCAGTGGTGGTCCCCTGTGCAGCAGTGGTGGTCCCTGTGTACAGCAGTGGTGGTCCCCGTGTACAGCAGTGGTGGTCCCTGTGTACAGCAGTGTGGCCCTGACAGCAGTGTCCCGTACAGCAGTGTGGTCCCTGCACAGCAGTGATGGTCCCCGTGTACAGCAGTGGTGGTCCCCTGCAGGTGTGGTGGTCCCCGTGCACAGCAGTGAGTCCCCGTGTACAGCAGTGATGGTCCCCTGTGTACAGCAGTGATGGTCCCTGTGTACAGCAGTGATGGTCCCCGTGCACAGCAGTGGTGGTCCCCGTGTACAGCAGTGGTGGTCCCCTGTACAGCAGTGGTGGTCCCTGTGTACAGCAGTGGTGGTCCCCTGTACAGCAGTGGTGTCCCCGTGTACAGCAGTGGTGGTCCTCGTGTACAGCAGTGGTGGTCCCTGTGCACAGCAGTGGTGGTCCCCGTGTCACAGCAGTGGTGGTCCCTGTGTACAGCAGTGGTGGTCCCCGTGCAGCAGTGGTGGTCCTCGTGCATGAGCAGTGTGTCCTGTACAGCAGTGGTGGTCCCGTGTACAGCAGTGGTGGTCCCCGTGTACAGCAGTGGGTCCCGTGTACAGCAGTGGTGGTCCCTGTGCAAGGATGGTCCCCGTGTACAGCAGTGGTGGTCCTGTGTACAGCAGTGGTGGTCCCCTGTACAGCAGTGGTGGTCCCGTGTACAGCAGTGGTGGTCCTCGTGGTACAGCAGTGGTGGTCCCCGTGTACAGCAGTGGTGGTCCCTGTGTACAGCAGTGGTGGTCCGTGTACAGCAGTGGTGGTCCTCGTGGCACAGAGTGGTGGTCCTCGTGTACAGCAGTGGTGGTCCCTGCACAGCAGTGATGGTCCCCGTGTACAGCAGTGGTCCCTGTGCAAAGTGGTGGTCCCCGTGTACAGCAGTGGTCCCCGTGTACATCAGTGGTGGTCCCCGTGTACAGCAGTGGTGGTCCCCGCGCAGCAGTGGTGGTCCCGCCAGACATCAGCGGTGGTCCCCTGAAGAGCAGGTGGTCCCCTGTGACAGCAGTGGTGGTCCCCGCGTACATCAGCGGTGCCCCGTGTACAGCAGTGGTGTCCCCGATGCAGCAGGGTCCGTACATCACGGTCCCCGTGTACAGCAGTGGTGGTCCCCGCTGCAGCAGCAGTGGTGGTCCCCGCGTACATCAGTGGTGGTCCCCGTGTACAGCAGTGGTGGTCCCCGTGTGGAGCAGCGGTGGTCTTAGAACAATATCGACACTAATTGGACCGCCATCTTTACCTCGTTGCTTCAGTGGTCCAGTCAAGAGAGTTTTCCCGCATCACTTACGAAGAGACTTAACATGAGACGCCTTATCTTTACGTCGTACTCAAGTGGATCAGTCAGCTGTGTTCTCTCGTCATCATCAACAAGAGCGAAGATTTACGTAGGGATCCTCGCTAATCCTCGCCTAGTGTTGGTAGATCATTGGGTCTCTCCCGTCATCCCTCTGCACGACCTCTCACCCATCTACTGGAGGAAATAGCCCCTAATAATTCATGAACCTGAACATTTATCACTGGAAAATTGGGCTATTCAGCATATGCTAGGTGTACGTCACGTCATAAGAGGAAGAGAAGCTTTGGTTGATAAGGGAAACTGAGAAACCTGACTTAGGATGTCATGAAGCGACTGCCAGGCTAACCTTAACGCTGGTTTATGTTATCGAAATTCAATATCATTATCAGTTTATATACTTTTATATGTAAGTTTGTTTATAGAATTGACTCGCCACATATAGACATGTTTTCCTGTTTTTCTGTAACTTCTCTGAACAGGAGAGATTTGCCTTTGAAGCTGTTGGTATAAGCCGGATGCAGTGGTGCCACCGATACGCGACCTGGATTGCGACATTGCTGCTGCTGCTACACGGCTCCACAAACATGAAAATTAACCTTTGGATGGTAAACGTAGCCGGCAAAAGTGACACAAATTACCACTGATTCATTTGCAAGCATTCACAGCATAACGAGGTATTGTGGCGTATTATAGGGACACATTCGTCACAAGTCATGTAAGTGATTCTCTCGCTTAATCCTTTCCCACTGCGTCATTTTTCACATTACTTTACGTCTGGGAAACTTAGGTCCTATGTGTTCACCTTAAGTCCACATAAATTCCTTTGGACACCTCACCTTACCATCACTTTCATTAAGTTAAATGACTATATTCTATACCCGGTCTCATGCCGTCAATAGTGGTATTGATATTGCTGGACATATGATAGTCACCGAATGTAGTATTGCGCAAAATTTCGGTCATTCTCCAGCATACATGGCAATTCCCTGAGGGCTCAAATTATGTCAAGATTATAGGACACCCGGCCGCTCATCAATGGGAACACCAAGACCTCTGAAGCCCTCTGGTGATTGAGTTATTAAAATCTAGCTCCAATTAGTCATGAATTGAAGCTGGGTCTCTTAATGGTGGGGGTCGGGATCCAAGAATGACACTTGAGTAATGGTCTAACCTCCAATCATAACATAACATAACACCAAAGCGCAAACCCTATTGGTCACAACCACAAGGTAAAATCACGGCTCGCATTCAAACGCTGATACGGGATTGGTTCTCGGTTGATTCGTATTGCTCTTTCATTGGTCAGTATAGATGATTTTTTTTTCTAGAACATTCTACTGTCCTGACAAAATAACAGCATCCATATACTGTATAAAGCTCAGAGGAAAGCCACAGCGTTCCGATGTTTTGAAAGGTGAATTCCGCGTAATTTAAACTAATACACCTTTTCATCTTACGCTAAATATGTAGATTAGATTTAAGGTCATATATTATTATATTATCCTATATCAATACAGGAATTATTTTCGTGTTGGAAGATGTGCTTAGAAAGACGTCAAATTTCACTACTACCTCAACAGACACGAGAAAGAGAAAAAATAAAGATAAGAGGTTGAAAAATGACTGAGAGAAAGAGAAAAAGCAGGAAAGTAGGAGATAGAAAGACAGGAAGAAAAGGATAAAGATAGAGACACATAGACAGACAAAATAAAACACGAAAAAATATTGGAACCTTCCTTAAAAACATCATACGTGAGGGGTGTTCTTAGCTCTCTCTCTCTCTCTCTCTCTCTCTCTCTCTCTCTCTCTCTCTCTCTCTATAAGAAAAACAAATAATAAAAGCTACACAACACCATGATCACCACCACAAGGCTTCCCACGATACAGTTAGGAAACCTTACCACCAACAGGTAAATCATAATACCGGAGTTTTTTTTTACCTTGTACCTGCAGCAGAGAGCCAATACACCCCGGTACTGTGGCTCTCTGCTGGATAATGGAGCTAATGGCGTCGATTTGAGAGTAAAATAATGAATAGAGTCCATTATTTCCTTGAAGTGGTTAGTATAAGGTACGTAGTTAATGGTGTTTATTCTACGCTGGAAATAATGACGGTATTGCTAATTATTATGCTTGTGTTTAAGACATGAGGTTTATGATACCGACTTAGAAGCATAATAATGGTTAATAGTTATAATGCTTGTTTATATGGCACACTGTTAATGGAGCATGATAATGATAACAACTATAATAATAATAATAATAATAATAATAATAATAATAATAATAATAATAATAATAATAAAAGGGTTTGATAATTGTATTAAAGTAAAAAAGGTTGATGTTTGAGCACATAGAAAGACTCACTCACTAACTCACTCACTCACTCACTCATTCATTTTCACACTCACTCACTCACTCATTCATTTTCACACTCACTCACTCACTCACTCACTCATTCATTTTCACACTCACTCACTCATTCATTTTCACACACACACTCACTCACTCACTCATTCATTTTCACACTCACTCACTCATTCATTTTCACACTCACTCACTCATTCATTTTCACACTCACTCACTCATTCATTTTCACACTCACTCACTCACTCACTCATTCATTTTCACTCACTCACTCACTCACTCACTCACTCATTCATTTTCACACTCACTCACTCACTCACTCACTCACTCACTCACTCACTCATTCTCACATACACACTCACAAAAAGCAAAGAACAAAAGCTGAGATTAACTGACTGTTACTGACAAAAAAAAACTGACACTAACTGACTTTTAACTGACGGAGTAAAACTGACTCTCATTCACTCGCACTCGCTTGTTCACTCACTGACTATGTATGTATGTATGTATGTATGTATGTATGTATGTATGTCTGTATGTATCTATCTATCTATCTATCTATCTATCTATCTATCTATCTAAACTGATTCTGGATGTCAAAAATATAAGACGGACGACGGACGGTTACAGAAGGACGAATACTGACGGACGGATACGGACAGATTAAGGGGTTGTAACATGAGTTATATTAATTATTGAAACACCTTCTGACTTTTAAAAGATCATCAATATATTAAGAAATAAGTAAAAATAAAAATCAGACAAAAACAGTGACAAAAAATTAAAAGTAGAGCCATTCTGGGAAGTGAATTAATAGGACGGTGCCTAGAAGCCACAACCAATTAAACACTGATCTTCTGCAATCCTCTGTACACTTGGCCAATTTCCAGCTATCAAGTGTCATTTTTCTGTTACGCAAATCTCTTCCTCCTTTTCCTACCTCCCATACTCCTCCTCCCTCCTCCCTACTCCCTCCTCCTCTCCCCCCACTCCTCCCTACACCCCCTCCTCCCTATTCCCCTCCTCCTCTCCTTCCCCCCTCTCCTCTCCCCTCCTCCCCCCTCCTACCTACCGTCCCCCGCGCCCGATTTTTCACCCCGGCTTCAGCTAAAAGCTATAATTCTGTCCTGATTATATGATATATTATTGAGTGTTGTGAAGAGGAACTAATTACGAGGTTGGCAGAGCGACAGACACTCACACAGACTCATAGAGATATGCTCACAGGGGCGTTTTCATACCTATAGAGGGGGGGGTGGGGGTCCATTATTTCATACAGACTCACATAAATTCACCCATAGAAAGACGAAGACTCATACACAAATACTCAAAGACTCATACATATTCGCTCATACACATGATGACGGTCTCTTTCAAAGGTTTCTCATACACGCTCAAAAACTCACAAAATGGCAAGAGGTTTACCCACATAATCACAGAGGCCTGTATTTTCAGATCCAACAGAGGGTCAGTCACTCTTGCCCATCACACCCCTGCCCTCTTGCCCCTGACCCTCCCATCCCTGTCCCTCACCCATGCCTCTCACCCCTACCTCTCACCCCCTGCTCCCTCATCCCTGTCCCCCACACCCTTGTTCCTTACCCCTGATCCCTCACCCTACCCCCCACACTGCCCAGGTAACATATAAAGTGACCTCCACCCACACTGTCCCCTCGCTGTCAATAAAAGTGGAATAAGAGACAGACAGACAGACAGACAGAGTAGTCGCTGTCAACAAGATGGCCTGACACCTGTTACGCCTCTTATACTCTGTAGGATCACCTTGTTGGGAGAATGAGGGAGAGGAAGGGAGATGAAGGGCGAAAAGGGAGAGTGAGGGATAGAGGATGGATAAAGAGAGGGAGAAGAGGGTGGAGGTGGATGGAGAGGGAGGGAGATGAAGGGAGGAGAGAAAATAAGAGGATAAGTGGAATGGACGGAGGAGGAGAGGGTGAGGATAGATGGGTAGAGGGAGGGAGGGAGGGAGGATGAGGATGGGTAAAGAGAGGGAGAAGAAGGAAGAAGACATATAGAGGATAGGGTGCCGGAAGGAAGAGAGGGAAAGAGGGAGTGAGGAAGGGAAGAAAAGAGGGGTAGGAGTGAGAAGGAGAGGGAAGAGAGGGATAGTGGATGATGAGAAGGAGGGAAAAAAGAGGAAGCGAAAGGCTGCAGGAAGGAGAAATGAGGTTAAGGAGGTGAGAAATAGGACAAGGGAAGAGGGAATTAGAAAAATGGAGGAAAAAAGAGAGAGAGCGGGGGAGAAAGAGGGAGGAAGCGGTGGGAAGAGGAGGGATGATGAATAAGGAAGGAAAGGACAAGGTAACTAGGAAGAAGGAGAAAAGACCTAGAACGGGTAAGAGACAGGAGGATGCAGGGAAGACACGAAATATAATAAAGAAGAAAATGGTGAAGAAAATTAGGAGGAGGATAAATAGGAGGAAAGTGATCGAAGAAGAGGAGGAGGAGGAGGAGAAAGATGAAGATGAGGAGGAGGAGGAAGATGAGAAGGAGGGGGAGGAAGAGGAAAGTGGAACTAAAAGAAAAAATAGGAGATAGAGATGACGATAAAAAAAAATAAGGGCGAAGAAACGTAGGAAGAATTGCCATTGGTAGAAGAGATAAGAGAAATGGAGGAGAACTGTTAGAGAGAAAGAAAAACCAAACGAGGAAAAGAAGAGTGGGAGAGAAATGTCGAGGAGAAGGAAGAAGTAAATGAGATAAAGAAAATAGAAAAGGAACTAGAGGTACAGAGAAAGAACACCCACCCAGCCTCGCCCCAGCGGCCCTGCAGGAGTAGATGCCTCGTTAGCCGTAACGACCCTGCCAGCGATCACGTTTCAGCGTCGGTGGCGCGAGGGTGACACTTCGGGGTCCTATGTTGGGGGTCCTCCTATGTGGGGGTCCTCCTGTACTGGGGTCCTCCTGTGTTGGGGTCCTCTTGTGCTAGGGTTCCTCCTGTGTTGAGGTCCTCCTGTGTTGGGGTCCTCCTGTGTTAGGGTCCTATTGTGTTAGGGTCCTCTTGTGTTGGGGTCCTCCTGTGCTGGGGTCCTCCTGTGTTGGGGTCCTCTTGTGCTAGGGTTCCTCCTGTGTTGGGGTCCTCTGTTTGGGTCCTCCTGTGTTAGGGTCCTCTTTGTGTTAGGGTCCCTTGTGTTGGGTCCCCTCCTGTGTTGGAGGTCCCTCCTGTGTTGGGGTCCTCCTGTGTTATGGTTCCTCCTGTGCTGGGGTCCTCCTGTGCTTGGGTCCTCCTGTGTTGGGGCCCTCCTGTATTGGGGTCCTCCTGTGTTATTGGGATCCTGTGTTGAGTTCCTCCTGTGTTGGGATCCTCCTGTGCTTGGGTCCTCCTGTGTTGGGGGTCCCTCCTGTTCTGGGGGTCCCTCCTGTGTTGGGGTCCTCCTGTGCTTGGGTCCCTCCCATGAGGGTCCTACTATGTTGAGGTCCCTGTGTTGGGATCCCTCCCAAAGCTGGGGGTCCCCATGTTGGGGTCCCTCCTGTCTCTGGGGTCCTCCCCGTGATGAGGGTCCTCTGTGGGGGGTCCTCCTGTGTTGGGGGGGTCCCTCTGTGTTGGGGTCCCACCATGTTGGGTTCCTCTCCTGTGTTGGTGTCCTCCTGTGTTGGGGTCCTCCTGTGTTGGGGTCCTACTAGGCGTTGTGTCTCTCCTGTGTTGGGGTCCTCCTGTGTTGGGGGTCCCTCCTGTGTTGGGGTCCTCCTGTGTTGGGGGTCCTCCCGTGTTGGGGTCCCACTATGTTGTGGGGTCCTCCCTGTGCTGGGGGTCCTCCCCTGTGTTGGGGTCCTCCTGTGTTGGGGGTCCCTCCCTGTGTTGTGGGGTCCTACTATGTTGGGGGTTCTCCTGTGATGAGGTCCTCACTATGTTGGGTTCTCCCAGATGGAGTCCCTCCCAGTTGGGGTCCTCCTGTGTTGGGGGTCCTCCTGTGTTGGGGGTCCCTCTCTGTGTTAAAGTCCTCCTGTGTTGGTGTCCTCCTGTGTTGGTGTCCTCCTGTGATGAGGCAGGTCCTCCTGTGTTGGGGGTCCTCCCATGTTGGCATGTCCTCCCTGTGTTGGGGGTCCCTCCCAAGTTGGGGTCCCACTATGCTGGGGGTCCTCCTGTGTTGGGATCCTCCTGTGTTGGGGGTTCTCCTGTGTTGGGGTCCCTCCTGTGTTGGTGTCCCTCCCTGTGCCAGTCCTCCTGTGTTGGGGGTCCTACTTATGTTATTGGGGTCCTCCTGTGTTGGGATCCTCCTGTTGGGGTTCTCCTGTGTTGGGGGTCCCCTGTGCTGGGATCCTCCCAGGTTGGGGTTCTCCTGTGTTGGGGGTCCCTCCTGTGTTGGGATCCTCCTGTGTTGGGGGTTCCTCCTGTGTTGGTGTCCTCCTGTGCTGGTGTCCTCCTGTGTTGGTGTCCTCCCTGTGATGAGAGGTCCTCCTGTGTTGGGGTCCCTGTGCTGGTGTCCTCCGTGTTGGGGTCCTCCTGTTGGGGGTCCTACTATGTTGGGGTCCTCCTGTGTTGGGATCCTCCTGTGTTGGGGGTCCTCCCTGTGTTGGGGGTCCTCCTGTGTTGGTGTCCTCCCTGTGTTGGGGTCCTCCTGTGTTGGGGTCCTACTAAGGTTGGGGTTCTCCTGTGATGAGGTCCCTCCTGTGTTGGGGTCCTCCTAAAGCTGGGGGTCCCTCCTGTGTTGGGGTCCCTCCTGTGTTGGTGTCCTCCCTGTGTTGGTGTCCTCCCCTGTGTTGGTGTGTCCTCCTGTGATGAGGTCCCTCCCTGTGTTGTGGGTCCTCCTGTGTTGGTGTCCTCCCTGTGCTGGGGTCCCTGTGTTGGGGGTCCCATCATGTTGGGGTCCTCCTGTGTTGGGATCCTCCTGTGTTGGGGTCCTCCATGTTGGGGGTCCTCCTGTTCCTGGGGTCCTCCTGTGCTGGGGGTCCTCCTCTGTGGGGGGGGTCCTCCTGTGTTGGGGGCTGGGTCCTCCTGTGTTGGGGGTCCTCCTGTGTTGGGATCCTCTTGTGTTGAGTCCCTCCTGTGTTGGGGTCCTCCCTGTGTTGGGGTCCTACTATGCTGGGGGTTCTCCTGTGTTGGGGTCCCTCCTGTGTTGGGGTCCTACTATGCTGGGGTTCTCCTGTGTTGGGGGTCCTCCTGTGTTGGGGTCCCTCCTGTGTTGGGGTCCTCCTGTGTTGGGGATCCTCTTGTGTTGAGTCCTCCTGTGTTGGGGTCCTCCCTGTGCTGGGGTCCTTACCATGTTGGGGTTCTCCTGTGTTGGGGTCCTCCCTGTGGTTGGGGGTCCCAGCCATGTAGGGGTCCTCCTGTGTTGGGGTCCTCCTGTGTTGGGGTCCTCCTGTGCTGTGGGGGTCCTCCCTGTGTTGGGGTCCCAATTGTGTTGGGGTCCCACCATGTTGGGGCCCTCCCATGTTGGGGTCCCTCCTGTGTTGGGGTCCCACCATGTAGGGGTCCTCCCAAGTTGTGGGGTCCCATTGGTGCTGGGGTTCTCCTGTGTTGTGGTCCTACTATGTTGGGGTTCTCCTGTGTTGGGGTCCTATTGCGTTGGGGTTCTCCTGTGTTGTGGGTCCTCCTGTGTTGGGGTCCTCCTGTGTTGGGGTCCTCCTGTGTTGGGGGTCCTATTATGTTGGGGTCCTATTATGTTGGGGTTCTCCTGTGTTGTGGGTTCTACTAGATTACTGTTGAGGCTTACTATTCAAACATCACAACTAGACATTTTTGTGTTACCAAAGTCATGACAAACTCTCAATCCACCACATTCAGCTCTGGTACACAAATATCCAGATAGACACCGTAATTGTTGTATATACTGGGAAGCCTTGTGATGTTTCTCCACTCACCGGGACGAGCAGAAGGTCACTTTATTCTGGACAAGAAGACGCTTAAACAAACTCATGTATTCTCTCCAGTTAGGGGACATTGAGTGAAACAAGACCGTAGTTATTCTGGTTTATTAGATTATAGCAACTCAGGATTCTAATCTTTGTATGTTGATGAGTTTAAAATTAAGTTAGGAAAATCGAACTATGTGATAATTTAGTCTCTACCGATACTAACCACCTTAGCTTATGTTTCAGTATTTAGAGATGTAAATGTCGAGGTTAGGTGTGTCAGTGTAAGCGACCATAGATTGTAAATACACGTGAATTTATACATAGTAGATGAATGTCACTGTCTGTATGTCACTATTGTTATTCTATTATCAACCTGAATATCTGATCAGTTTTATGCTAATATTTAAGTATTAACAAACTTCCTTTGTTATTTTCGGTATTCACTGATGTAATGTTTCTGTAATGAACTGGCGCGATTGATGACGTCTGTGGATACGACTGGGTAAAACTGTAACAAACACTCACCATTTGATCCAACAAATACCAAGATCAAACTATATCGCATGTCAGAGTTTTTGCGTGATAGATAAAACTGTCTTCCAGTTATATTTCTGGTTAGACCATTAGTTGATATTAATCACTTTGTTGGGGAATTTTTCAAAAGGTTGAAGTTAAAACAAATCTGATTATTGTTTTTTACTGATGAGAATATAATGGACAGAATATTGAAATACCTTTGGGTATTAAATATAGTTTACTATATAAGAGCAAGAGTACAATAGCAATTTATATAAACACAATACCTCAATAATTATTTTACTCTTGCACGATCACGAATGATTTGAACAATAAGCAAGAGGAAGGCAGAGGCATGTTGTGTCTCGTCGTTTACAGTAAAGAAATAATCTTTTACGACCAGCTTGTACCCAGAGGACAAACACCCACCGGAAATGACTACATCTAAGTACTAAAATACCAGCTGTGGCGAAAACTGTTAGATTCCCAGAGTTTTCCTACACCAGTCATCGTATTTGCCAGGAAACTCTTAACGAATCCGAGAACGAAATGATGGTCACTTTTCCATACTTATCTCATCTGGTTACTTGAGACTTATTTCCCGTCACTAAAAAATTACTTCAGCGCCATAATTTGTAACTGAAGATAATGCTGTGATGCATGTTTCTCTAATACCTCAAGATCCTGCCTTGAAATCTTGAACATATATTAAGAACCTTCAGCAATCACAATAACCTTATATCTTCTTTGTTTTGTTCTTAGTTACGTTACTGTATTTTCTTCCTTTATTTATTCATATTTTAAGCTCTTTCTTCTTTCTCAGAACCTACACATTGTACCCAGAGTCTTGTCTATACAGTATTTTCCCTCGTGTACTTATACATATACGTGATACATGATACACAATACAGAATTTAGGATATTTTCTGAGGGGTCAAATATTGAAATGTTTCCTTCAATATTTTTGGGGGATTTTACTTTCCGATCATCGAGTTACATGAACCACCGTGTACATGGGAGGGGAGCACCTCTAGTATTACCTGTGTTGCTCCTCTTCTCCCCCACTCCTTCCCTTTCTGCTTCTTTTCCTTCTTCCTTCTTTCTTGAGGATAGGTTAGGTTAGCGTTAGAGTGTTTTATCATTAGGTGATATAAACTGGGGGGTGTCTAACCTCTTATATACTGATGATGTTATGAATATGTGAGTCATTTTTAGTTTTTATAACGTTACAAGTGTGTAGGTAGGATATTGGTGGTGTTGTTGAAGTTGTTGATAATTTAATTTAACTGATGTCACCAACACGCTGTATATTGCCACACCCTCTACACTCTACACGAACACAGACGTCTATGCAGTAATTAAGCATTGATCTTGACATGCATTGGGTAAAGAAAGTGGGAAAAGTTCTCTCAGTGAGTGAGTCAATAAATCAGCCAGCCAGTTGGAGAGTCATTCTTTTGTTCGGTGAATTATTCAAATAGTCAGTCACTCCGAAGTGGTATTCGTAGAGCTGACTGACACACCACAGTAAAGTACTTCAGATTATCCTCATTATTATTCATCTTCTTGTGACGATCAAGAGAATGACAAGTTATTTACGAACACATCAACAATCATTCCTCTGACAACTTTCTCTAAGTCAAGTGACATACTACCAGATGTTTACAGAGTCCCTTGATGTTTCTGTTTGCAGAGTTTCCCGGTGCTTGTGTTTACAGAGTCCCTTGATGAAATTACACAAAGAATACATTTTTGTGTTCTTTATTATTTTCTACAAACATCAAAGAAGGGGAACTCAGTAAAAAACATGAAGAGACTGTAAAAAAAACCCTGAACGTATTTATATATATATATATATATATATATATATATATATATATATATATATATATATATATATATATATATATACAGGTTTATATTCTTATAAATATATATATATGATCACTATATCATGTAGCAGCTACGACATTTATCAAGCAAATAGTGGAAACACATCCAATTTCCCCTCAGTGTGTGGTATCTTTGACACGACCAATGGCCATGTACCACGATTTATTGCTTCATAAAAATGCTTTTATGAATATTAGCCCCGCGCCACGGCTGACCTACAATAAGGGGAGTGTCGGGACTAGGGAGGTGAGGTGGAACAGTGTTACCCGTCCACAGACATGGGCGGTGATGGACCTTCTGGCGACATTGCCCTCCTTCCCGCTATACACACACCATTCAAAATGCAACGTAACCTAACCAAAACCAACCTAATCTAAGCTAACCTGACCCAACCTAACCTACCTCAACCCAACTCAATCCAACCTATGAAGTTCCGTGGTGTGACTAAAACGAATCTTGGCCGTCAGCGGTTCGATAATTATGGAGGGTGTTTTTAGACAATTTTGAATGCTTTCACTTCTATTAATTTTCTTGGACAAATGCATAGTTTTCTAGATATAGGCGAGATAAGATATTGGTTAGGTTACATTAGGTAAGATTTTATTAGGTTTAGTTAGGTTAGCACGTGATTTCAGTCATTTTTATATTTTTCCACAAAATAATACAGTATCCCCTATTAAAATAAATGAAAACTGTGTATATTTAAACCCATTTTCAATGAAAAATAGCGGACGGTCATGATCCGAATATTTACATGAATCTCAACCCTGCCAAAGGTACATTTAAAATATAAATGTTGTGTTGTTGTTTAAACGTAAACAACAAAAACCAAAACAAATCAAGACTGATGTAAACATTGTTGCACACACTGTATAAACAGTTTATGTTATTTAGTCATTTAAAAATATAAATATATATGTTTTGTCATAAAATATCATAAACAGTATTTAAATATTTGATTAATTATTTATTTGGGTTTAAAATGATCCAGTTGATCTGAAAATATAAGAAATGGAAGTACTGCACAGTATTGATATCCATTGTGAGAGCGGGAACTAAGGTGAGCCAGGCTGTCCAGGGCTGCCGGAGACTGGGAGAAGGTGATGATTTCTGCCAGGCATAATATTATAAGTTTAGGCTGTGGGGCGAGGCTCTGGTATCCTGTAAATGAAGCAACACTTTCGCTTGCAGGGTCCCAGACTGTCAGGTATGTGTACAGTAGTTACGGGAGGAGTGGTGAGTGCATGGTGTGCTTATTGAAGTAGAGGGAATACTCGCAGTAATTTAAATTGTAAAATAATGTAGTATAGGTTTATTGATTTGATGTTATTTTAGTTTCCGTCATCCGGGAAATCTTAGGAATTCAAATATTGGAATCTGTAGTTTAGACAATTCTAAGACACTTGGCCCCTAGTTAGGAGATTAGGTCAGGTCATTTGCGAGGGAAACGTCGTGGAAGAAAAGGGTCAATTTATAGTCTTGCACCGGTCTTTCTTTCACTGTTAATAATATGTATTTCGTTATGTATTATTTTACTTTAGGACATAGTGCGCCCGAATGTTATAAACTACTGAAACATTTTGAACCCATATGTACATGGCGAAAATGGATAGTAGCGACACAATTGAATTTAATTAATTTTACGTAGTTTTCAGTCATTGTGAGATGTTATCGGCACATCACGCATGCTCAATATTGACTGACATCATCCAGTCGTAACCAGTGATGTATAAATATCGTCACGCGATTTTTTTTCGACCAATCACATTTGATTTTTGGTAAATGTTTACGAAACTGTTGTCATTAGAAATTGTTTGTTAATTTTCTTTATTTTTACTATACTTATGGTTTTGATGATTTTAAGTATATTAAAAGAAATAACAACTTTCTATTATAATTTTTTGTATTTTGGGGGAATTTTTTTCAATTACTCTATCCTACAATCTTAAATTCTTTGTTAGTGGGTAGGGTTAGGTTAGGTTAGGTTAGTATTGATAACAGGTTAGTTTAAGCTAGGCCAACCGGTGGTCCGGGGGCGGAGCCCCCTGCTAGGGGTTAGGTTATGTTTTGTTAGGTTAGATGACTCGTTATCGTTTTCTCCCCCACCCAAACCCTGATTTCCCAGGTTCTCCCCAATTATTGGGGGGCAAAAACGAGCAATTTCCGCCAAAAATGAAGGTCAGATTCATTTAAAACACCAAAATACACTGGAAAAACATATTGGTCAACCCCTGGGGACTCATGTCCTAAAGTAAAAATTTACCCGTAATGTTTAGACAATTCTAAAACATTTTTCTTCTATGATATTTCCACCGGAAATTTGGGATGACTGAGATATTAATTTTTCAGTATTATTACATACGCTCAGTCACAAATTTTGCCGTCTTGTTTACTCTTGGTGGAGTAGATAGTATTGCACCGGTCTTTATTTTTATATTAAAAATTGTTTTTTCCTTTGGTATTTGATGAGTTTCTAACGAATTTGATATTCATTTCTGCTGGAAATCGCAATTTTTTTTTAGCCGTAACGGAAAAAGTTGGAATTTTTTTTAATAAATCACATAAATAAAATACCAACCAACGAACAAAACCAAACAATCTCCGTTAGCCAGAATCTCTCAAACCCGGAACTCTCTGATAGCCGGAATTGAAATTTTCTCAGTAAATCGTTCCCAAAGCCGGAAAATTCCAGCTTTGGGAATGATTTTCCGAGGGGCGCATTTTCCGGAAAATTCTAAGAAAATTTTCCGGATACCCGGGATGGGAAAGTTTTTTTCTGGGTTTGAAAAATAAAAATAAGGCGCATTTTCTGGATATACCTAGAAACACTTTCCTTGCCCGGAAAAATCTGGTTAATTTCCGGGGATGAAGGATATTTTTCCGGGCTCGAGAGATGATGTAATGGGCAATTTCTGGAACTTCCAAGAACATTTTTCCGTTACGTGTATAATTCCGGGGATGGGGGATTTTTTCCGGCTTTGAGAGAGCTGTCTCGTTCCCCGGAAATCTCTCGTTCCCGGACGTGCTCTGCACTAATTGTTCTGGCTAACGGAGATATCACTGTATTACTTTACATTCCTAAGATTCCCCGGATGACAGAAACTAAAGTAATACTAATAACATTTCTAAAATTCCTGTGTTGTCCAAAACTCAACTTAACCACTGATTTTATAGTTTTGGTAAAGGTATAGGAATGATATGATTTGGTAATAGGTTAATACTGGAGCAGGTGGCTATTTCCAGAAGGAGTGTTTCGATTTTGTTAATTTTTCCACAGTTCTTTGGATGATTATAAGTAATTAAAAACGATAGGACATCTTTTTTTTTTTTAGTTCTTCTCTACAATTATAAATCATCTTTAGTGAACAGTGTATGAAGGACGAGAGAAAAACTGATCATATGACACTAAAGTGATGTCTATATGTGATTTGTATGTGAAGAAATTAATTATTTACCTTATTATTCAGCTGAAAAATTTGCCGTCCTGGTATATGTTGTCATCTGCTCTTTGTTTGTTTACTCTTGAACCGACTACTCTTTAAGTGTACTCTCACATCCACAAAAAAATGGAAAATTACACCATGTTGCTTCAAGAAAGTTGCTTTTATTAGTATCAGATATTAAAGTAAGTAATTCTGTTTAATATGGTAGGGGGGTCTACCCCCAGCTAGGAAATTAGGTAAGGTTAGGTAGGTTTCTTTGATTGGTTAGTCAGTTTCTGTGCATTGTCATATAATTTTTATTACCTTATATCAGTCAAAGAACATCTGTGGAAAAAATTAACGAAATTGAACAACTTGTTCTGGTTTTAGCCAACTGCTCCAGGATTACCAGTAATAGTTTACAATGCCATCCTGTAAGAAGGGGCTACAATATCCCAAAATATCTTGGAGGAATTGCAAAACCATATTTACAATTAAACAGTTTGTGTGTATGGAAAGGCTGCTGCTGCTGAACTTACAGTATTACAAAAATTGCAAATCCTGCTAATATTTTTCTTCTTTTTTTTTAGATAGCTACAGTAGTTTTCTTTATGCAAGATAACAAAAATTTTTAACTTTGTCTTTACCAAAAGTCTAAAGTTACTGCCGTTGTTTCATAGTAAGTATGAAACAGAATAGTGCCATTAATCTCTTGGAAATTTTTCATCAAGGTGTCTAAATTATTTAAAGATAATTTTTTTTTCAAAAGTAATTGCAAAAATCATGCCAAAACCTTCTTATGCTCCTTCTCTCTCTTTTCCATCATCTTTCTTTTTACCTTTCTTCCCTCTTCCTCCTCAAGCAATGTTTTTATGTTCTGGCCTCTAAATTTATGTTCTTGTGGCCCTGACTATAATTATTCGATACAGAACTGGTAAGGTAAAGCCTACTAGTGATGATAATTGCATTTCTACAGCTTTAGTAGTCTTTTAAGATGTGATGTAACAAGTAGATATCAAATATTTCAGATGGAGAAAACCAAGATGGGTACCAGTGGCCAAAAGCAAGATGTTCAAAATTCCTCCCCGTACAATTACACCCAAGGAGGAAGTGGTGGAAATAACACGCTTGTTCAATATGTATCGTACACAAATGAGGGCGGTCAGGTAGGGTTAATTTATAATGTTTTTTCTACAGACTAATAGTACAGGAAAAAGTACTAAAAATTTTATAGGTAAAGTCCTGTTGTTGGGAAAAACTGTTGCTACTAATGCAAAATTACAAAGTAAACAATAAACTAAATATACTATACAGTGTTTGCTCTGTGATGAAATTCTGCTCATAGAATTAAGCTGAAGGTTGAATAGTGTTATTGTATTTATTAGAACTTTGAAATCAGGACATTAATATTTTATTTATATTACCAGTAGTAAGTGAGATGATGCATTAGAGGGGTGACCTTTAGTCAATTTCATCTTTTTTTTTTTTTTTTTTTTTACGGGGACCAGCCCACCCGGACACAGGTCACTGACCCACATCGGGGCCCTGCGGGCGAAAATGTAATAACAATAATAATAATAATAATAATAAATAATAGTCATAATAATTCATAATAAATAAAATTTATGATAAAACAAACAAAATAAAATAATAAAATAATTATGATAATAATACAGTAACTGTAATAATAATAATAATATTAATAATAAAGAACTGTAAATACAAAAATGAAAAAAAAAAGATCAAAAGTGAGAAACGATATATGTATGTTGTGTTGTCAATGGTAAGAGAAACAATTGAGACCCTGCAATTGCGTGTAAATGAAGCAGAAAGTCAGATCAGCAACCTGGGACTTGGTCACAGTTTTCGTGATGCCATATGGCAGCAGGGTCTACCATTAGACAACACATTATGCTTCCAATATCTTCCCAAAGGGGATCAGGAATATTACTGTTCTTAGGTATTTTAGTCTAGGAATTAGTTTTTATTACATTATGGATGAAAGGTTTTTAGTTGAAAGCAGCTCCAAATACCTTCACCCAGCTTTATCAGACTTGGTTCATAGGAATGGAATTATCAGTCTTGACTAGGTCCATCCCAGAGGGATGTGAATTGATACCAAAAGATGAATAAAAAAATCTTGCTACAGCAGGCTAGGTTAGATCTGTGAAATAGGAGAAGTCTAGGGTTCCTCTAGTATAAATTTCAGTGGTTAGGTCTCAAATTGGACACTACATACAAGTGGATTGGTTGATTTTCTTAGAGAGAACAGTACATTACTCTAGTTGAATTTTCAAAGTACAGTAGTGTTCATTCATCCCATCAGACGGCACCTCTGGGAAGAGAGCCTCCGAAGAGCTGATACTTCAGAGCTATCCATGCAGCAAGCCGCAGAAGACGAGGCTGAACATCAGCAAATTTTGGAGTACAACCATCAAGAGAATCTAAGAGTGGCAGCTTTAAGAGAAGAAAGGTAAGTTAATAAGTACTACATATACAGTTAGAACAGTGGTCATCATGGAACATTGTAACGAATGTTGATAACACAACCATGATAACATCAGAACATAGGACTACAAGTTTTAATTATTATAGTAATATGTTATTGAAATTACATAAATCAAAGCAAATTTTCCTCATAAGAATTTATGGGAAAAGGGGAGATGGGTTCTTAATGTAACCACTTCACCTCTTACCCAGTAGTTATGTTTCACATTATACCTTTATCACACCAGTGAATCTGTAATTCGCAGTCATCTCCATATGCCAGTGTTTCTAGTGTTTCCTCGTCTTTGTTTCCATGGTGCATGTTGAGAATTTTTTCCTAACAGCACCAGTTTCTCTTTGAAGGGTATTTTGAAGATTCTGTGTCTACTGTAATTTGGGTGTCTTTATTTATCATCTTTTGTGCCTTGGTCTTGTCAGGTTCGTTTGTTTCTTGTAATGTTGAGGTTGTTGTTGCAGTTGGTGAATGCTCTGCTGTTCCTTTTTCTTGTGCTTTGTTTGTCAATTGTGGTGTTACTTGGTTCATTAGGTGGGATGCTTATAGCACAGATGCAGAGGATGGGCTGTCTGGGAAATTCATTATTGGAAGATTGTTCCTTTCCAGCATTTTGTCCATCTCCATTTCAAAGGAGCCAGGGTTCCCTAAGTTCATGACATGGGAATATAACAGGCAGATGAGCACTTTGTAGTCTCGTATTTTGCCCAGTACAATTTTGGTGGTATTCTGGGGTTGTATTGTTTTTTCAACGACTTTCTTGGCAATAGCAGCATATGTTGTGTGTTTCTTCTGCTCCTGTTGTTGTTTTTCCTTCACTGCTTTTTCGTTTATTACATTCTTTTTGTATGGACAAGCCATTGTTAGGGTTCTGCGGGTGTTATATCCTGGCTCCTTAAAGTTCTTACAGTTTATGCAGGCTTTGTAATGATTTTTGCAGTCTCGGAGGTATTTCCCTCTTCTGCACATTTTGAGTGCCTTTTGTGGACAGTCTTTTGTTACATGTGCTTCATGTGCATAGCAGTTGAAGCAAGTGAGAATATTGACGTATTTCTCCCATTCTAGTTGTTTAGGGAGTACTGACATGCTACCCAGTAAATCCTAGGATTCCAGATTCCAGGGCCTTTTCTATCATTGTATTGTCGGTGAATCTAAGTTTTAGGCAATGTGTATAATGTTTGGTCTGTATCATTTCTTCGAGTTTCAGCCAGTTGTTTTCTATTTCAAGTTTTTTAATTTCTTGTGCCGAGTGTTTTCCAAATTCATAGTCAAGTCCACTCACAAATACTGATCTCTTAACTTTCACCTCTGGTGGCATGATGACCTGAAGTCCTATATCTCTAAAGGCTTGTGTTCCCTCGGGGCTCAGAATAGTGTCTGCGTCCCTATTGTCCCTGCACATTGCCGTGTATCCGTCATTGGTTGGGAAAATTCTTGTGAAAGGTACATTGAGTATGCTGTACATTATTTCCGTTATCTGAGCATGTGAAGGCGCTGTTTTTTTTCTGATGATCTTAAGTCTAACCTTGGTAGCCATGGTTTATTTGTTTGTGTTCTCCTAGCATGTAATAATTGTGGATGTTAAAGGTTATTCAAGACCCTTCATTGGTGTGCCAATAGGCAACCACCAGACAGTGGTCTAACTGCACTATCACTGTTTTCCACTGCCAGATTGGCCTGTGTTCCCCCAATCTCCAACAGACACACACAATTCCACTTACTGTGAGCTGTGCTCCACTGGAGGGGCTCTAGCACGAATACTTAGGTATAAGCAGGTGCATTGGCCAGGGTAAGTAGGGAGGTCTAGCTATGGTTGACAATCCTGAATGCTCGTGAGGTAGTCCGGCAACGGTCGTGGTCGTTATCCTAAGGGGGAGGCCCACAAAGGGCGTTGCCCTAAACAGGATTCCTGGGACATCCAGTGATAATTATCAGTGAAGCGGGTTTGCGGTCCGGTCGTCAACAGTTGGAACAAAGGCTGGCGGGCTTTGGCGGTGTAGGGTCTTTGGAGCGAGGTCCTATCATGGCGAAGGCAGGCTGGCGAATGAGTCGAGTCCAGAGATACCATGGAAGTTCATAATAGGGATTAGGATTTTTTAGGGTGGTTGGGAATCAGAGTGAATCATGAAATTGGATATGCATATAAAACTTATCATCACATCTTAATCAAACACTTTCCTCCTCAGGGTTCGCAAGGAGTTTGAAGCTAACTTGGCTCGTGTGGAAGCTTCCAAAGAGAAGCTAGCTAAACAAGCTTTGGAAGCCCAAGAGAAAGCCTTACATCTTATCACTGAGACACAGGTAAGAATTGTTTGAGGTTTTCAGGTTTCTTTTTGTCAGTTATTATCTTTAATGTATGACTAATTGACGAAAACTGTGAATGTAAGATGCTGAAGGATATCTCTGCCTCTATTATAGATCACCACTTCAAACCTTTCTCGACTAATATTCAATAAATCCTCGTTTAAAGTGTGGTTGTGTTTTGTTCTTCTAAGGGGAGGGGATCTCTTTAAGTAAGGCTTTCAGGGAGAATGGACACTACACCATGATTAAATTTTTACATTGTTACTTTGATTCAAGAGTTAATGCTGCTCAAGATCTTTAATGGAGCATTTAATTCCAGGGGGCGTATCATGTACAGTCCCTTTCATTAGTACTTCACTAGTGAAGGGGCTTATCAGGTTTTGTGTAGTGTGGCAGCCCTGTTTGTTTACATTTGACAAAAGGAAACTTGTAATAGTAAACATACTATAGAATCAAAGTACTGTCTGTAAAACTATTAAAACAAATGTCTCACTGTAATGATTTATGGAATGCTTATATGACTAGCTCCTGTAAACACACTTGTGAAGGGGACTACATCCTGTCATTTAGCTGAGAAGGATGTATCACACACATCTATTTGAGAGTATTATTTTTATCCTGGGGTTAAAGGGTTAATGTTTAGTGGAGTGAATTGGTGTACATGTTAACAGTGTAGGTTGTGAGCTTGCTTAACTTCCAAGGAAGCTGTACAGTATACAGTATTTGTTTTGTTATTGATTAACCCTTTAGTAAGGGGGACTCCCTTCAACTGAATAAAAATTGTCTGGCCAGAATAAAATACCTAAGGGATACTTTGCTCTCTAAAGGGTTAAGTAGCCAACCCTTATGTCCTATTTATTCCTTGGTCACAAATCCAAGTTTTCTTTAAGTGGAACAGTAGCCTCAAACCAGTTATTCATATACACTTCAATGTCATAACTTTAATCAAGTTACTTTTTGATTATTTTGGAGTTGGCAGTTAAAAAATAAATAAATCTGTTTCAATATACTGTATGTATAACATGAGAATAGTAATATACTGTAGTTGAGACCAAGATCTAGAACTTAATGTCCGAGACTGATACTGAAATATGCCTTTGCATAAGCCAAGTTTTTATGATAATTTTGGGGGGTAAAAAATTTAGGGTCTTGGTTCTTACAAGTATAATATATTTGAGGGGTTGAAATCCCTGGATGATGAAGGGTCAGTGTTATGTGTTGACTGATTTAATGTAAACCTTGAATAGATGATGTGTTTTATATGTAAGTCACATCATTATATTAAGTTGGACCATCACTTTTGTATCATTGGAGGTTGTCCTGGGATATTCCCAAGACAACCTCTAGTGACCTGGAGTAAGGAAGGTTTCTTGTATGAAATACACTAAAGGTGAAGGGTCAGGAAAATGTGGAATTGAAAAATTGGGGGACAATATACAGGTGTCATTTCAAAGGATCTCCCAATTGAAGTGATGTGACTGGAAATTATTGTGCATCATCAACTCAGTGGATGATGCACAACAAACTCCAACAGTGGAGTGGCTTCCATTATTGTAGACTTTTTCACAAAATACTATTTACTTCTGCAATTTTATGTGCAGAAATTTTAAAAGATTTTAATCCAATTTTCTTTCAATATCCTTTTAGGCATTGGTAAAGACTTTCATCAAAAGAGAAGACCTGGAAGAAGCCATTGAAACCGCTATAGCAAACCCAATTGATTACAACTTTGTCATTGATCAGGAGGGACATATATTCCGTGGATGCAACACAAAACCGGAAAGCATTCCTGAAGAAGATAGAGAAAAACTGTTGAGTGTAGCACAGGAAAGGTGAAAAGTTCTGCTTAAACTTTAAGCGGCTTAGATATTGTACAGTACCTCTTAAGTCAGGGGTTCTCAACCAGGGGGGAATTTCCCCCCTCAGGTTTTCAGGGGGTGGGAAAACTGATACTAATATGGAAAAAATAAAGGATTTTCAGTATTATATGCATATTATTTGGAATGCACTTTTGAGGCAGACAATCTTGGAAAGGAGGGGGGAATGACATTCTGACATATGGTGAAAGGGGTGCATGGGGCAAACAAGGTTGAGAACCACTGCTCTAAGTGATGTTAATATTTTATTGTGACTACAGGGGTACTTTAGTCCATGAGATCAGCATCATCCATTGACCTTTATTTGTTTTAAAGATATTTTCATGGAACTATAAATAATAGAGAGTAAATCAAGTCAGTTATTATTTTTACTTGACTCACTCTTATATGGAATGATTGAATTGAGGCAAAAACCTTGATAAAGGGGAGACATGATGGAGTAGGGTGGTCAAATGTAGCAGACAACAAGAAAATGATCCCATAAAGTCTGTTGTGGCTAGAGGGTTAAACTATTTAGCTTTGTATAGACATTTTGTCACCTGAAAAAAAATAATTGGTATACCTGTATTTAACTTCAGTACAAACAAAAAATTTAAATGAGTGGAAGAAAATGTTTTGTCATACCTACCTTAATACTTCCTTAGTTATTACTCACATAACTTAGAATGACAAATACTTACTGCATAAATTGTAGTATAATGTAATCCTTTGTACATAACATGATAACATGAAATTTGTATATTGAAATATCTTGCTTAGATTATCCAAAATATAATGTAAGTAAATCCTCTGGTGACATACTAATAAAATCACTGAAATTTCAATGCTGCTTATTTTACTTTCATGCTTAAAATTTACAGTGCTATTCCAGATTTTCTTTTGTTCTGCTGTTATAAATATAAGAACCGAACAGCATTATACATGCAAATAAAAAATAAAGTAAAACAAAATTGCTGGTCTAATTACCAGTTTTACCAATACAGTACTAATTGAAGTTAAAAGGCTGTTACACACTAGATGCGATGCTAGCTATGCTACGGATGTGTTTCGAGAGACACTCGGTTGTATCGTTGCATCCATGGAAGTCAGTGCACAGTGGTCTTAAGAGGAGGGGGAACTATTATTGCTCTCTCTAGTAATCTCTGAGAAAAGAAAAAAGAAATGGGTACATGAAACAAATGTGAAGAGACCAAACTTGGGCAAATACCATCCCATCTTGTTCAGGAGCTTTCAGATGATGAAGAACAATTTAGACAATATTTTAGACTCACTCAGTTCAATGAGCTTCTATTAATGATTGAAAATTATATCAATAAACAAGATACAAACTACAAGCAGTCCATAAGCCCCAAGGATAGGCTGGCCATTACCTTAAGATAAATTAAACCGAAAATATACTTGCATGAAAAGTTTATTAATATTAGGCTACATTTAACCTAAATTGTGATATGCTTGTGGAAATCCAGAACCTTGGCCATTATCACTTGATCTGATTGATTCATTAGATGCATGTGTAGTTATTGTGTATCTCCATATGGGGAAGGTACTGGGGAGGGTGTATGTGCAGACATCTCATTCTTCCTGTTCTTCTGCTCTTGCAATGCTATCTAGAATGATGCCCCTCTTCACTCTATTTTGAAGCCTATGAGATAGCTTTCTAGTGGCCTTATATGAGCTGATAAAGAAATGATCTAAATCTTCTCGCTGTTCAGTATTTTCTCTTTTCTTCTAGAAGTGAGTGAGTACCTTATCCAACATCACTGGGGTCAACTTCCTCTTTATTTTATGAGCCCTACAGGTATCTGCTTTGTTTGAAGTGGATGCAGAAGTGGGCATTTATGTCTGCAATTCAGTTGTTGTTAATGGTGAGAGGAACAAAATGTGATAATGTAATAATTTATGTTTACCTCTTTAATGTTTTTTGTTATATATGGAATAGGCCTACATAAATTCTGTTTATGTGATACACAGAGAGGAAATAAGTTTGTGAAATCATTCGGATCACATGATAATTATGTTTTTCATCAATAAATTACTTACAATCACGGTCAAGGGTTTTAGCAATCTCCTCCCAGCAGTTGTCCTTCCGTGACATGTAACCTTCTGAAGCCATGCCATATAAGCATGGATATTTCTGTACTTCATCAATAAACTGTGCATGTGTGATGGAATCCACGTTGAGAAAAATCGTGGAGGCGGCAATCTGGGAAGGTACGTGGGCCAAGTCTGCGATGTCGGCTGCATAGCATTGAATCCAGTCTGAACAGCCTCATTGATAAACAACAGAAGCAATTTAAAGGCAGGTGGCTTTCCATCCACAGTGTAGCTAGCATCACATCCGGTGTGTAACGTCCTAAAATGTCCCTTTAAAACAAGTGATAACCTACACTCTGAGGTCATGGTTAGAAAATATACATCAGTATAATACAAACAGGTTTATTGATCATATGAATTTACTAAATCTCACAATACAGTAATAGATAATGGTCACATCTACATCACTCTCTCTGGTAATTCTGAGTATGTTTTACCATCATAACACAATCACTAAAATTTTCTAACAATTTCTAAATACTGTACTATTCATCAGTGTGTTTTATAAGGAATAACACTTAACATCAGTTTTGTCCACCAATATCCTAAATGTTGTCCGAGAGAGGTCCACAAGGAATCTCCGTGTGTTATATGATCATCAATGGAAACAAACAGGCAGTGGCCACCACTGATGGGTGCTAAATATTGTTCAAGCCTGTAAACTGAAAAAAATGTACAGTATAGTACACTACCTTGATGCTCGTGTAACTTCTCCTTCATCGGAATAACAAAATTGACAAAAGTAATAATAAATTAGAATTCTATAATATTACAGTACAACATATGGAATGTTAAGACTGAGATCATGATTATTATGTGAATTACAAAGCTAAGTAGTATATCACCTACAAAACATTTAAGGAAGTACAATACTTGGAACACAGGTAAATCACAAAATTCACAAATAATTTGCCCCAGTTCATTAAAAGAGAAGGTAATATAATTATGAAGATCCAGCAAAAATATCACTACCGTATGTATATCAATAATTAAAAGGAATTACAGTATTACAAAAATACTAATTTTGATTTAAGAACTAGGCTGGTGCCTCAAACATATTTCACTGGAATTTATCTAGAATACAAATATATATGGTATAGGCATTTAATTCTTATAACAAATATATATGGTACTTAATGTCCTATAACAAATATATATGGTACTTAATTTCCTATAGCAATTACTTCAACAGCTTAAATTTTCTATACCAGTATTCCAATAATTTTGATTTAATTTCTCCTATTTAATATATGTACAAGAACCTCTCAATTTATGCGCTACACTCATCCCCGGTTTACAGAAGGGTTCCATTCCTGAAAATCTTTCCGTACTACGAAACCATTTTTCCCATTGACTCTCAAATAAGTTGAGATCTGTTCCTATGGAAATTTTTTATGGCCCAAAAACGTAACACAAACACATATATAAATGAAAATAGACATACAGTGATGCTTGGTAGATTTCAATGACTTTTTAAATGCTAATTACTTGCCAACTATGGGTTTCTGAGGTTAGATTTTGGTGTTTTTGTTTTATTCTGGAATTACAGTATGAGGTCTTAGATGCACTGATTAATGTTCCACTCTTGGCACTCTCCTGGATCTTCTCTGCCCAGTATGGGCCAATAGGCCCGCTGCAGTTTCCTCCATCAAATACATCATAAAGTAAATTCACTAAGTTCAAGGGCACACATAATATCAGCTGTTCGTTCACCTCTCCTCTCACAACATTTGAGCCCATCCATCTCAATCTCAATGGTGATGGACTTATGTTTCTTAGCACCATTGGTACCAGGAGAACTTAAAGGATGCTTTGGTGGCATGATGCAAGAGGCAAAACACATGCAATATACAGAATACCGCAGCACAAAACACTGGAGCACTCCGTGAATGTAGACTGTATCCAAACACTGAGGACTGCAAGGCGGGAAGCTGTTTTACCCACACCACGAGTATGTGCACTTCTTGTACAGCACTGGCAACGTGAGACCACCGCACTGCCAGCCCAATGATGATGACTGTTGATGGTCCCGTTATCGCAAATTTAATCCCACATAAATTGAAAAAAGGTGTAAATGGACTGCCCACATTATTCTAAAAATAGCGTAAACCATACACGTGTAAATTGAGAGGTACCTGTACAGTAAACCCTTGTTATTATGCAATATGAAGAAATGGATTTTACTTCACTGCAAGAATTATATACGGGACTTTTTGTAATACAGTACTCACATAGTAGTCCCACGGTGAGGAGCACTAATATCTCACGTCATCTGGTCTATATTATATCTTGTACAGTATAATACTATCGTGAACAAAAGTTCGCTCCCTGTAGTGAAACTGAGACACGGGAATGAGTCTCTGAACTGACTTACCCTGATTGTTGTCTGGTGTGGGTGTGCTGTGCGGGTCGATACTGCTTCAGTTTGGGAAGGAGCGAACTTTTGTCCACGATAGTTCACTAGAGATGTAACTATTACAATAATGTACGATGTGAGGGTACTAGTGGTTGTTAATTGTGAAGAGAACACCAGAATATACTTTTCTGTACAACAAATAATCATACCAGATAACTATTGTTGCTCTGTATAATGTACTGAAACAGACTGAGCTTTTATGCTATGCTCTAGAATTCCCTCAAACAGAATGATGTACTGTACTGTATATCATAGCTTATCATAAACCTATACTCTAGATGCTTTATTGGTGACTGTGAATACTTAACTCCTAGACTTCACTAATGTCTTCTTCATAACCTAAGTTTGCTCAGCACTAAACACGATGAATATTTCCAAATGTATATTGAAAA
The DNA here is from genome assembly GCF_018991925.1 of Homarus americanus. Classification (NCBI taxonomy): domain Eukaryota; kingdom Metazoa; phylum Arthropoda; class Malacostraca; order Decapoda; family Nephropidae; genus Homarus; species Homarus americanus. The sequence goes on from NW_024746036.1 coordinate 315,436, forward strand.
ATAGTATTCCTTACAGGTCATACACTAATTACAATGTAATAATTAGTACAGTTAATATATTCATACATAGTGCAGCATATTGAGAAGAGGTCAATGAACTGTATGTGTATACACAGTGTCTATTTTTTTGTTTGTTAGCTTGTCTGTTCATAACTTAACAGCTACAGTTTTGAAGACAGAGGTGAAGTTTGGCATGGAGATGTACAAACAACCCAGAAGTATCCTATATGTGGGATTTTGGAGTCAGTCCCCCGACCCCTCTCAAATCTGACCCTACCTAAAAGTGATAGTTTAGTTGATAGTGTGGTTGATATAGTGTAAATGATAACTGTAGGGGATGTAGTGCATATGATAATGTAGAGTATGTAGTGTAGATAGTGCAATGGACCTAGTGTAGCTGATAGTGTAATCACAAACATAGGCTATAAGCTGCCCCACAAAAACAATCCTGAGAAACACCAGGTTCCCCAGTTAGTATATACTGTAAATAATACAGGTACACATATAAGTTTACATACATAAGGGCTACTACAATGTTACTAAGTTTCCTAAAGACTAAAAATACATTCCAAGTTTAATTACATACATCTGTGATTACATCTCTCCTCTGGTCCTCTAGTCAATAAAATTATAGTTCCTGATATAGTTAATATATGAAAATATAAAACCTAAACAGTAAAAACATATCGACTGTTGCCTGAGTTTTTCACATGTTATTCCTGATGACTGTCCATTAACTAAAATCACATATAGTGCCATATCAAAAACTACTTATACAGTGGTCCCTCGGTTAACGAGCGCCTCGGTTAACGAGATTTCGGTTAACGAGTTACCTCCCATAAGATTCTTAAATTCGGTTAATGAGCAACCCCTCGGTTAACGAGATTCTTACGAGCAGACCTCAACAAGTTTTGGCTTGCACTGGGCAGTCAACCAGCTGTAGTATTAGTCCGCCAATACATTAATCGGTTCTAGGGCTTAAGTTCCTTACTATTTTAGTAAATATCAAGAAGTTTATATACTATTCAATAATTTTGAAAGTTTAATATCAAATTTTTTAGTAATTTTAACAATTATTGAACATAAATAAAGGTAAAGGGACTAGCTTAATGCGCGGCATCCAGCCTCTTAACACAGCAAACAGGCAATAGTCTCTCTCTGTTTTCACTGGAGGTAACATCTTGCTTGAGACTCTCTTCAACTAAATGCTTTTTTTCTGTGTTCCAAGCAAATTATTGGTCATTTTGAAATTTATTTTACATATTGACAATATATACCGCAGTGCAGTGTTATTTTAAAGAAAATATTCTTTATTTACAATAAGTTTAACTTTAAAAAACACGTGTTGACATTGTTTGAATCCAGCATGAGGCCTAAGAGATCAAGAAAAGCGATTTCAATCCAAACCAAGCAGGAAATTATAAATAAAAACATGAAGAAGGCATTAGAATGGGCTGTTGATGTGTTTTGCCCTTCTGTCAAGAGCTACCTAACCACCAATAAACTCCCTTTAAAGGCTCTTCTCCTCATGGATAATGCTCCTGGTCATGACCCTGACCTTGCCAGAAATTTGGAGTATCAATTTGACTTTGTGAAAGTGTTGTTTTTGCCTCCAAACACTACATCAATCATACAGCCAATGGACCAGAATGTGATCAGCAACTTCAAGAAGTTGTACATGAAGAAAATGTTTAGGAGGTGTCATCAGACAACTTCCAATGATCCTGAAACATTTCTGGAAGACACAATTCAACATCCTGGAGGCTGTAAAATTGATTGTGTCATCATGGCAAGAAGTCTCCACTAGATCCCTCAATTCTTCATGGAAAGCACTGTGGCCATCAGTAGTCCATGATTTTGAGAGATTTGAGGAAGAAACAGAGTTGGACCAGGAGATTGTGTCCATTGGTCAGTCATTGGGTCTTGAAGTGGAGGAGGAGGATGTGGAAGAGCTTGTGATGTCTCATGAGGAGGAACTTACTCCTGATGACTTGAAGCAACTGGATGAGATGTTACAGGTAGAGGCTAACAGTGAAGAGGAGGAAATTGAAAGTGATGACCATATGTCAGCTAAACAGTTGAAAGATGTGATTTACCACTGGGAGAAGTTCAGGGAACTGGCTTCAAAGCACCCAGAAGTGGAAAAAACTGAACTAACTTTGTGTCATGTTGAGGACTCAGTGGTTTCCTTCTTTAAGCATAAGTTAATGGTGAGGAGGACAGATGCCCCAGAGACCACAATTGACACTTTCTTCAGTAAAAGGCAGAGGGAACAAGATGCTATCCCTCAGCCTTCCACTTCAAGAAGGAGAGAGGATGTTCATGGTGGAGAATCTGTCAGTCCAGAGGTTCCTGACATTTTCATGGAAGGTGACTCACCTTCCAAGAAGCAGTAAAATGCTTCTCCTCCACCTCCACTTCCTTCTCTTCTCACTTCTCCTCCTCCACCTCCCACTTCAAATTCACATCATCATCATCATCCAGGAGCCTTCTATATACACACCTCAAAGTAAGTGAACTTTTCTACCTTTTTCGTTGAATTTAGGCAATTTTCGGTGAGCTGGAACCAATTACCCAAAAACCCATTGAAACAATGGTTTCGGTTAACGAGATTTTCGGTTAACGAGCAACCTGCTGGAACGGATTGTGCTCGTTAACCGAGGGATCACTGTACATATTGTCTATTCTTTGGTTTATCAGAGGCATTCAATGTGCGTTGTTATATGATCAGATCAGAATTTCGTTTGATATCTGATGAAAGGAAAATTGCACTTGTTTCCTTCTTACCATCAACAACTATGATGGTATAAGGTGTACAGTCACCATGTAAAACTGATCACTTTTCAGAATCTTTATGCCTGTTTGTGGTAGTTTTCAATGCTGCCAAATATGAATTTATCATCCTTTAACACATTGAAAAATCCTACTTAAAGAAGCATTCACAGGAAGTTAAATCAGTCATTATATTCACAGTACTGTGAAGACTTTTATACAGCATGAATTTTGATCCAATTTAGAACCATCAAAATTTCAACGACATGAACTTTTAGGAGACCTTGCAAACACTGTACCTTTCTCATAGCAACACATAGCAATACTGAATGTGCTCAGTGACAACAAAATACATTTATGCTTTTGTATGGTAATTTATTTTATACAGGTAGCTGTGCCAGCAGCTCTATACACCTGTTTGTCACTGACTCATTCAATCACTCACTAATTCAGTGACAGACCTTATGATTTTATAATTAAGTGAACTAAATAAGAGTAATCTGAATAAATTTAGCTGTGCCAGCAGCTCTAAACATGATGCATTGATTCAGCAGAGTTCAAGTTTACTCCCACTTGTTTTTATTAAAACTGTTCTAAATATTTTTAAGGGAATTCATTTAGTTCCTTAACTAATGGATATGTACAGTACAGTATATGATATCCTCAAATTATGGCCTCTTTTTCTGTAGCTGTAAGTTTTACCTTTCAGGAGATAATTTATTTCAGTAATAAATCATGTCAAAGTTTTCTAAAGCATACTTCTAACACACTTCAGACTTTCTCTTTTACTCAATAAAGAATCTTAATTCCATTCAATCGTACCTTATAAATCTGGAAAACTGTCTCCTAATGAAAGTACTAGAGTGTGTAATGAATTAACGATACTACGATTGTTTAATATTTTCATGGATGAGTAGTTTGAGAGGTGAAATCAAGAGAAGAGGAGGGAGGGACATGTTTTCAAAAAATCATTTTACGGAGGGCTTTGATGTATTTCAAAATGAACAATGTGACTCCTGGTGTCTCAGTAGGGTGTTCAAAATTCTTTGTTCGTTGTGTAATACCATATTGTCTCACACAAAATTGTAAAGATACTTTTTGGAGCAAGTGTACAGAACATGTTTTGTGAATACTGATATGGGTTGTAAGAAATTATACTAGAATTAAGAGCCTGACAAGAGAGACTGCAAGACACTATGCAACATGAAGAGCTGCCATCAGACAATCATGGCTAACCCACACAAGCAAGGAAAATTACCATAAAATGCTGAAGATGACAATGATGATGATATAGATGGGAGGCGAGACAACTGCTTGTTGTAGAAACTGTACTACTGCTCTAGTGGGTGATGAGCCCAAAGAAAAAATAAAAAAAATTAGTGAGTAAAGCTGGAAGAGTGTGGACTGCACCAGGGGCAACTTTACAGTAAATATGAACAACAGCAAAGTGAAGAAAAGAAAAAAAGTAGGGAGACGGGGAGATACACATGATAAGCTTGAATGGGCAAACAGTAAAATGGAAGAAGTGGATTGTTCCAGATATGAGAGTGATCTGAACCAGAGAGGAGTGGATTTAAAGGTCAAGTAAGCTTTAACAAAACTGCAGTTCAAATTGAACATGGTACACATACCATATTGCAATTTCCTGTGTTCCTGGCAGAGTGATCTGTGACTGCTCTCTTTGAAACACAACTGTACTGCTAATCTAAGCATATAATGAGCAATTACCATTAATATCCACTGAATCTATAGTGTATTTTGCATCTTATAATTATAAATGATGATCAAGACTCATATAAATACTGTTTGTTAAATCCTGAGCACTGTTTCTTTGGTTCTGTATCCTACAATTTTATAACAGCAAAGAATAATGTCTTATAAGAGAAGTCAGTTGTATCAAAATTAACAAGCTTCTTTACTTACTAATGCTAGTTATGTATATTCTGGATAGCAGTCAGTTCTGAAATGGGTGGAATAGAGATGTTACTATGTATACTCAGAGCTAAATAAATATATATGCCCAAATATATTTGATTGTGTGGGTGTCCTTCATTTATTGGGGCTGCCAAACTGCATTTGCATACCCTAAATGAGGTTGGACTAGGGCCTTATATAACCATCAGAAAGTTATTACTGTAAATGTGAGTGAGTGAATGATCACAGGATCAGACCCATCATTTGGTTTAACTTCTTGACTTTGTCACTGTGCGATCTTCAAACAACAATAAGTTATTAATCATCACTCCCATATCCTTTTTCTTCTCATTTCTTTTTAGCTATGTAAGCTAATAATAACTTTTCATTTAACATGATGATGGCTTACTTCTACTGGTCTACTAAGAATAATCACCTTACAAATGTTTGGGGGAAGGTGGAGTAGCCTTGAGTCTGACCACATATGGAGGTTGTCAACATCTATTTGAAGTTGACTATGGTCCTCAACAGCCTGAATATGACAGACCGTCTTTATATCATCAACAAAGAGGTATAACTTGGACAACACACAACCAGGCCTTACATATCCCTTTGTGGGACACCACTGAGCACTGCAGCTCAGATAGATCAGGAATCACAGATATTAATTATATGTTTTATCAAGAATGAAAGACAAAACAAGAGAAGTGAGTTAATCTTGTCATAACAAAGTTGTTCAGTATATGGCATACTTAAAATACAAGCACTTTCAAGGTGTCTACTGGCCAGACAAGACAAAATTCCCTGGCTTTTCCAGGTGTAAATTTGAAAAATTCCAAGTACAGTACATTAACTCGGTACTGTATTTATTATGACAGAATAACAACATTAGAGGTTTTCAATAATTTGTAAACAGTATACTACTGTGAAATTTAAAGATGATGTAAATGATATTAATCAAGAAATTGAAGACCCTTTTGCGACCCACCTCAAGGCTAGTGATGAACATCGGCAAAGACCTTGACACTCCCTCTCCATATTTTTCTCCCCGGATTTGTGCGATTCACGTGGGTCGACTTGGATATTCCAAAAAAAGCAGGAAATCTGGCAAAAACCCAAAAATCACACTCCTGATCCACCTACAGTATATGACTCATGATTAATATGTGGAATAATCCACTTAAATAAAGTAACTTAATTATAAGAACAATTCAGCTCTGACAATACTCATTGCAGAATTAGTAGGTATAACCTGTAATATTTGGTTATTTGATCACTAACATGAAATATGAAAGGTACATAACCAATTCAGCATTAGTTTATGGTAAGATTACTGTCAAAATAACAATATTTTGTAGTTGAACTGAATTCACACAAAATTCCAGGTATATTAGTAAAATTCCCTGGCTTTTCCAGGTTTTCCAGCTCAGTAGACACCCTGACTTTAACCTCAGGAATTAACATATCAACTGTAAAATACGCTTGACATAACCAAAACAGTATTAATTACTGCCACTACTATGTTACTGTGGGAAAATATCCACCAATGGCAGGAAAGAAAGAATAATGTACAGAACAGTTATTATGAAGAGGTTGAAAACCACTGTCAGGAGCCTTGGACCAAACAAATGAGTTATGACACTATTATGGCAGCACATTACAGAAAAATAAAGGGAAAGCAGTTATGCACATACTACTGGGCAGATTTGAGAAAAAATTCTTGGAAATCCTATGATATGATTGAATTTGGACTCACTATCACATACATGTTAGCCCACCACATCTATTGGACCTCTAGAACATAGGCAGATGGGATTAAAACCTTCAATGGTTATATCATCCTATTAAAACCAATGTATTGAAAAGGAGTTTAGGCAGAAGTTTGATCTCTTAAGGTTTGATAGCAAAATGCTCTCAAATTAAATTGTACTAAACTCATCTTTTCAGGGCATGGCACTGATCCTCTGAAATCATCATACACTGCAAAGACTCATTACTTTCAACAATACACTTCAACAGAGATGATTCAAGGCTTCAAAGTGGAGTGCTCTTGTTCAGAAAACTGGCATATTCACAAATCAAGCAAGATCTCAATCTGAACAGTTCCAGAATTCCAAGGTTATACACTATGTGGGTCACTTACGACAGACATAAAGTTATTTCACCCATAACTGTTCTTCTCTTAGCAACAAAATGTCAACTCATACTACAGTACTTATATACTTCAAGAGGTTCAACTTGTTAACCAGTGATATTATAATGCCTCCATAATTCTCTTTTCTTTCTTACCCCTGAGAATATATTGGAGTGTTCCGATGTTCGACAATGTTATACCTGTACTGATACCTGTACTCATAATTTCTTGTCAATATGTTCTTGAAGTTCAGGGAACAGTTCTTTGAGGAGAGCTTCCAGGACAGTCTGAAATAAAAATAAAAGATTGTAATTGAGCCTTTTACATGTAACAGTTCCAATACAGATTGACCCTATCTTATCCGGAATTCCATTGACTGGGAACCCCCAGATAATGCCACTGTTATAGAAAAAGCATTTTTCTGTGAATCTCCCGACTGCCACCTTATTGTTTGGTTGGTCGGGCACGCTTGTTATTCCCAGCCTGGAATTTGTTAACACAGCCATTGTTGTTGTGATTGTGGTTTTACTTGCTGGTGTTGTGTGATTGTCTAGTACTGTATTGTGAGGCTTGTTTGAAAAATTTAAGAATTCCCAAGGACAATTGGTGTCATCTTAAACTTTACTTATTTAAAATCATCTAACTTTGTTAACAAAAACAATTTTAAAACTTACATAAAAGAGGTTTTTGTTAAGAGCATGATGCTGCAGCGTAGTGAAGAGTTTTGTTGCTCCTCTGCGAGCATTTTGTTGACCCACTAAAGTACACAGAAGAACAGGTAAGTTATTCACAAACTGCTCACGAGCTTCATACCTGAAAGATAAAGTTTTTGATGCAACAAATCTACATCAGTAGCTACCACAATACACCAAATAATTAATATAGTACAGTACGTACCTTCTATTTCAGTAGTGTCGAGTGGAAAATATTTTAATGTTGAGGAACATTACTGAATAACATGACACAAAAAGATGAGGAACTCCAAAGTGACACAAAAGAGTCAACTATAATGTATGCATAAATTTTAACATGAACTAAGTTAAAAAGAATATATGACATAAGTGAAGAAATATGAAAAAGAAATAACGATGGGATGCCATTGCCCATTTGGTGACATTCTTGACTCTGAAACTAAGATGTGTATTCAATCTCATGACTAGGAAGAGGTGAAGGGCTATTTTTTGTTGTTGTTTGCCCATAGTCAATAACAGTGAAATGCCCAGAAGTGTTGCAAAGCCAGTCAGTCATGTTGACATCCTGGATTAAGTTACCCGGTAACCTTCCTCAACCCTGGGGGTTGACACTGACTCTGTTACACTGTGAAAGTGGGTACCATAGGCCTCATGGCCCATATAGGTCAGCGTGGCTACAGTACACTGAAGACTAAGCTTCTGGTACAGAAGATGAAACCATAGCTGGTAATACATTGCTGCCTTTTACTTCCCCAACTATTCTGCAACAACCAAAGCAACAACCATTGGGTCAGGGGGCAAGTGATACATACTACACCCATTCAGTTGTATGAGGTGGGTGTAAACTACAAAAATGTGGGAGACAAGGTTTTTAGTTATTTTCATACAATACTGAAAGCTTACCTTGTTCTAAGTTTGTCATCTTCTGTCTGAGGCTGATGTGTTGCTTGTATTTCATCATGTGAAGGCCAAAGGTTGTCTTTCACTGTGTGCATATAGTATAGTACCATAGACTCACTCAGCATACTAGATACTGTTTCCCGTACATGTCTGAAATCCAAACAATTACACACATTACACTTTATACCCTATTGTTTCAAGGATATACAACATTCTAGTCTAGTGTCCAACCTGCCTTCCTTCTATCCTATTCTACCATAAAATTAGAAACCTTCCATATCAGGATAGGTTAAAGAAACTTAACTTGCATTCCCTAGAAAGACGAAGAGTGCGGGGAGATATGATAGAAGTATTTAAGTGGGTGAAAGGAATCAATAAAGGGGATATAGATAAAGTTCTTATAATATCCGAGCAGGATAGGACTCGGAGCAACGGATTCAAGTTGGATAAGTTTAGGTTTAGGAGGGAGATAGGAAGAAACTGGTTCACAAATAGGGTGGTGGACGAGTGGAACAAGCTTAGCAACTTTGTAGTTAGTGCGGGAACTCTGGAAAGTTTCAAAAGGAGGCTAGATAGATTCATGGATGATAGAGAGTGGTAGTAACTCTCGACAGGAGCTGCCATGCACAGGCCAACCAGCCTATTGCAGACTCCTTATTTTCTTATGTTCATATATAATCTTCCCTTTATTACACTATACACTCTAAAGTATCAAAATTGACTCTGTTTCATTAGCCACAGCATTGCCTCATACCCAAGTGATGCCATAAACAAAGAATTGATAAATATACAAAAGAATGCCTAATACAAAAAAGTAGATTCACAGGCTTTCATAGCAACAATCTAACCTAACCAAAACACCTAAATACACTAGCCACAAACCTTATGACTTACTTAGTTATAGTCTTTCCATAGGTAACTTGAACAAAGGAAATCAGTGTTTTTCTGAGCCACTTGCCCACACCTCTCAGTTCACAAAGTTCTTCCAGGAATGAGAACAGCGGCTCTGCTACCGAGTCTTTCCCTCCATCACCACTCCCTCCATCAGCAGATGTATCCCCACCATCCATCATCAGCCCTAGGTCTTCTTCATCACTGTCACTCTTACCGTCACTTCTGGATATAAAGTTGAAGGGCAATAATTACGTAGGTACTGTACAGTGATACAATAATACAACAAAGAAAACAATATGCAGTACTGTACAATATGATAAAGATCAAAGAAATACAAAAAAAGATGAAAAACAATAATACTCCAATAGGTATAAATATTTCTTTTGGACTACTGTACTGTATACATAAATGACCGATTGATCCAAAAATCCCAATTTAAGGACCAGAGGCCGTGATGTAAATGACTAAGATATAAAATCTAAGGGGCCATTAAAAAATTACGTAACACAGATGGGGGTGGGGGTATCAAGCCAGGCGTCACAGTGTGTTACAGGGGGTGGGGAGGGGGGGGGGTGTCAGAAGAAGTGTTATGTGACAGTAAAAAATAAAATAAAGCCTAAATAATACAGATGTAATCTTTGAAAGTCTTTAATACTAAAAGTGTACCAAGAATTACAAAGAAAATAATATATGTAGTTCTGAGGTCTTTCTATACCTTGTCAAATGCATGCATATTCTATTTTTTTCAAATGAAGGTGAAAGCAAGTAATACAACTTTAACAATGAAAATAAATATATTTTATGTAATATATTCCTGATATATTGCTTGCATGTTAAAAACAATATACCATACAGTATCTCTGAAAACTCAGTTCTCAGTCTAAATATTTAAGTGTCCAGGGGTGGTTCATGTATGTTGTCCCAGATCTAACAGTCTTCCTGCCACACTGGTTCTCTACTTTGCACAGTCATGATTGATGTTCTTTTGTTAGCCCTGGTCTCAGTATCCAATTCTTCCTCCATGTGCCGCTCATACTCTTCTGTTTCCAGGTACTTGACAACACACATGAATTCCCTTTGTCGCTTGGCAGCTAGTCTTTGAGGTCCCTAGCCTTTCTGTTGGAGCACTCACAACAGAATGGCTACTGCGACTCGAGCAGTGTTTCTTAAAATGTGAAGTCATGGACTTGACTGAGGCAAAGTATTTGTCACATGTTTCACAGATGAGCTTCTGTGGCTCATTCTTCAGATTAGGACATGCCAAATCATATGGTAGATTGACAAAGAGCAGTGGATATTTGGCACTCAAATCATCAAGACAACATAATAAGTCATCTGCTGTCTGTACAAGGGGAAGTGGTGAGGGCAAGAATCTGTTGGTAATAACTGAAAAGTAAGAACTTCTTGGTGCATTACAACAAGCTGTATCTTGGCATTTTATGACCTGAAGAAAATATTGACTCTCTTTCACATGTTTTGCATACCAGGAAGGACTCTTTTCAAGGATTTCCGATTCATTTCCTTCCTGTGGATCAATATATTCAGCAACTGTTGGGTAGCCATCAATAACAGTAGCTGACCAAATGTCTGCGAGAACTTTCCCTGCATGGGCAAAATTTTGCCCCACCATTTCTTCATCCACAGTTTCTCCATTAGAATTTAGATAGCTTCCAAAATGATCCTGAAGTAAGATGACTCCAGCTAGATCATGGCTAAGTGGGGCCATATGTCATTCAACTCTGTAAAATGCACTTCGACCTGGTATATTTGTTGCAATGAAGAGAGCATCTAGATCATATGTGCAAAAGTAATCAACAGCACACTTCATGGTTTTTTCATACCTAGGGTTTTCATCAGGACCACCAACTACTGTCAAAATCATGACTGGCTCTGGCATACCATCAGGAGTAGACATCTGTTCATTAAACTGAGGTAAGGAACACACTTTCTTCATATCTCTCAGATATCCCATTGCAATTGAAGATGTGTGCTTAGCACTTCGTATGGCTATAGTATGTTGGACCAGAATAGGTGACCCCTTGTTCTGCAATACAGTTTTCCTTTATTGAAATACCAGCTATTACTGATGGTATTAGCTTGTGTTTAGGGGCAAAAACAAAATCATGGTCACCGAGTGATTTTAGATTCCAAATGAATTATCAGAGGAGCCTGTTTGTTTGCAGCGGTAATGCCTATTGGAACTCTTGCCTTGTCATCTTGTGAATGGAATGTGACTTCATGTGGTCCAAGTAGAGAAGCAATCTCGTCCAGATAAGAGATAGATGTTCTAGCAAATAGGGTATCTGGATGTCTAGAATGTGCACTATTTTCAGACCTCATTAGTTCAACAAGAACTGTTGTCACATGTCGTTTTCCCTCTCGAGGTGAGGAATTTCTAGGCAGTAGTCGCAAATAAACTGAGCTGTGTGATAATTGTAAACCCTTTGTATGTAAAGCAGCTGTTAAGTCACCCAGAGTCTTGACAGTTCTGATTACTTAAGAGCATCTTTTCTCATCTGCTGCAGAACCTCCAATTGCTATTTCTACAATGGCATTATGTCACAAATTATCATCTGCAATCTTTGGTGGCCTTCCTTTGGTTGAGGATGGATTGCCTTTCAGCTTTTTTCTTGTTGCTTCATCCAATTCTTCAAGTTTTCTTTTGTAATTTTCTCGAAACTTTCTTTGTCTTTTCTGATTCTGTTTAGTCTTCTTTAGCTCTTTCTTCAACTCATCAATTTCTGTTTTTCTTTTTCAAAGATTTGCGTTCTTCATCTGAAAGCATGCCACAACCCTTTTATTGTACAGCTCATTGACATGATCCTGAAGTTCACATAATTTGAGATTCAGCTGGTCTTGTTTTGGAGAGGTAATGGCTTGCTTCACTGGGACATGTGTTTTCACTTCCTTTACACTGACAGTTTCAACATTCCCTGTATTATGATCATCAGCTTTGTCTTCAGGGTCAGCTTGTTCTTTCTGTACTCCATCTTTGGGAAGCTGTTGGAAGAAGAAAAATGATGTCAGATTAAGTATACCCAATGTGTATTTGTTTTATACATGTAGAAGAAACATTCAACTAAAACTACAGCTAAAAATTTGCAGACTGTGTTCACTATGTACCCTGTTAGTGACATTTTTTCAATTTTTCATTGCAATATTAATTTACTAAAAGTCCTACAGGATATAAACTAAAAATGTATAAGATACTGTGTTAAGTTAGGACTACCTTTACAGAAAACCAAGGTAATTTTTGAGTTAATGTACAATTAAACTGATTTTGCTTGAGATACTGTTGGAAAAATACACAAATTTGGAGGGGCCAAGCTTGCTCTGGCCTCTAATTTGTTCATGTAAATTTGACATCAAATAAGAATGGCACTGCCAGAAAACTTGGGTTTTAGCAACTTTTTATGCTGTCAGGCAAATAACACTATATCACCTTATATAGAGCATTCAATGCTGAACACATAAGTATGGTACAAACTACCAAAAGTGGCTTAAAACCTAAAGAAATAACAAGAAAATACAGAACTGTTTACCTCTCAGCGCACCATGTATGAGGAAGAATCAGCTGATGCATCTGAGTGGCCTGAGTGTAGTTGCCCTGGCTCTCACTAGATGGTAGCAAATGATATCTGGCACAGTTTTCAAGGACGAACAACTATTCCCGCATGTTGTGGAAGGGAAATTTGTTTTTACTTGCTGTGGAATCTAGTACCCACTTTATGTTTATGGTCACAGCACAAAACCTCCAAAGTACATTATACATAATATGCACTTACAATATTCTATTTTGATGGATATAATGGCAGTGATGATAACTACTCCCTCACACAGAACAAGACAAGCCTATTATTAACGGTACCCGGCTACCCGAGCCTAGTACATTTTCACACTAATTCGCACCATGGAAATTTGCACAAAATTTATGAAAATTCAGACTTCTGTGCGAATTTTAGGGATCTTGTCTTCCCCTGCCTATTATTTAGCTGTTGGTGTGATCTGGAGCAGTGTTGTGAGTCCAGGAGGAGGGGGGGCGGGGGGGGGGTGTACAGGGTTGTGTTACATAATATTTTAGGGAGGTTTGGCTTGGTATTACAGAGTCTTACAGGGGGTTGGGGGGTGTATAAATTTTGGTAGAAAAAAGCGTTACGTAATTTTGAATGGCCCCTAGTACTTCAAGATAACCTCAACATTCATACTGAGCTTCAAAAAGATTATAGCTGGTAAGAAGGTAACCTATATTGGTGGTTAGGGTAGGTTACTAACAGGTAATCATTTCTCTAAAAAACCCACATTATTCTCCTCACCAAAGATATTAAAAAAACCATCGGTGTTTGTTGCCTCATCAACTCCTGAGAATATCTGTTATAGAATCAGAACTCTCTCTTAAATGAATCCCTTAGAATTAGATATACAGCTGAAGAACAAATTATTGTATAGAACTATCATACTTTTCAGAGAAAATGTTTGTGAGAAAATTCACAAGAGAATACTAAAGAATTACAGAAAACAACAACAAAATACAGTAGCTTCCTCCCCTCTTTGTAGTTTGAATCTGGAAGAAGATTAAAAAGAAAGAAGTTATTGAACCCATGAGAATGCAAAAACAAGAGCATATTACCCTTTAAAAAATGTAGAAAAGGAAAACTTATATTTTTTTTTCTGTATTTCTGCTTGTTTTAGATGCTCCGGTGAAGGTGACAGGTATGCATATATGAGCTCTGAGCCAGAGAGTTTTTCGTCATTCAGAGCGGCATCAAAATAGTTCTGTGCCACAACACGTACTTTCTCCAGATGAGCCTTGTCAGCAACTTTCCCAAATAGCATCTTGCCAGGTACATTAGGTAATTCTACTGCTTTCATCCAAGGGGCAATTTGGCTGCAAAGCAAAAATAAGCCATGAAATCTAACAATCCTTTGGGCATCACAAAACTTTAAAGAACATTTGCTCATGATTTAATGGGCTGCAGTATATTTAGCCAGAAAAATGCAGATACAGAGTGGATAATAATAACAATATTGACATGGCCGAGCCAATTGAGAGCCTGTGCTCTCTTAGCGGCACAATGTGTATCTTTAATCATTCCAAAAGTCATTAATTAACACTAATTACTCAAATTTTCAAATTGTAAACCCAGATCCTTAATCAGCATGTAAATTAGTGCTTCTATATGAAATCTAAACAAAATCCATGGCATGAACTCAAATGGTGAAAAAACAAGGTCAGGCATATTTTTTACATCAAATGACATACCTCTGTGTCACCTACTATACTATAATGCTTCATTCTTTGCCTGCAGTGCTGGTAAGTGTTACTTTCTACATTTAGTAATTACATGTACAGTACACATATATGGGTTGATAATTTTTTATTGTATTTTTGTAGGATGGGGAAAGTGCCTCAATAAGTCGGAATTTGGGATAACTCGGCAGGGCCAGAGCCCCATATGTGCCGAGTTATCAAGGGTTTACTGTCATCTACATTTGTAAGAAAATGTATATAAAGGTGATTTAAAATTTATGGGCACCGTGTAATCAACATTTTAAATACAGCCCTATATTTCCGTCAAACATTACCCCGGTAAGTACACTGTACTAATAATTAGCTAAGTTACTGATTATGAATTACATAATTTACAATCAAACTTGTTTAGAATTGAGCAGAAATAGCAAGTTAATTTTCAGAATATTTCTTAAAAGTTGGAAGAAACAGCTTATTAACTACTGTATTTCAATTCTAAATTTCAGAACATCACAATGTTCCAAATTCAGGAATAAGAATCTGTGAAGAGATTACTATAATAACTCCCAAGGAAGGTTCACCTTTGTTTGGGAAGAATCAAGGAGATATTAAGACAGGCACAGAAGGAAGGAAAAGTTCTTAAAAGTCTGAATCTAAACTAAATGCTGCAACAGATAACACTCAACCTTATCTTCCATACAGAGATAAAAAATAATGAACAAAGGTGTGAATCTATTACAGCCTTCTAATTCGCTACATATTTTCCTTCTACCAAACTACAGTACCTGCTTCTACGGAGGGTGGCTAATCTTAGTGTAAGGAAAAGGATGAACAAAAAATCAGGTGGTTTACTCTTATTAGTATCTTACCATAACTTTCTATGAAGGTCAGTAAGCAGTGGCAATTTCCTCACAATTACCCAACCATGTGCAGGTCCTGAACTCCCAATAGAGACCTCAAAGGTATCCATGGCAGTGGAGGATGAGGTAGATGATGATGATGAGGACGATGAGTTAGATGACGTAAGGACAGATGCTGAGGATAGATCTTGGCATGATGAAGTCTTCACCTCCTCTGAATTTAAGTGAACTAACAATACCAGGTGGGGGATGTCCTTCTCCTCAACAAGCTGGAACATAAATACGTACAAGTAAGTGTTTTGAAGTACAGTATACAATTTTTCTTTCACTTATGCACTGCTCTCACATGGAAGTGAATTTCATATTACCTGTATAATAATCATTCTCAGTACAGTATACAGTACGGTAATGTGATTTTCAACAAAATCTAATTTTGGGCCAAAACTGTCGAAAATGCAAGTCTTACACCTTAGAAATTTTTCGACCAAACTATATCTTCCTCTCAGAATTAAAATTTAAGGGGTTTTACTAATTAAGTACTTACAGAATAACACATTAACACCAAAATCGCACTTACGAAACCCATAATTGGATAAATTAGCAATGAAAAATGTCATTAAATTTCCCAAGCGTATTTACAACCACTAATTACCCCGCAGTTGATTCGTGGACCTCATATTAGAAATCACCATGTTCAGGAGTACCTATAATGTGATTTTCAACAAAATCTAATTTTGGGCCAAAACTGTCGAAAATGCAAGTCTTACACCTTAGTAATTTTTTGACCAAAATATACTTTTCTCAAAGAATTAAAAATTAAGGGGTTTAACTAATTAAGTACTTACAGAATTACACATTAACACAAAAATTGCACATAAGAAAACCATAATTGGAGATAAATTAGCATTGAAAAATGTCATTAAATTTTCCAAGCGTCTACAACCACTAATTACCCCACAGTCGAATCGTGAACCTAATATTCGAAATCACCATGCTTAGGAGTATATATATATATATATATATATATATATATATATATATATATATATATATATATATATATATATCTATATATATATATATATATACAGTATATATATAATTATAGTCTGCTCAGTATGGAAATGTCAAATAGCCCCACCCTCCTTCTCTCATCTTACCTTGTGATTGGCCAGTTAGAAAACAAATGATTAATGAGGTGCTGTAGCTTGATTAAAATTTGTTTCCACAGAGAATACTGCCACATTATTCAATAACAAAACCATACGTCATATTGCTGGGTGGGGCCCAAGAGTGACATTTTCCTAATGAACAAACTAAAAGAGACACTCACCTGTACACTCTGGACATGAACACGCCAACGACCAATATTGTCACTCCAAAGTGCTGTTCTCTCAACGTGGGTCTCCAGCAGTTTGTGATCACTACGCAGCTGACTGATATCCCCCTCCAGGTGTGTGATGACTTTTGCATCAGCTTTCCCACTTTGTCGTAAAGCTTGCAGTGCCTGAAGTGTTAGATCCAGTTATTCATCATATATCAATCAGTGTCTCTATCTAACATGCTAAAGTGTTCTCTTATACTGTTCCTTTTCTATCTGGGTTGTCCCTCTCACTTCAAACAGCCAAGTACAGAAATACTCACTAAGAGTTTATTGGTGAGTCTCTCCTGAAGGTGTGCCAATTTATTCCTGGCATATGTGGAATGATCAGAGAGCTGCATCTGTACCTGCTCTATTGACTCTGTGGTGCTTCCTTCAGTATTTCCTGGGCCTCCATCCTCTGAAAACATCATATGATACATACTTCAAAAATACATTAATATTAAAAAAATTAAAAGGGGGCATAAGATACACATGATGTCCAATGATCCTGATGAAAATGTTAGAAATAAAAATGAGAATAAAATGGATAGTATACATAATCTATAAAGTTTTTTATTTTTTATTTAGGTTTATCAAAGTACCATAATACAAACTCCAAGAGTACCACTGCAGTGGAAGTAGTTTAGCCAAGGTAACTGAAATTCTTAAAACTTCTATACACTCACAGCAAGGCCTACCTTCATCATCTTTATCTTATACAGTACTTGTATGAATGGAATTTATGATGTACAATTATGGATGAAGTGTAAAATAACTACACGCAATACTTAATAACATAGCAGAACAAAGAACTAACCAGCACACTCAGTCATGAAGTCCACACCCTGGAGTGCAGCTTGATGAAGCATTGCATGGTATGTGGATGATACCAAGAAACCAGTGTAGTGACGTTCCTCTAAGGTCCGCTCCACCTCCTCTCCAATTTCGTATAAAACTTCAGGTCCTCTGTTGCCCAAAAGAAAGGCTTCCACACCACGAAGAGTTGGCTGCACAAAATAAAGTACTCCCTGTACTCTTATTAAACACTTAACACAAATTTCTGGTACAGGAGCTAGGGAGAATGAGTGCCACAAAGAGATGGGAGAGTCTACTGTATGTTGCTCATAATTCTGGCCACCCAACACCATAGATGGAAAAGGTTGGAAGGCTGATGCTGAAATTCTTCTTTTTGACCAAACTTAGATCAGATAATTTGGAAGAATCATATAATGCACAGAAAAGCTATAGGGTGAAAACATAGGTTTATCCAGACAATGCTAGCTGGTATTGCTGTAGGAGGCTGTTGAGTTATGAAACCACACTTACAGTGCATATCCTGCCATATAGACCAGGATTTCAGGATCAATTGTATTTCTAATCAACTTCAAGGTGACTCCCCGGGAAAAAGAAGGCTATGAATCATTTGATCCAGACTTCATTATGAAAAGGGACTTCAGGGCCAAACCTCCACTTATGACCAATAAACCCTGGTTCAGATACTTGTGTATCTGAAGTCAGCAAGAAAAAAGGGAAGAAGAAAAGTACTCCAAGTGTTAATATGGGTATGCACCCCACAGTGGGAGGTATCTCTACCTAAAGCAGGAAAAAACATGTACAGTAGTTACCCAGCCTTATAAACTCCTTCAGTACCACATATGATTCATAAGTCTTGGTCTGGTAAACAGGAGTGACCATAGTCAAACCCACCCTGCACTTCTTGAACCATTAAGCTCACGGCAAATCTGTACAGATCAGGTAAAGGCAAAGCACAATGTAAAAGGAGGAAAACAATCACAAGATACACAAGGAGCTCCACACTTGGACTAAAACTTAAAACAAAATCTTCTAAACATAAGAACTCAACAAGTCAATCATCCATGTAGACTTTCTTTTGAAGCATCTTTTAGATAATCCCAGAGATCTTTATTAAAATTCTCATAACAACTTTCAAACTAAAAAGAATCATCTTGAAATGCAAAAATCTTATGCCTGAGACTGAGACTGACAATGAGCACCTTTGACATTATCTAGGTAAGTACTGTTTTCACCCACAGACTTAGCTGATTATTACAAGAGTCATCTGAGTTAGGTCAGAAAAAATATGAACTTCAAATTAGTTTTAAAATATTCAAACATCAAAATACAGTAAAGGGATCTACTTAAAATCTGTAATATAAATCATTGTTGCCATCATTTCAAGAGTACAGTACATGAATATTTGTATTTCTCTATGAAAAATAATTAAAAAATAGATAAATAAACAAAAAATTAATTAATAAATAAATACATAAAACTAAGTAATTTACAGAGATGTAGTTAAGACTTATGTTGTCAGTCCTAAGTTCTTCATCAAAGAAAGTAAAGATAATCTTTGATTCGACTCCATCAATCTTGACTGAAGAAGGTTGGAATTGTTGACTCTACCTTATCAACCTTGACTGGTGGAGGATGGGGGCTGAGGTAAGTATAGTAGATCTCTGTTCCTAACTGGTGGTGCAACTTCTTGTCTGCATGACGAATTTCTTGGACTGCAGACCAGAAACTGATAAGTGCACCTTGTCCAATCTCGTCCAGATAAATTGAGAAGTAGCGACGTGCAAAAGCAGACTCAAGTAGTGCTTGGAACATAAGAATCTAGAACAAACAGTTTTGGATGAGATAAAATTTTTGAAATATATACAGTACAGTACAGTAGTACAGTACATGTTGTGTATTTTAGATGAGTCTGAAGAACGATAAACATTTTGCCAAATACAAATGATTGAGATTATAAATCTTATACGTATCTAAATTGCGTGCCTAGATTTAAGGTAGAGTGAGTTCTGCTATAACGCATGTTTTGACAACACGAATTTGCTCTAACGCGATTTATGAATAGAGGAACGATATTTGTATAACGCGAACGCTTGTTTGCTGTAACGCGATTTTCGCTTACTATTTCTCCAATTTTGTGGTATTAACTGTGAATATGGTAAAGAAAAATATCTCCAAGAAGCGTTCTGGTGACCGAATTCCCGGTGATGATCGTAAAAGAAAGGATATAACACTTGAAGAGAAGCTCGATGTTATCAACCTCAAAATCACCCTTCTCCCCCATCAAGTTACATTCATATTTTTTCAAGGTAAAGTGTTACATTTACTGTATGATTTCATTATTAGATATGAATGTAACATTTATTTAGACTGTGCTATCCTTTGTGTTAGGCTAACTACTAAATTTTTTCGATTTCGTGTAATCTGCACCTAACCCTATTTTCTCCATAAGCCCTGTTATTTCTATTACGCGATTTTCTATAACACGATATTTTACAAGAACACAACTATCGCGTTATAGCAGAACTGACTGTACCACTATTTTTGTTCTGTACAGTACGAAATCAAAGGCAAATACAGCATACTATTCTGATCTTACCAAATTGTAGGAATCACTAAAACAGTACAGTATTGATATTTCCAAATAAAGACATGCATATGAATAAATATGAATATCTCTCCATTCAGAAGTTGTGGGGGGGAAAAAATCTGTCACAATACAGTACTGTATTGGGTAAATTACCTTTGCAATACAGTACAGGTATAGAATAGTTTATACTAACAACCAACCTTCCTTCCAGGGAGATTCTGAAGAGAGTGGGAGAAAGTTTCAGACAAACTGTGTGTAACTTGCGAACTGCTAACACAACCTCCTGACGTGCCTGATTCTACTGCCACTTTCCCAGTGTTCAGAATACTTATTCGCCGTTCACACTGGGCTTTTGCGTAAGTCAGCTGGTTGATGTACCGCTTAAGATTTCTAGCCTATAATGAGAGCAATGGAAGAAAAGGGAGTCAGTAGTATATAGTGTATATCATAATGCTTAATTTTTAAGTGACCGCCATACCTATCACTGCATAATGTGGAGATCAAGTACTGTACAGTGGTCCAAATCAATACAGGTACCAGAAGGAGATGAATTCAAAGGAAATTATGTTTATTTATGAAACACATGTGCCCCCATTAGTACAAAAAACTATTAAATGGCTTGAAAATCTACCCATGCATTTCAAATGTTGGAAGTTATACACCGACACATTGAGCTACATGAGACAGACCCGTGTTAGTGAATGTGAAAAGCTTAAGGCTCTTGGTATGATTCACATAACTTGTCTTATGCCTGCCAGGATGATTTTACAGCTGTTGCATTATAAATTTTCCCACTTGAATTTGAATATTTAAACAGGATTATACAGGTACAATAGCTAGCCAGCCAATCAAATGCATGAATTTCCCTGAGGTATTAAAGTAAATTCAAAAGAAGGTGAAAATGAGTATATGAAGTGATACTTCCTATTTTGATCATATCTGCTGTGATCACCATTGTAATAATTGAACCTTGGCCTGCTCTTATCGTGTACCAATTAACAGTTAAATCTGAAGGACATCACATGATGGCTGGTGCCAACAGGGGGGCTAAATGCCCCATCTTGGCTATCATACCCTCCTTGTTAGTTATGATGAGGTCCAGCAGTTTGAGTGTTGGTTCACCTCTATAGTGAGTTGGATCTTTAACATGTTGGAATAGGAAATTGTCTCTCAGAATTTTTACAAAGAAAACTGCATGATTATGAAGGCCATTAATTGGTGTAATTTAATTCCCCCCTTCCAACTTTTCTGTCCAGTGGATTAAGAAACACCAAAACTTCAAGAGGGAGGGGAAATAGTTAGGGAGAGTTGATATCATGAAGATAGACAAAGAAAGGTAATTGAAAAGTAACATGTATATTAGTATGGTTTGGTGGATAAAAAGATATTAAAAAAAAATTCACACACCTGAAGCAAGTCCCCTTTTCCAGATCCTTGTGGTGTACTTTCACGACTCAGATCGACCCCCTTGGCTTTCTTCAGGTTGTTGATGGCAGTTGCTTGCATTATCTCATTTATTATGTTTCGTCTGCACAAATTCAATCATATAAAAATCTTCACATCTGTATGTTGTTCTGTACCAAAATTTTTTAACATAATACTATCAGGAGTAAGACATATACTATTACAGTGACAGCACTTAAAAAGTCTATGCTCTGATATGCACAGAGGTAAGTTCACAAAGAACTACTTCAAAAATTGCTCTTTGAAAAATTAAGAACTAAAAATTTGACTACTTTTAGAAAAAAAAAACATGAGGAAAACCATGATCTATTATACAAAAAAACAAACACAAACATACAGATAATAGTACAGCATACTGTAATTTCAAGAGATCACATTGTATACCTAAATACAGTAGTACAGTATATGAAAAAGTATCAGTCCATGCACACTATGTACTGAAAACATATCTACTAAACATTCTTATGCAAACATAACACATGCATGCACTGAAGAAGGAGAATGAATAACTTTATACGGTACAGTACAGGTATTGTAATCTACGTACACAAACCGAAATTTAGAGAAATATATAAAAACAAATCTTTACTAGTACTGTATAGGTACTCCTGAACATTGTGATTTTGAATATGAGGTCCACGATTTGACTGCGGGGTAATTAGTAGTTGTACTGTAATTACGCTTGGAAAATTTAATGACATTTTTCAATACTAATTTATCTCCAATTATGGGTTTCTTAAGTGGGATTTTGGTGTTAATGTGTTATTCTGTAAGTACTTAATTAGTTAAACCCCTTAAATTTTAATTCTGAGAGAAAAGTATATTTTGGTCAAAAAATTACTAAGGTGTAAGACTTACATTTTCGACAGTTTTGGCCCAAAATTAGATGTTGTTGAAAATCACATTACAGTACATGCATATGAATTATACAGCCAGTAATGAAACTAAAAAAATTATATGCACAGATAAAAATAGGGTGTAAATCACATCAAATAAAAAAAATTCTGTACTAGTTAAATTTACAGACAATTACAATAGAAATAATTATATGCAAGGTAAAGTGTTATGTACTGTACACTAAGTTATATCTAACACATCACCTGTGAAGGTAATTGATCCTGTTCAGTATTTCTAATTATAATTGTTATCTGATACACCTGTAGTAGCCTTTATTGTAACACTTACTGTGACTTGGTGCAAACAAGGATATGAAATGTATTAAAGCTATGAATATTTTGAAAATTATTAAGAGCATGAACTTACTCAGCCTGGCAGTCAAGGTTCAACTCTGATCTTTCAACTATTACTGTCTTCCAGTTTTCTGATAACCCCTGTTTCCAAGGACACAGTGTCTCCCATTGTCCACCATCCTCCACTATCCCAGGCAGTCTTTATTTTACAGGTACGTCCTCTTCTCATATATAACTTCAACTCATCACATCATCATTACCCAATTAATTACTGTACAATGTTTGTCTCTTGCTGCCCCTTCTCTCTCATCATATACTGTACTGTACACTACAGGTGGCCTATCAAAAATCCGGCAACCGATAAACCGGAACCTTCAGTTTTCAGGCATGGATTTCGGAGCGCATTTTCAAATATTTCTTTGTTTATTTAATGAAGATATATGTTTTAGCTCATAAAATTCATACAAATTACCCGGCCAGAATATAATTTACATTGCTGGAATTCTTACAATTTGATGATCATTTTGAATATAAACATCATAGATTTTGCATTAGACATACAAATTTTAGATAAAATGTTTACTCTGAGTAAATATGTTATCTTTTGTGCAAAATATATGAAATTTATATTCAAAATATTCCTGGTCATACAAGGAATCCAGCAATGTCAATTATATTATCCTAACTTAAGTGTTTAATTTTCTTTGTTTAAAGGACTGTACAGGTAGTCATTTTCTGTTAAACTTGTACAGCAAATATAACCATCAGTTTTCCGGCATTTTCGAAAATCCGGCACTCCCCAGGTCCCGAGGTTGCCGGATTTTTGATCGGCCACCTGTACTGTATATCCCACACAGTGCTTCTTTGTAAAACTTAAGACACAGCCCAGTGATCATCAGCAAAATTTCACAGAACTCATTTACACAATTAATCCCCCCCAGTACTGTACTGTATGGTACTGCAGTGTGTTATACTTAGACAACTGGTTTAGGGGTCATTCATATTCCTGAGGCACTAAGAGAAGCTTATAATCTCAAACTGTTGCCAACTCTAAAAGTGGAATAAGTTCACAGGTTCAGAAGGATTGCAAACGTCAAAGGTACACAAAAACACCATGCATGTACAACATACCCTCGTTAATTCAACAAAAAGAAGGCTACCGTATATGTCACTCGAATTACCAAAAAATTTGAGTTCAGAATAATTTTTACATTATTCCAATTTTTTGTGTTCGATAATTATTTGTTCGTTTTCTGCTCATTTTGTTCAGATTGTTCCTCATTATTCCAACCATCAAACATACTCAGTAGCCATACCTCAGCTGTCACAAAAAATATTATATTTGTAATTACGTGCTGTACTCTGCAAGCAAATATTTTTTTTTTTTTAATATTTTATCAATGTTATTACTCGCCAACTATGGGTTTCCGAGGTGACTTTTAGTATTTGTTGTATTACTCTGGAAGTACGTACTGTACTTAATAGTTAAACCTGTGAAATTGCACTTCCGACAGAACAGTACCTGTACAGTATATATATTGTCAAAATGTTCTTAAAAACCATTAGGCTAACAGTTTTGGCCGTAACAGCCCAAAATTAGGTTTTGTTAAAAATCTCAGTACAGTATATGTACTCCTGACCATGGTGATTTTGAATCTATGATAGACAATTCAATTGTGAGGGAATTAGTGGCTTTAATGACACTTTGGAAAATTTTAATGACATTTTTCACAATGCTTATAACTGTGCTTGCCAACTATGGGTTTCCAAGGTGATGTTTTTTTGTTCTTCTGGATGTACTTAATTATTAATCTCATTAATTCCAAGTCTGAGATAAAAGTCATATTTACCAGCATGACCATTACACTTTTGGAATACAGTATCATCTACACTGTACATATTATCAGCTCACCCCACAATGTACCGTAAGTGATACATTTATTATTACTGCACAGTATTTACTTTATTATTACTGTACAATACAGTATGTACATTTGAAAAATATTTATATTTGCATAGTTAGGTAATTATAAATACAGTACAATATTTTATGTGGCAGCCAAGGTGAATTTTTGAAACCACTCTGTTATTTTGGATTCTTTCTGAATTCAGATTGTTTAATTAATATTTTTTTAATACAGTACATAAATTAAGACAAAATCCAAATTATAATTATCTGAATTAACAAGGGTACAGTATATGTTAATGTTGGATCATCATAACTATGAACAGTACACTACATGTATATGTAATTATAAAATTACAATTAACACATACCAAGTGTCATTAGTTATCACTCATACTCTTATTATTAACTATAACAGATTGCATAAATAATTAATTACAGTACCTGTCACTGGTTTACAGACTGAAGAAATGCATTTTCAAATTTATTTTATTAAAATTAGCAAAATATACAAAAAGTATTCAAACACAGAGAAGGCAAGCTACTGATACTGCCATAGTAATGTATGACACTACTGGAAGCTATTCCAGTTATATTCTACTGTTTTCTTTCATCTAAAAACCCTTTGAACCCAATAATTTCATGCAAACCTTTTCAACTTAACAGCAGTTTAGGAAAAAAGAGTTAGAGGCATAACAAAAAACTCATGCAACTTCTGTTAAAAAAGTCAAAATAGTTTTCTGTTTATTCACAAGGGACAGTACGTAATTTTGATAAAATTCAGTAACCTATCCAGCTGCACAACTTTTGGAAAATGCCTTTAAACTTATTCAATGAACTTGAGTAATAATTTTTTTCCATTCAACTTTCAGGACTTGTTATGGTCCTGTGATATAAAACAATGCAAATAACACCATATTATCATGAAAAGTTAACCATCAATGCTGTATATTTTTCATCTTGTCCAATCTTATTCTGTAAACATTCAAAATTCGTGAAAGTACACTAGCTTTCACCTATGGATAGTCTGACCTCAATTCCAAGAGATATACTAATCAATACCTGTTTCACACAGGTTTCCCACAAAGAGGGAAAACAAAGATATACTCTACTGAATAATACCCATCTGGCACAGGTACAATATTATAAAATGGGAAAACATTCCCCAGGTAAGAAGCAGTTACTAGTTCATGCCCTTGAAAGCATTAATGACTAAAAGGTCATTGAAGTTTCATACTGCCATCTGTACCTATTCTGCCAAGCACCAATGATTGACCTTAGGTGTGAGCGATAAATAAAGTATCTATGTATCACTTCCTCATTTTTCAGTATAATTTTTTATATGCCTTTCAAATTTCAACAAAGAAATAGAAATGTGTTCATGCTACAGTAAACCCTCTCAATAAGGAAATTCTCACTAAGGGATGTTCTCAATAAAGGACATTTCTTTGGCTGACACAGCCATACTGCCCTTAAAATGTCTCAAAACAAACACAAAAGTGATGATACTGACTACAGTAGTGCATAAAGAAAGCATAAAAAGGTTCTATCAAAATAAAAAGAAGGAAATTCTCCCAAAATTTGACACAAGAACTCCGTGACCCAGTGCAGTATATCAGCTTTCTTATACTCAAGTGTACCTTATAAAATGTTCATTTTGATGGTTGAGATTGATGTGTGACAATATTATTGTATTATTATATGTATACCTGGGGAAAATTTTAAACCTTCCCATAAAGTGAATCCTCCCAATAAGTGAGAGGGCTTGCACTTACGTATTAGTCTTGCATTGGGAGGGTTTACTGATATGACAAACCCTCACCAATTAACCCCAGAATAAGGAGTGCATCTTCATACACAGATGATAAAGTCCATCAAATATTTGATGAATCCCCTGAAAACTGAATAACTTGTTGCACACACAAAATTTTGTGAAAGATGTACAGAAGGACAAGGGTAATGCTATATGCCACAACCACATTGATGGCCAGGGCATAACAAAAGATATCTGTTTTAAAAAGCATGTTATGGGGGCAAATTATGAGAAATATACCAGGCAACCAGAACCATTCTGAGAGACCTACAGCCATACCGGCCCTTTGCAAAGGAAGAAGCATTTTGAACAGCAATTAGGCAAAGCTGCACATGGACGCCAAGAAAGTGTGCCCTCACCTTATCCTGAGCATTTCCTCCGTGCTTTCAGAGGCTAAAACCAACTCTAAGAAGTTGTCAAAGCTGACAAATAAAAACAAAATTTTCACTTGGTCACAGACTACCATGAAAAGAAAGTTTGATAGTGTACTATAAAAGGCCAAAGGCAATAGTAGAACATCATATCCATCACACAAACAAAAATAAACAAAGTGTATTGAAATAATGGACATGAATGCCCTCTCCAAATGCATTGAAAACTTTTAATATAATACTGCAATTCATATGGAAAATTTTAAGTTCAAAACAGCACAATCTATTAATGTCCAAATAACTAGAGGTATAAGTTAAATTAAATATCTTGAAAAATAATTGTAAATAAATTAAAATAAATACTAATAAAAAAGTGGTTAAGAATGGATCACATAAGTGAGGACAAAACATATTGCATTAAAAACATATAAAATATAAGCCATAAAAGCATTTATAGTGCATGTTTATAGGAAGCACATTAAATATATACAGTAAACATACCTGTTTACATAGGTGTATATTTATAAAATTGTGCATGTCAGCAAACTGTGCCAGCACTATTTAGCTTAAGTAGGTACAGAAAATATATATTGAATCAGGGAAGATTTGAACTATACTATAACAAAGGTTCTATTCAATCCTGGTTAGATTAACCATATTTAACCAATATCTAATCTAACAATAATAAAGCTTGTTTTACTGAGTAACACCTGATTTAGTTTAAGTAGGTTTTTGTACACACACTCCAAAAAATATCTTTGTGGAGGGGTCCAATGAATTTCATTATGAACACTGTGACTCCTGTTGTCTTGGTAGGGTTGTCAAAATCCTATGGTGTAAATATGCAACCTGTGGTGTAATGGTCAGCATGCTTGCCTCGCAACCGAGTGGACCTGGGTTCTATCCCCGGGCAGGGTGAATCTATGGGCAAGTTTCTTTACGCCATTTGCCTTTGCCTCTGTATACCCAGCAGTAATTGGGAACCTGGATGTTAATCGATTTGTGGATCGTATTCCGGGGTAATGGTTAGCCAGTGCAGTTGGCGAGTTGATCGGTCTTCTCGAACTATTCCTTGACACTGGGTCATGTAACTCGTTAACTCAGGGTGTGGTTGTTGTGTTGGCGACAGCTTCTACACCTTAAACAAATTCACGCCTCGGTGGCTCTTGGGCCGGCCATACTCGTTACACGAGGGGCATCCATTATTTTATTTATATTTTACTACTTAACACAAAGTCACAGATACACTTTGGAGCTTGTGTACATTATTAGTCTCAGAGAAATCTTGTACAGTATATATAAAGCTTTACTATTTAGTCGTTCATATATGAGCTACAGTTTAATTTCTAAGAAACCATTTATTTTTAAATCTACAATAATCAACAATTTAATGGACTTAACACAACAATGTGTAATGAGAAACTAAAACACAGCTTTCATCTAGAACTCACCTAATTAAAAAGGTAAGAGACATGTCTATACTCTTATCTGTCATGTGTAGTTGCTGTAATTGTACTTCTAAATTCCTTTTAACTTCAGTAACATGATACAGTAGTTTTTTCTATCAATCTCTTCACAGTCTTTCACAACTACAATCTTTCTCTCTATCAATAGATCAGCCCATTATGTTTCAAATTAGTGGGATGGAACAAATGCCTCAAACGAATAAGCTTTCAGCACTATTACAACTATTGCACTTTGGCTTCTTATGATAAGCAGAGGCGATGCAGAAGGTTAAACACCCAAAGCCAGTTCTTGTGATTGGATACAATCTATCTTGGTCCATCAATCTTGATCTGTGTGGACCTTGGCCATACCAAAGCCCTCTGGCAAAAGCAGGCTCCTAAGGATGGTTTACTGGCACGGACCTCACTGGCTTTCCCATTTCTAAACACCTTTTTGTCATTACTTCAACCATCAACTTATTAGTCTAATACTATGAACAGAAAACTATACAGTAATCTTAATACAAAACTTCCAAGAATGAACCGGTACTCATTATGTTATCAATATTTTTGTTTTTACTATCCAGCACATCTTAAAAATAAGGATACAAGATTTGCATACTGTACTGTATTATAATGCTTGCACCACTATCCAAATAATAGGCTTTCCTTCCACAACAAAATTGTAAACTCAAGGACAGTACTGTAACTATA
This sequence comes from Homarus americanus, assembly GCF_018991925.1. Taxonomy (NCBI): domain Eukaryota; kingdom Metazoa; phylum Arthropoda; class Malacostraca; order Decapoda; family Nephropidae; genus Homarus; species Homarus americanus. The sequence continues at coordinate 344,519 of NW_024746036.1, forward strand.
CAAAGTTGTGCAAATGTTTGACTAAAATTATGATTAATTTCTGCCACTCAATTGCAATTGAGGCAATATGTACTGGATTTGTTTTGCTTGCCTCTGATTCAAGTATAGTCTGGAGAAGCACCACAGAATAGTGATAAGCCATATGCTAAAGCATACATATACATTTAGAGTAATGTACTGTACATTTAAGATAAATGTAGATTTTTTAGCTTTGTAAAATAACTTCAATTAAGGAGTAAATTAATCTTACAGCAAGAGTCTGTAGTGGACTGAAGGGATGTTCCATTCTCAATCAGTTTAACATAATACAAAATAAAGTAAGAAAGAAATTAAACTTATAAAAACAATATTATGCTAAATACTATAGCAAAAAGCAAAACAATGGTGGAAACTCAACATTATGTAGAAGTAAATAAGTACAAGTAGTACTTCTGATATGCAGTTTAAATTATAGCTTATACTGTATCTAACAAGATTCAATGGTAGCATATGTCTCAAAAAGACAATACAGTACATTACCTGAGGTGCTCAAGGTCATGAATATCAGTAGAATCATGGATGAGTGTAATGAAATCTTCGTAACTCGCAGCATACATGTAAGTGCGACGATGAAGCTCTTCTGCTGCATGTTGTTGTCTCAGGTATGAAACTAGCCTCTGATTGATCCAGTCTGGGTCACACACTCGATCAATCAATGGTTCAAAAACTGAAAATATTAATAAATCTTTCCAGCATAAGGACACTTCAATTTTTGCCACATCCTTAATGGATCCATCTTAAGTATAAGTAGCAGTGATCACGTAAGTGGTATAAATTATTCTAAACTCTACCTATTTCTCCTAAACTGAACCTATTGCACCAACATTAATTGTCAATTAAATGTTACACAAATCACTGACAATAACTTCCTACTACAGTATGACTTAGCCATATAGTTGGGGAAGTGCTGGCAAATTATCTTCTCATGTACCAAAGAATGGTTTAGTCTACAAAATGCTGTTTCTGCATTGCCCCTAATGGGCCATCAGGGTTACAGGGCCATCTTTCACTGTATAATCAAGTGGACATACAAGATAAATTTTAGAATTTATCATGTTTAAAATACAGTAGTGAACAATTACTCTTAATCTCTCACTAATAAATTCTATTGTATAAAACACACTGCACTCATCTACTATACTCAACATGAAATTGGAAAACATAGAAGTGTACAATGTACAAACCTTTACAGGCCAGGAGTTCCTTGAGAAGTGTACGCAATGGTGTACACCGCAAGTATTCTGATGGAAGGCATCGAGAAATAAGTAGCTCTGCCACCAGACGAAGAAAATTTCTTTCTCTTTCTGGGGAACTCAATTGAGGAACTAAATGGAACACACCTCTTTCTCCTCGAGCTTCCCTACAAAGTAAAAATTTTTAAGATATTTCTTTATAATTCACATTACTGGTAAGTCCATTTGCCTGATAGCCCTTAATGATAAACAGCATCATGAACATGGAATTAAATCTACATTTGTAAAAGACTTCAATGATTTTTACAATATCAACTTGCTTAATATCAAATCACATAAGCTTAATATTTTTTCATAAACAAATATTATCAGGTTCTTACCCTGCAGTCTGAGCAATCCTAATGTTCTCAAGGTGACGTGTAAGACAGTTAATTGCACCACCTGTGACAAAGCGTACTTGATCCATATGAGCCAGCCTTTCATTGATGTTCACGACACTATACCACAAAACACTCCTGCAATCGTGGACAGAAACTGAAATATGCTTTGATATTCAAGTGTAGGTTCAACAGATTTGGAGAAATGGAAGAGAGATTCTAAAATCCCTTTTTCTGCCAAAACCATTAGTCTATCTGCTTTCCAAACATCAAACAATTTGCTGGGGCCTCATGTCCTTGTGATCAGCCCTCTATAATATCAGCCAGGGTTAATTTGTTAATCCAACTGGGTATACTGTACTATTCACGAATCCCTGCCCCTAAAGGCTTGTGGTATCATTAGAGCTATGACTCCAACATCAGCACTAACACTGCCAAGGTTACTGTCTCCTATATTTTATTCCAGATTGCTAGACTGCTAGAGAGGACAGCCACAGCTGATTAACTCTCCCCTGTTTTCCTTACTGTATTCTAAAAAAGCTATGCATCAGGCCCTTTAGTTGCTTCAAAGGATCTGTCAGTCGGTTATACTGTAGTACAGCAGTTAAGGTGTTATCTTAATGACTAAGATGAGTATTCATAAATTCAGTGTATACAATAATTTCATATGGATTGTTTATGTATGTTCCTGCCTTTACCAAGTCTATACAAAATGAAAATAATTAAAATACAGTATATTCTATCTGGCCAGATCTTCTGAATTAGTAAGTCTATTATGTTCTACGGTTATTCAAAAAGTAAGAGACCACAGTTTAGCTTACCTCAGAGCTTCAATGCTTGGGGTGCTATCATTAACCAGGCTAGCATACCATGGAGTCACATCATTTTCAATGAATCCATCAATTAACTCATTAATGGCCCCGTCAATTTTACGACTAATGACAGCTCCATGTCTTGTGGGCAAGGAGCTTTCTGCATCACAGCGGACACTCTGTATGACAGAATAAAATATTTTTAAACATCTAAAAGACATATAGTACTGTACTATAGAAGTGCATTTTTTCACTCTTTTCAAGCTCCACTTCTGCATGCACACACACACACACACACACATGCACATGCACACACACACACACACACACACACACACACACAAATTCCCTTAATTTGCTGTCATATTTTCATTCTTATAACTACCTGTATAATATATGTGCTCCTATGATACATCCTTCTACAAGACCTTAAATATCTACATCATACATCTAAATGCCACCAGTACAGTACCGGTATAGGAAATATTTAGCATTTTCCAAACAAGGTTAAAATACTGTAGTGTCATAGTATACAGTACAGTACTGTATACTGGATACAGTATTTTCTAAACAAGCATAGAATACTAGTCACAGAGAAATCAATTTCATATTCTAGTACAGCATATAAATAAAATACAGTGGTCCCTCGGTTAACGAACGGTTCGATTAACGAAATTTCGGTTAACGAATTACCTCCCATAAGGATCTTCAATTCGGTTAACGAACAAAACTTTGATTAATGAAATCCTTACGACAAACACGTTTTGTTGTGAGCATTAGCTGATTAGCTGATGGGCTAGTCTGCCAATTCAGTAATCTGTTCTGTGTTTACATTCATTTCCAGTGGAGTAAATACAGTATATTGCAATTTTAACCTAGTCACCTGTACTCTTGGATATCTGTACTGCTTCTTGCTACACCTGCAATTTTCCTGAGTATGCATTATTTCTATTCTTCAAAGGATATACCTTTCCTCAGACCTGCATACAGCATTGGCAAGTCCCTGCTTCCTGATAATCAATACAGGTATTAGACAGTCAACTTATAATTACTGTAACCTGACTGTCCTTGTTAATCAAACTGTTTTAATGAATTGTACAATAATGTGACTACCAAAAAAGAATTTTGGCATTTCACTTTTCAATTTGGAATCTTGCTGCACAGTTAAGAGCACACAGAGTGAGAAAGGAAAAGTACGTTAAACTTGGGGTACAAATGAACAATGGGAGAGAATAACTAGAATCATACTATGACTGTCTTTATTCAATTATATTAGAGGAAGCTAACCATGATACAGTAGCACCATAATAATATAATAATAGTTAGCACTTCCAAAACACCTGTAATTCATCCATTATAAATCTGTACTGTATGCTGGATGTTTGACTCACTCTGTTACAAAAACATAATTCTTGTACTTTACCAGGCAAAATTTTAAGTAATAATGAGTAAATTACAGCACAGCACTGCATACAGAATACACTGTACTGTATTACTTTAAAACCAATTTTTGTCTGCATAAATGATATCAAATATTCCTCAGTATCTCTCTTGTGTGAACTATGTTAAGCGATACAGGTACGGTATTACTTAATATTAATTGTGTTATGCAATAATATATACAATCTTAAAAAGAGAATAAAAAGTAACATACCGGTAATATATTTCAAAACCAACATCATACATACGGCAATAAGTGTATGAAGAGCCGATATTTCTGGAGGGACTCTGACTGTCACTTGGTGTTTGGCCGACAGCATCACGTACGCTGCAATAGTGAGGGTAGCCCCCAGAACCATGGCTGAGATGCCCCCCACAACTAGTGAGAGGGGAAGCACCACCCCAAGGCTTCCTCCATCGCTGCCCCATCCCCACACTGCACTCACACACCATACAGCCAGCAACCCCCCAATAGCTGCAGCCCACATCCAAACCTGGAAAGATTACACTAGTTAATACTGTACTGTACTCTTATCTTAATCTTGTCAATCTTCACTGTACATATTTCAAGTAAATGATTCAAATATTTAGTAGGTTAAAGAGAGGGTTACCACTTTATTTTATCTCCAAGGGATCTTTACTAATATATGTACTGGTATGATAACTTTAATGTAATGCACAGAATACAATGTCTATTGGTAAAGCAGCCTAATGTGCATGCGTGGTGGGCAGACTATACAATGATAGTTAGTAAAATGGCCTTCTTTCTAACTTATCTAACCTAACTTAACAAACTAACCTAACCTAACCTAACCATTAACAACACAGTCCATCTCTCATCAATGTGTATTCTATGCATTAAAATACGAAGTTCTTGTGAAATTCCAATTGAAAAATATCCATAAAGAGCAGATTCTTTACCTTTTTTAATTCAAACAAAAACAATCAAACCCTGATAAGATAATGAGGTTTAATAAGACAGGTAAGTTGTATATTTCCATCATTACCTCAGATGGCCAACTAGTTTATTAAAGCATTATTACCGTAGAGAGATTCTATAATTTTGAACAGTCTAACATTAATTTACAGTCTTCATGAGATTTTTTTATCGGTCGGTAATGTCTTGGTTTGTAGTACTGTCATAAATACCAACTACCTCACCTGTCCTTTATATGCCTCGTGTGCAATCTTGACAGCTGGTTGACACTCGAGAACAACAGCTGGTTACCTAAGAGCAGCTGATCGATCCCCAACGTTTTCTTTGACAAATTAATTCACCATTTTCTATGATTTCCCTTAGCTTGGTCGTATCCCTCAGAGTTTTTAATTATTATTGGATTGATGAAATTACCAATCTTATTACCCGTTTAAATACCATAGAGTTTGAAGCACAATAATAACATTAACGTATGCCTTGAGTTACTGATGCTTGTAAGATGGACCTCTGCTGTTTCAAGGCTACAGCTCTTCTCCAGTTACTATGCAAAGTAGACGAGCTGTAATTTTCTTATCCAGGTATAGGAGGTCAGTCAGGTACGCTGGTCAACTTAATATCTAAGCGTTTCTTTAAGACGTCTGACTCTGTTTTAACACATTTCAGGTCCCTAAGCTTCAGTGATGTGCAATTGAAGAGATGTAAAACTAAGCTACTTGCCGTCCTGTTTAGCCTGTTGGAAAGTACTGGGCATGTACTGGTTCCAGAATGATTTGATTTTTTTTTTTTTTACGGGGATTAGCCCACCCGGGTACAGGTCACTGGTTCACATCGGGGCCTGGGGGGCGTAATAATAATAATAATAATAATAATAATAATAATAATAATAATAATAATAATAATAATAATAATAATAATAATAATAATAATAATAATAATAATAATAATGATAATAATAATAATAATAATAATAATAATAATAATAATAATAATAATAATAATAATAATAATAATAATAATAAAGAGTGAGAAACGCTATATGTATGTTGTGTTGTCAATGGTAAGAGAAACAATTGAGACCCTGCAATTGCGTGTAAATGAGGAAGAAAGTCAGATCAGCAACCTGGGACTTGGTCACATATGGCAGCAGGGTCTACCATTAGACAACACATTATGCTTCCAATATCTTCCCAGGCGATAGTACCTCCCTGTTTGATAGCTGCCTACTAACTACTAACTACAATGTATATGAACCTCCGCCAGTGATGGTCAAGTCTGGTCTTGAATGTGCTCCTACACTCGGTGCTGTCACAACACTCTCTAGCAGATTGTTCCAAGATCTTACATTCTCACTCTGAAAAAGTTTGCCCTGACAACTTTCTGAAATTATGGCGTCTTCAACTTTAGCTGTGACCCTTAGTGGGGTGGGCATCCGCCAGCTCCACGTATGAACACTCGACTGAGTAATGACCCCTGAGGTGTTTATTGATTGAAATTAAATCACTCCCTACCCTTCTATAGTATAAGCTAGACAACTTCAGTCGCTTTAATATCTCTGTCCCCCTGAGTACCTGAAGTGTCGGAGTACAGGCACCAGTCTGGGGGGCTTCTTTTAGATAATCTCAATCAACTGACAGTCTCTGAGTCTAGGATATCTCGGGAACCAGACGGGATGGCAGACACTCCCAGTGTTCAGGTTTTGTGCTTCAAGTATCCTACTGACAAGGATCCTCCCCTTCTTTCCCTCATCATCCTTCTCCCATCCCTCCCTCCCTCCATCCCTCTTCTTCCTCCTCTTATCTTTTCGACCTATCCCCCCTATCCATCCTTCCTCTACTCTTCCCCCTCCCCTTCATTTCTCTCCCTCATCCTCCCTCACGTCACATATCCTCGGTCCACTCTCAATCTTAATTTCATCCACCAGGAAGTCTTAAGATTCTCAAAGGTTCGTAAGCTTAAAATATTTCCCTCGTAACTGGAGATGTGAGAACGAACACCAGACTGACTGACTCACTTAACCAGCGTAAAGACAGAGAGATAACAAAATGGAGTCTGGGTTGTATCGGTCATAGACAATTATTATCTTTCTCCAGTTTAAAGGAATAATTAAGTTAGGTAAAGAAAAAAAAATATTATATTGTGTTGTGAGACTATACCGTACCTAGATAGGGGGTTCTTATGTCCCGAAATACCAAGAAATTTACCGCAAGAATTATTAAGAACTGGACCTATAATCTTGAGTAAACAAAATGAATAAATGATGAAATAAATGGCTCTTAACTTGTGCTAAGACTCTACCCTAACTAGACAGCTGTTCACTTAAGTCACAGATAAGACAACAATAATATTCACTGAAGAATCTTACGTATTGAGACTACCAGAACTCTCCTCCCTAACACACACTAAGATAAACAATGGAATATGGCTCTTAAACTGTGCTGTGACTCTACCATAACAAGTTGATAGTTCTCTTATTCCCAAGACACAAAGAAATACAACTTACGAATCTTTGGGAATCTTTAGGAGCGATGAAGGGGAAAGTGGGGGTTAGGGAGAAGGGGTAATGTGGGAGTGTGGGTGAGGGGGAGGAGAAGCAGGGCTGGGAGGGAGGAAGTGGGTAGACGATCCTCCCTCCCCAGGGTAGGAGAGGGCGGCCATAACGATGTTCCTCCGCCTCTTTGTCTAACTTTTAATCTCCAGTAAGAAAATTAAGACAAGACTTCATGTTAAAGCTGGTCTCGGGGCCATACTGCAGGAGGGGGGGGTAATACACGCTAAATTGGTTATACTGGCGTCTTATAGGTGTGGTTGGGGGCGGGGTGTGGAGGAAGGTAGGAGTGGGGGGATGTGAGGGACGGAGATACGGAGGGGGGAGAGCGTGGGGGTGACTGCAGAGGTACGGAGGAAGGGGAAGTGAGTAGTAAGGGATAGGGGAGAGAAAGAAGGAGAGAATATAGGGAAGGGGTAAGGATGGGGAGGGAAAGAAGAGGAGAGAGAAAATGGGGAAGTGAGAGGTTCGATAATGTGAGGGAGAGGGAGAGAAAATGGATAAGAGGGGGAAGGAAAAAGGGAGTGGAAGGGGTAAGTAAGGGTAGGTAAGGTGTAGGGAAGAGGGAAAGGAAGTGCGTAGGGAGAGGGGAATGAAAGAGAAGAGAGAGGAGAAGGGAGGAAAGGAAAGTGGGGAAAGAAGAATGAAAGAGTACAAATTGAAGAAGAGAAAACAGGAACGGAAGAAGGGGAGATGAAGGGAATAGAAAGCAGGGAAGAAAGGAAGGGAAAGGAAGAAGACAAGAAGAGAAAAGAAAGAGTGAAGGAAGGACAATAGAGAAAGGAAGAGGATGTGTGAAAATGAAAGGAACGGGAATAAGTAGAGGAAGAGGAGAAGGAGGAGGAGGAGGAGGAGGAGGAGGAGGAAGAGAAGTGAAGAAGAGGATGGAAGAGGATTAAGAGGAGGAGGGGAAAGAAGAGAAAGCATAGAAGGGAAACAGGAGAGGAGGATGAATGAAATGGAAGGGAAAAGAGGAAGAAGAGGAGGAGGAGGAGGAAGAGGAATATTTACGAACAAGGGAAAAGAACAGAAGAACACCACAGTTAAGGAAGAAGAATACGGCAGCTGGCAGCTTCCTGGTGAACAACACTAGTCAGGGGAGAACAAATAGAAAACGATGAACAATAACAGAACGGGTAGAATAGAGAAGAGAGGAGACAGAAAACAAGATAAATATACATACCGCTAACAGTCTTGATAACTGTGGAAGAAGAAGGAAGGAAGGAAGGAAGGAAGGAAGGAAGGAAGGAAGGAAGGAAAAACTCTGCATATGATGAAGACGTATATGGAAAGTTATAATGCAATCAACCGTACTACTAACAGACCAATCACAAGGCTCGTACTGATTTACGTCATTTTCACCAAGTCACCTCATTGGTCACTGCAAAAAAACAAAATATATATAGATTTACAATAATAAAAAAATGCATAAAAACACAAACGAATTTTATATAAGGACTCTCGTGTATGTGTGTGTGTGTGTGTGTGTGTTTCTGTATGTACACGAATTAATCTATGTACGTATGGTATGACTAAATAAGCAAATATATACATGAATCAACGTATTGCACATAGATATTGCATACAGGTTCGAGTATACACCACTGCAGCCATTCAATGCGTATATGACCAATTGTATAAGTTTGTATCCCATGCATATATGAGCCATCAAATGTATGCTACTTGTATACTAATAAATTTAACCTCATAAAAACATAATGTACAATATGAGTGTACGATAATTAATGATCAATTGTGGTAGTTTGGTTCAGGGTGGTAGTAGTGGTGGTGGTGGTGGTACTGATAGTGGTAGAAATTGTGGTGGTGGTAAGAGTAATGGTAGTAGTGGTGGTGGTAGTGGTGAGGGTAGTGGTTGGTAGTGGTAGTGGTAGTGAATCCGGTGTTTGGGAAGGGTGTGTAGGGAGGGAGGTGGCCGGTGGAGTGGTTGGAGGAGAAGGGAGGGGGGGGGGGGCACCTCATTAATTACTATGCCTTAGGTTAATGATGATGATCCTTGTTGGTGGTCACAACTACCAATTATGTCAACCCTTCAGCGTGACCTCACATCACCTGCCTGTGGTGACTTTGTGACCTTTGTCTTTGTGCAGGTCAGTCGTTAAGTAAACCTACATTTAATGACATAATTACACACAAAAAATAAGTTAACTCTTTTTGTTCTATTCGCCAGCTGGTCATTGACTTACACACACACACACACACACACACACACACACACACACACACACACACCACCGATATCACAACGAAGACTAACGACAGTGTGGGTTTAATAGCCTCGTTTACAATTCATACTGGCTAATTCACAAAGGCTTCTAGGTAGAAAGCGAATGTCAACTCCCTGAATAATACACTAACAGCAGTAGTTGACCTTATCACAGAGTTGCTAACACACACGGTTGGAAAATTGTTAAGGATTTGTTTTTTCAAGTAAATTACAACCCTATGTATACCACGTCAACACAAACCACAATTTCGAGCAATTTAATGTGAGTGATTTTTGTTTTTGTGAATCCCTGAAGAAACTCACCGCTGTTGCTCTTTATCAATCGTCTTGAATGCGTCACCTAATGCTACGGTAATTTATGGTAGGAATAGATGTTTATTATTATTATTATTATTATTATTATTATGTTGTTGTTGTTGTTGTTGTGACGTCACCAAGGTGGTTTAGATATAAGAGCAATCATTAAAATCAGGGTCAAGACAGGTCAGTACCACACACCAATAAACTCATGAATATTGACCTGACGCCGAGGGTAATTTGGGAAGAAAATATAAATGTCATTAATCTGTAAATATAATTGAATATGTTAAAGTCTTTCTGGAACCTCTAATTGACTTAATGAGCTCGACGTATGGTGGATGGGATCGAGTCGTTTTTAAACACCTCTTAATGGGATTCGATTAATAAATAATTAGTCTTTTGCTGTTTTGTTTATATTTTGGTGTTAAGGTGACTGTCTTTTGTTTTGTAATGGAGTACTGGAGTCTATAATTTGTCTAAACGTCTAACTAAACCTAACTTTGACCATTATTCCACGCAGTCTATAAACTAAACACTATAATCTATCTCTATACACCTATAATTTTCGCTCACCACTGATCTAAACTTCCTCAGAGAGATTAACAAATAACATGAGCATCAACTCTGGGGATAAGACCTACATTTATATAATTTTTGTTTTGTATTCTGTGTGTGTGTAGACGTGTGTGTGTATCAGTGTCATGTCAACTTATACGAAAAAATATACATGTTTACATTCAATTGTTCAAAGTTGGAATAGTGAACATTTTTACATCTACAAACTCACAACAATATGTTTCTTTTCATACACAGACACACAAACAAGTTCCAAAAGCTTAATTTGATCTCCTGATAATGACTCCTTAATGTGAGTTTGATTCTTGATTTATTCGGAAGAGCCAGTTGTTATTATGACTATTTTTGGCGCGAGAGGGACAGCTGCTCGAGATAAGAACACCACGATTTGGGCCCCGTTTGTGATGTATCAGGTGTTTATGGGAGAGATGATTGGGGTCACATGTACAGGGATAACAGATGTAATAGGGAAGGGAGAGAGAGAGAAAGAGAGAGAGAGAGAGAGAGAGAGAGAGAGAGAGAGAGAGAGAGAGAGAGAGAGAGAGAGAGAGAGAGAGAGAGAGAGAGAGATTATTGTACGGCAGGTGGCAGGAGGTGGAGGTACACTCTCAAGGAACGTTAATCAGCATAGAGGAACAATTATCCGCCGTGATGCTCGTCTCGCTGGTATCAAGGGAGACATCAGCATAAATTATCAATTAAGGTATATTATCAGGTCGGATCGGTGTGCGACTCTGGTGACGGGGCGTTGAGGACTGTCTCTTTGGGTCAGGTCGAGGCGCTCCTGTTGCTAATGTCCGTGTGTGTCTGTGTGTGTGACGCGTCGGTAGTGGCTACTGTCAGTGTGGCTAAGTAGGTAGGATATTTGGCCTCGTCAGGTTCCTATCCAGCTGTGATGATCCTGCGGCTAGCGTCTCTTTGTAGGATACGTCGTCAGAAGTTCCTGGAGATAGAGATGTAGGTTTATTGTCATCCTTGGGTCCTCGTCGCACTCCTGCAAATGGCTCGGAAGTGTTCGTAGGATGTATGGTTCCTGTGAACTGAGAATTGTTCACTGACAAGGCAGGAACTTGGCTTTAACAAGATAAATGAGGAGATGTGTAGGCGGTGAAGTAGGTAAGCTTTGGTCTTTCAGGGTGTCTACTGGTCAGGCAAAACAAAAACACCTGGCTTTTCCAGGTTTTCCAGGTTTTCCAGGTGTAAATTTGAAAAATTCAGGTACATTAATCTGTATTTATACGATAGAGAAATGGTTTTAATAATATATATATATATATATATATATATATATATATATATATATATATATATACTATTGAGAAGTTTAAAGATCCACCAATATGACTCATGATTAATATGTGGAATAATCCACTTAAATAAAGTAACTTAATTATAAGAACAATTCAGCTCTGACAATACTCATTGCAGAATTAGTAGGTATAACCTGTAATATTTGGTTATTTGATCACTAACATGAAATATGAAAGGTACATAACCAATTCAGCTTGGGCGATTGTTATTATATAGTGATTAGTTTATGGTAAGATTACTGTCAAAACAACAATATTTTGTAGTTGAACTGAATTCAACAAAATCTAGAAGGTTTATTTGTAAAATTCCCTGGTTTTAGGTCACATCATAGACAATTTGCTTTAACAAACACCACAAGAAAATTATAGTAATTTCCACTTAGGTGACAGAGAAACAGACAGACACGTAGACCAAGACAGAGAAAGAACCGGTACTGGAACTTGTGTAAGAGAGAGAGAGAGAGAGAGAGAGAGAGAGAGAGAGAGAGAGGTGGCTCGTCTGGCCATGGTAAGCACACGCAGTAATTTAATGGCACTGAAAACGCCATAAAAATGATTAATGTTACTGAGGTCACTCGTGCCTGTCTTGACTAGCCTGTTGGACCACTCCACCTGGTCCACCCAGTCTGTCCCACTCCACCTGGTCCATTTCACCTGGTCCACTCAGTCTGGTCCACGCAGGCTGGTCCAGAACACTTACGACCACTGGGTAGCTGCACCGGATCTGTTGACAAGTGACATTTGCAGCTAAGTTTAAGTATATTGGTGTGAATAGTGTATTTATATGTCGTATGTTCTACTACTATTACTACTACTATTTACTACTTTTTTTTGGCCTCCATCCTCCCCTTATAGCCATTCCTTCGCCACCATTTTATTACCTTAATATTAAATATCCTAATACATAAGTAGCTATCCTAGCTGTGTTGAGTTAGTTGAGCCGCAGATCTATGCGGCATTCAGTGACTGTTGCCTCTTAGTCAATATCTGCAACTGTTGTCGGCTTTGGGGCTGATGCTCTCGTTCCCCTGAGGCAGGGCAAAGCCGACCGAAGGAGAGAGAAGGACAGTCGACAACTCATCGAGGCTGTAACATAACTTCTGGGCTGCTGCTTCTGTTCGGAGATCACCTCCGCGAGTCTGGCGTAGAAGCATCTTGCACTTGGGCCCATCCCACCAGAGGTTGTGAACACTAGAGGAGTGAAGCTGCCTTGATCAACGTTCTGAATTCTCTCCCCATATGCCCTTATGTTGTCGTTCTCGTTCCTCCTATGTGCAGCATCGAGAGCTAAGTTACGGTGACATGCCGCCATGGGATAAAAAATCCTGATGTCGAAGAAGGCTCGCTGTCCCAGCCTCCAGAATCCTCGAGCACTGACATCAACACGGGATTCGTTGGATGTGTTTGAAGTCCTATGTTGGAAAATCTCACCGTCCAATGAATGGAGGGTCGGTTCTACTATGACATCACGGCAGATTTCCTTCAACATATTTGCTGTGAGGTCCCTTACTTCGTCATGCCTCATGCATATGAAGCCACCTTTCTTGCACACCATGGCGTGATCGACGTCATAGGAAAAGCAACACACGCATTGGGAGGACAAAACTTCTACCGGCCTTCCATACCTTAGAGCAATGGCATCTGTAAATTCTTGTTTATTGAGACTGAAACCATTTGCCCTTACCGGTAACTATTACTTCTACTATTTGCTACTATTACTATCACTACGACTACTAATACTACTATTTACTGCTATTACTACTACTACTATTACAAATAATAATAATAATAATAATAATAATAATAATAATAATAATAATAATAATAATAATAGTTTAAGCACATAGACCACTGAATCACATCACATGTATATAACAATATCAGATCAGTAGTAATTACAGTAATAATGGTGTATTAACACAGAGCACATTACATATTCCTTTACAGTACAAACAGTCCGTGTGTGTGTGTGTGTGTGTGTCTCTGTGTGTGTGTGTGTGTCTGTGTATGTGTGTGTGTGTGTGTGAGCCAAAATGTGGAACTAAAGAACCCGTTTCTGTACCTTTTTTTAAACATAAGTTTGACTTCATCTTAGTTATCATAATCGTGTCGTAGATTAAGGGAACTATTTAAATCCATTCTCATATCTCCAGTTAAGAGAGAATAAATTGTCGTAAGAGCTTAAAAGTCCTCCCTCTCACCCCAAACGATTTATGTAGCTATAGGCAGTCTTCATCTAATCGTAAAATACCTACCTATTTGGTGACCTTGTAATCAAAACACATACAACTGCAGGTAACCTCAATTTGCTATTTATCTCAAACTGTATTTATATAATATCTCTGTCTTCAGTGAGTCATGAACTGGTTTACTGAGTTTGAGGCATAGAAGCAGTTGGCCAAATATGCTGTCGAAAATATCCTTCTCTTCTTCGTTATTAAAGAAGAGATAATTAAAGTAAGAAGCTTCGAGATAGTGGTGGAGTCTTATGCTTGATACTGTGGGGGGAGGATGTTAGCAGAAGATTGTTTAAAGGATGTTAGTGGGAGAATATTTAAATGCTAGCGACGGACGACTGGTACTAATGACCTTTGATCACAGTTAAAGGTCATTCATAGGTCAAATGGAGCTTAATTATGTGTTACGGGCATGTGAGTGACACATTGTCGGCCATCAGTCCACCGCTTCTTGCTATTCCCCACGAACTGAAAATACATAAAACGCTTTGTCCTTTTACCATTGACAAAATAAAGTATTAGTTGTCCACGGCGAGAAACATCACTTTCTTACATTTATTTTCAAACAGAATCCAACCCCCCAAAAAAGAACATCGTAAAACAAAAAATGAATCGGACACAGGTTAGTTTAAATCTATATTTCAATGTTAATGAACCTCGAGCTTCGGAGTCGTACAATTCTTCTTGTTACGACAAATTTGTTTCCCATTACGAGTTACGAGACAAAGATAAAGATAGATATAATATTCATCTTCAAGGATAATTTGTACTTATTATATGAGTTTTCACGACCTCATTCACAGAAAAACAGATCAAATTACGAATTTTTGAGCTTCTGAATGTCGAAACTACTTACATACAGAGATAAAGAACCGTAAATGAGTGAGATCTTTCTGTAGTTTTTTCTGTCAATAGTTTTTCAGTTTTGGGTTGACCTAGTCTACAAGTTTCCAGGTTGTGACTTTCAGTCACTTGCTTTTCCAGTCAGTGGTTTTCATCGTTGTCCTAACGATGTCCTAACTCTTGATTAATTTGTTTGTCTAATGCGCTATTAAATTGTATATATGTGTATCACTGTAAAATTTAACAGTGTTATATTAATTACTAAATGAATGTAGTGGGTGAAATAAAGCTGTAACAATTAATTATTCATTATTGTATTAATTTAAAAATGTAGAATCAAACTGTACCCTCAGTCATGATGAGACACTGCTTCCACCGATATACAGGGAAAACATGTCGTACGGCAGGGTTCGTGATGGCCGGGAGGGGTGTGAGAAGCGTTCTGCGGCAGCTAAAACATTAACGACCTTCTAACTTTTGTCATAACTGTGTTCCAGCAGCCACTTAAAACTTTCTTAAGTGCCCCTAAAAATATAATTGTTCAAAGCTGTTGACTACCATGCGGACAGTTATTTAGTCGTATATGGCGCCTTGAGCATCACAAAACGTGTCCTTGTGGAGCTCGCTGCCGGGGCCCCTTGCCGAAAGTGTCGTACAGCAGCAGCTTTGAAAGGTGTTATTTTACTGAAAAATTAACTTTTGTGATATAGTGACACTTTATTCCTCAACTGTACATAAGCAAAGACACTTTATAACAGTATGGTATAACATTCAATAAGCACGATGTAGTAGGTAGTGTTGTAGAAGAAAAAAGAGAGAAATCAAATGGACACTGGCAAAAATCGTTAAAATCAACCATTTACCTTCCCCAATTAAGAAACTACATGGGAAGCTGCATGACGAAGACAAATGATGCCAAGCTGGGTAAACATATTGATATAAACTGGTACTTTTGGGGTTAACAGGTTAAAGCAAGTGATTGCTTAGCTACTCACTACATGCACTGCTCATTTGGATGACGACACATGATTATCCTAATACCAGTAACAATACAACAGGCAAGAAATAAAGATTTAATTTACATTTGCATAATATCGTCGTGAATTGGGTGCTTATTTTTAAAACCAAATTTGTCGCTTGTTTAAATTGGAACGTCTCTTCTCAGTCTATTCCCCTAAGACTTTAATTCTCTGAACCTGGAAACTTGTACAGTGGTGCGGACCTGCTTCACCTGCTGTAAGATTCTGGGATCTTTGCACAGCCCAGCAGTTCCTGTCTGGCATGTTCTCTGATGACGCTGTGCACGAGTACGGAACAAGAATAGTAAAGGAGGTTCTGAATGCAAGGCTGCCTCAATCAATCCAAAAATTGCGTGAAAATAATGGGATCACCTATCACACCAAGTGGCTGTTGGGATTGCTAGAAACAAGTCAGTCTCCCGTCACTCCTGTTTGCAATCAACAGAAACAACCATCTCAATTATACACCGTTAGTTTTGTTAGTGGCGACGAGAATCCCAGCAGAGATTTAAGTATCTGTTGATGGAAGCGTGTGTGCTGCAGAATTCTCAAGTGGAACATCAAGAACGATGTGGCATGATTACAAGTTCGAAGCAACAGAACACAAGGTCCTGAGAGAGATAGTAACCTGCTGGGAATTTTGAAAAGGTGATTAAGTGTTGGCATTCATGTTTGTACCAGATCGACCAGTGTCCGCTTAAAGCCATGTCAACCCGAGAAGAGGTTTTATGGGCCACTGTTCAGCTCTTATGTAAAGACAATATCATAAACGAACTGAATGATGACGATCAGCACTTGAGGTTATTGGTGGTGAATGTGTTGAAGAATGTACCAGTGAGAAGAATCCTGTCCTTTGAGAATGTTCCTGTGTCATTATGCCTCCTCTCAGATGATGGCGCCTGTGTTGACTCTTACTTCATCCACAAGTTGGAGGAACTGACCCGGGGAGAGCAGGTTACACCTCCCGGACCCCCAGATGCTGTTATCTTTAATGGGTCGCAGTTATTCACATGTTACCCGTCTCAGCTGGAGAGGAGAAGATCAAAGACAAGACCAATTATTTTTTGAGGCACACACCACAGGCGTCAAGGTCATGTCTTAAACACCATCCAACCAATAAATGTCGTTTTGGAGAGAGATGATCTTGACAGCTCCAGGAACCTAACCAGAAAGAGTCACAGTTAACTCGTTCAATTGGACATGCAAGTCCATGGATTTATTGAGTCTCATCTTCAACCGTGGTGAGAACAAGCCAACTTGCTAAGTGGTACTCCAAAGGTACCAGAAGTGTTTTGAGACTCACCTACGGAAACATCAAATCCTTTATGTCTAAACATCAGCATCACATCATTTGTTCAAGTGATGTGTATAAAGGCAGAGTGTAAATCCCTCGACTTCCTCAAATAGGAAAAGACACAACAGTATATTGGATCAATAAGCTTCCACCAAACGAGGTCAAGCTTCACATCCCAGCTTTACCCGGTGCTGGGAGGAGAGACTTACTGGATTTGGTATAAGAGAGGTGATGCCAACAGCTGACGCCCGAAGATGATGACAGTTCTTGCCACGCCATCTCTACCTCCCTGGTCAATAACTATAGCGAGGTGCCGTGAGTCTCAGCTGTCAGGGGTGTCGTGTTTTACTCAAGGTCTTTAGAATTATTATTACTTGAAGGTGAATGGAAGACTGACCAACACACTACTGATGATCAACAACAGTAAGTGGTGCAGGAAATAATAAATGTCCTGTGTCATTATTTCTCTAAAGGTGAATATTTCTCATGTAAAGATGGTGTGTTTGGCTGCCCGATACGTGTGTGTGTGTGCGTGTGTGTGTGTGTGTGTGTGTGTGTGCGTGTGTGTGTGTGTGTGTACTAAATATCATTAGATACATAGTTAAAAAAACCTTCGTACATAACAAAACTATTCAATAAAACTAAAGCTAAAGCTAAAAAAAGAGTAATTGATATAAAGTTAGAGATAACAAAGAGAGAGAGAGAGAGAGAGAGAGAGAGAGAGAGAGAGAGAGAGAGAGAGAGAGAGAGAGAGAGATAAAAACTCTACCAAGAAAAAGAAAGAACGAAGCTAAAGAATGTTGGTCCCCTATCTCTCTCTCCCCTTTCCTCTCTTTTCTCTCCTCCCCATTTCTTTCCCTTCCCTGCCCCTCTTTTTCCTTCTTTTTCCGCCCTCCCTCCCTCTTCCTCTTGCCCTCCCTCCCTTCCCCGCGCCTTCCTCCCTCTCTCCCTCCCCTCACTGGTCCGAGGCTGGCGTGTAAGTAACTCCGTGTATAAGATAAAACTAAG
Source organism: Homarus americanus (assembly GCF_018991925.1). Classification (NCBI taxonomy): domain Eukaryota; kingdom Metazoa; phylum Arthropoda; class Malacostraca; order Decapoda; family Nephropidae; genus Homarus; species Homarus americanus. Next base: position 362,694 of record NW_024746036.1, read on the forward strand.
GTAAGAAGCACCTTAGCACCACCCTCCGGCAAGGCACCTCGCACAGAAACACTTCAAATCGCGCGCGCGTAATGTAGCCCAGGGTTCCTCAACTGCTTCCCGCTTATTTCCCTGGGGAGGAGGAAACAAGGGTAAAGGTGGGAAAATTTGTCATAAAATGCAAATTATTCCACGTCCACCGCGCCCTTTGTCCAAATAAAATGTTATGGCTCAAAGTTGTAAGGAGCGTCTAGTGGCCTATCTTGAGCCATCGGTGGAATTTCGTTTTCAATGTTGTGGCCCTGGAGCGCAAGGCTGAGTTTCCCTGGCTTTGGTCCCGGGCGCGGAAGGATCTTTGGCCGGTTTTCCTTAACAAGGCCTCTCTCGTTGGTGTCTGGATTAAATGCAGCGCCTTGATGGCCCTAATACTTTAACCTGACACAAATTTTCAAAACAGTAATGTGGCGTCGTCAGTCACGGAGCGCATTATCAAATCTACCAAATGGGCTGCTTGGCGTGCTCTTCAGGTCTTCCCGCCGCCGCTGCCGTCGCTGGCCTCCGTGCGTGCCAGCCTGAGTCAAAGTTTATTTTTTTCTTACCGTCTTTTGCAGGCTTTTACGAAATTGAATTAGCGCCGAGATACACACACACATTCACGTAGCTACGAGACGTTCTTCTTTACGTTTCGTCGACACCAACCAAGATCTCGGTGTGTGGGATTATTTTTTTTCTTCTTTTAAGGCGATGTAGTGAATGGCCTTAAAGGAGACGCCAGACCCCAGAATGAACTATGTAAAGGAGTGGAATATGTATGAAACATTCTGCAACGCCTCAAGGAAACGAATTTCGGAAAGAGGTGAGCTACATCCCACTATTTTGGAAATTGGATCCCAGGTTACAGTACTGCTGGCCGCGGCGGGGAGGGGGGGGGGGAAGGGCGGTAGGGGGAGGTAAAGGAGAGGAGAGGTGTGTTGAAGAGAGAGGGAGGGGAAAGAGGTTATTGCAGTGGTCACAAGTGCTACTGTTCGTTAGTTACCTTAAGGGGTAGACAGGAAGGGATTTCGTAACCCATGGAATTATCTTTCATACAGACATATTATTACAGCAGAATTACCTTTATATAAGAACACGGGGGAGAGCAAGAGGTGTCATATAAATGCTGGAGTTATTTAATTATATACCTTAGGGGTAAAATGGAAAGGGAATTCCCCAGTTACCTTTATTTACACGGGAACAGGGCGGAGGTGTTGACTGAGGGAGAGGGAGGGGAAGTGGGTCGGTGTAGGGAAATAGAGAGGGGAGGGGGAGTGGGTTGGGTAGGGGAAGTAGGATGGGTAGGGGAAGTAGCTTATTATACATTAGTTCTCTATCTTAAGATTAAATTCCCTATCTGTTTATGTTGATTATGATTTATTAATTTATTTATTTATTTATGACAGAGACGTGAAGTAGCTTATACTCTATCTCGTAAATTACTACTACTACTACTACAAATACTACAACTACTACTACTACAAATACTACAACTACTACTACTACTACTACTACTACTACTGATAATAATAATAATAATAATAATAATAATGATAATAATAATAATAATAATAATAATAATAATAATGGATCGTAATTTTAATATTTTCTCTATTTTAATCTCTATGTCTTTCTCTATTTCTCTTTTATTTAATATTTCTCATAGTGTCTCTCCCACACACACACACGAAACAATCATAACAACTAGAAATAAAAGTAAATAAAAGAATAACAACCACAAATTACAACAAACAACAACCACAACAAAAGAAATAAAAACACATTAACAGCCCTCACACTCCTTCCCCATCAACAACAGAGGACAACAGTAGCCCCCATGTTAGACTACTAATTAGCCGTGGCTACCTGGCGTCCCTTCCCACAACAGGGCGTCCACTGTAGTCACCGCTGGACACCTCCATTACCCTCTAATCAGCTAATTCGACCTCAAGTGCCAGCCATCACAGGAGACAGACCAAAAACCTCACCTCAATGACTCGTCTGTTGAATATTATTATTTTTTTAACTAATAATATTAGTATTTTGTTGGTTGACTTGTTAAAACACAAAATTGGAGTCTAAAAATGTTTCTAATTTGCTCTAAGACTCTACCTTAGTTTGTAGTAGTTAGGAGAATAAATTTTACGTATTATTATTAAAATTTTCGTAGTTAATTTTATCTGGTGCTAAGTGACCGTATTTAAGGTAGACTGTGTTATTTTTATTCTAGTTTTGAATATTTATTTTGTGTTATAGTTAAAATAAATGTGTTAAGGATATTTTGACGTCTTCAATTACGACTCAGATTCAACGTTAGCGCCCTTGGGAATCTATACACCAAGGGCGGTCAATGTTTGGGAGGTAGAAGGTTCAGACTGCCGCCCTCTTGACGCTCCGACCCGGCCATATAGGCGCCAACACAGCCACTACATTACCTACCTTAAAAACCTATTTCATCAACACGTTACTTAGGCCAGACGAGGTGACAGGGGGCACTAACAGAACCGTATAATATAACCCAGTCTTAAGGTAATATTGATAAGAAAATAATATATCACGTTATTCTGCTATAGCGAGGTACAATATCGAGCTATGCATAAGATAACATACATGATTGACGCAGTGTTGTTTATATTATCTGTACCTATGTTAAGATTATATTAGAATAATTTTACTTATTATTATTATTATTATTATTATTATTTACTTTCACTACTACTACTACTACTACTACTTAACTGGCTGTGTAGTAAAGTCAACCAACAATGGACCGCCAACGCTGAAAACTAAAAATACTTTATCTCATTCATATATTAATATTTCATAATGGGAGGGTTTCAGGGGAGGGGGTGTCCAGAGGAGGGGATGTCCAGGGGGAGGGGGTGTCCAAGGGGTGGGGAGAAGGGTAGGTGGGGAGTTGGTAGGTGGGAAGGGTTGTAGAGAGAGGGATGGAAGAGGAGGAGGAGGGGAGGTTGGGAGGGGTGATGGGGGAAAGAGAGATGGAGAGGGAGGAGGAAAGAGGGGGAGATGAGGAGAGGGAGGAGGGGTGAGGGGAGATGAGGAGAGGGAGGAGGGGAGAGAGGAGAGAGGAGGGGTTATAATGAAGAAAATTGAGTTTAATATCGTTTCCTGTCAGACTCTCATTCTGAATTTTAGCCTAATGGAGTTTTACCACGACTCTTACGGGTTTGTAGTAGTAGTAGTAGTAGTAGTGGTAGTAGTAGTAGTAGTAGACATAACACAAAAACATAAACAACTACAAACAAACGCCATCCACACAAGTAAATAGTCATTGTATGCTTGGAAACAATTCATCATTTTTTTCCACGAAACGAATTAAGAAACATTACCAACAGAAAGAGCCATAAATGTCTTCCAATCCCACCTAGCACATATATATTAATTTATATATTTATACACTATTACAACCTATAAATCTCTCAAAAGAAAGAAGAAATCGATACAAAGTTTGATATAATAAAGGGATTACTTGCCCATTATTATTGTTGTCGTTGTGCTTGGAGTAAACATTAGCGGAGTTTTATTTTCCCGGAAGCTGACGACATAAATTTTAATCTCGTATTAGTGGACGACAAAGGGTTCTAAATAACAGTAAAATATTGATTAAAAACGATGTTACTTTTATGTGTTATTTCTATATGGTCAAGTGGCTTGTAAACATTAGGCAGGTTCTAGCATTTCGGCTGTCAGCGTAAATTAAATCTCGTGAACTGAGGACTAGACGACAATGGATTAACTGACCAAATGGCGTTTATGTCTGATGTGTTAAGATGGTCCATTATTCAGTATATTTGTAACCATACTATTTTAATAACCCAATTTTACTTTATTTTATGCTGGGGTGTTTAAGCTAGTTGGGATAAGCTGTTAGGGGTGTTTGTGTGAGATAAGCTGTTGAAGGGGTGACTAATCTTCAGGTGAGGTCCATCATCATCTACTAATTAGTCCCCAGGTAGCATAGGGGTGATTAAACTTCAGGTGGGATAAGGTGAGAAAGAAATAAGGAAAACTAATGAAGGAAATAATACAGGTAAGCAGCGCATCATTGAAAAAGAAGAAGGAAATGATAGATTAGGTAAAACTTCTTTCAAAAAGCCACGACCAAATGGTTTAGTGTCGCCAGTCTTTAAGTGTTTAATGACTTTATTGGCGATAATTATTCCGTGTCCCGCTTAGTTAGGGGGGGTGGAGGGGGGAGGTGAAGGGAGAGGTGAAGGGGAGAGGTGAAGGGGAGAGGTGAAGGGAGAGGTGGGAAGGGAGAGGTGGAGGGGAGGGGGAGGGGAGAGGTGAAGGGGAGAGGTGAAGGGGAGAGGAAGGGAGAGGTGAAGGGGAGAGGTGGGGAGAGGTGAAGGGGAGGAGGTGAGGAAGGGAGACAAAGGTACAAAAAATCATAAAAAAATAAAAAAAAAAAGTTAAAATACAAAATATTACAAAAAAAAAGCCAAAAGAGGAAAATAAATTATTAAAAAAACTACAAAATATAAATAAAAGAAGAAGAAAAATGAAGACAAAGAAAGACAAAATTAAAACCAGAAGGAAACAGGATAGGGTAGGAGTAGGGGGTCGTCAGACATTTTTTGAGGTATCGATTTCGGTCCAAATGATGGAAGACTGACTCACTATTACCTTGGGGGGGAGGGGAGGGAGGGGAGGGAGGGGGAAGAGGGAGGAGGGGGAGGGAGGTAAAATAAGTGATTGAAATGGTTGTAATGGTAGTAATGGTGGTGATGGTAGTGGAGGAGGATGAGTGATTGAAGTGGTAGTAGTGGTGGTTAGGATGATATTGTGGTTGAGTATCAAGTGGTTAATTCTAGAGGTGGTTGTTGTGGGTTGGTGGTGTTGAGGGGGAATGGTGGTAATGTTGGTTGAATAGGTTGGGTTTGGTGGTGGTTGGGAATGGGTTGGTGGTATTGGGGGGAATAGTGGTAATGGGTTGGTGGTGGTTGTGGGGAATAGTGTGGTGGGGGTATGGGGAATGGTGGTATGGTGGTGGTGGGGAATGGTGGTAATGGGTTGGTGGGTGGTTATGGGGAATGGTGGTAATGGGTTGGTGGTGGTTATGGGGAATGGTGGTAATGGGTTGGTGGTGGTTATGGGGGAATGGTGGTAATGGGTTGGTGGTGGTTGGGGAATGGTGGTAATGGGTTGGTGGTGGTTATGGGGAATGGTGGTAATGGGTTGGTGGTGGTTATGGGGGAATGGTGGTAATGGGGGTGGTTATGGGGAATGGTGGTAATGGGTTGGTGGTGGTTGGGAAATGGTGGTAATGGGTTGGTGGTGGTTGGGGGAATGGTGGTAATGGGTTGGTGGTGGTTATGGGGGAATGTGGTAATGGGTGGTGGTGGTGTTATGGGGGAAATGGTGGTAATGGGTTGGTGGTGGTTATGGAGGAAATGGTAATGGGTTGCGGTGGTGTTATGGGGAATGGTAATGGGTTGTGGTGGTTATGGGGAATGGTAATGGGTTGTGGTGGTTATGGAGGAATGGTGGTGGTTATGGGAATGGTGGTAATGGGTTGGTGGTGGTTGGGGAATGGTAATGGGTTGGTGGTGGTTATGGGAATAGTGGTAATGGGTTGGTGGTGGTTATGGGGGAATGGTGGTAATGGGTTGGTGGTGGTTATGGAGGAATGGTGGTAATGGGTTGGTGGTGGTTATGGGGGAATAGTGGTAATGGGTTGGTGGTGGTGTTGGGGGAATAGTGGTAATGGGTTGGTGGTGGACGAATGAAAAAATACATTGATAAACACAATAAAAAAAATAGATAAATAAATTAGAAAAAACAAACAAATATAAATAAACTAAGATAACAAGATAAATAAAATAATAAATAATCAAATATGTGAATAAAACTGATATTTGTAATTAGTGAAAAATGAAGAAAATAGACACCCATTGGTACAGGTATTCGAGGTTGTATGTAAGAATCATCAATGTGCGTGTTTCTTCGTATGTCCCGCCATCTTACGAGCCAGATGATAAGATAGCGGCCACACGCACTTATGTATATGCGTACACAGACATACGTACATGTGAACGTGAGGATTAAGATACATTGCATATAATCATACAGGATACATATATATACACACATATATACATAGATACACATAATTACGCACACAAGCACACATGTTATTATTATTATTATTATTATTATTATTATTATTATTATTATTATTATTATTTATTATTATTATCGTCATCATCATCATCATCAAAACAAGAGGAGGTCCGGGGAGGCTGCCATTGGAGGAAATACCTACCAGGGAAACACCACTACACCTCTCACCTGTTAATGGCGTCTCACATTACCTGGCGGAACACCTGAGCTTTTTTCCTCCTTGTCTAATATCAATCCAGGATTTCCTTCATCGTGTGTCTAAGGGCAAGTGAGAGCCTCAAGAATAAAGACTCTCTTATATATCATCTATAATATATCCCAATGACCTTAATTATATAGGAATTTATAGCATATAATTGGGTCTATAATTTTCAAGGTAAAAGTGTTTGATGGTTGATGAAATATTAATCAAAGGAAATTGGGTAATATTTTTTCTTCATTAAATTGTATATGAATTATTTTTTATTGTATTTGTATTTATTTTATTGTATTTAAATAAAACAAAATATTGAGTTAAAATGTTATGTGCGGAAGGAATGGACGATGGGCCATGTGACAGTAGATGAGTGGGCCAAGTGAGAGTGGGTGAGTGGGCCAAGTGAGAGTGGGTGAGTGGGCCAGGTAGTGAAGTTCAGGTGACAGTAGATGAGTGGGCAAGTGAGAGTGGTGAGTGGGCCAAGTGAGAGTGGGTGAGTGGGCAATGTGAGCAGTGGGCGAGTCAGGTGACAGTAGATGTGGAGTGGAGCCAAGTGACAGTGGGTGAGTGGGCCAAGTGAGAGTGGGTGAGTGGGCAATGTGACAGTGGGTGAGTGATCAGGTGACAGTAGATGAGTGGGCCAGGTGACAGTGGTGGAGTGGGCCAAGTGAGAGTGGGTGAGGTGGGCAATGTGACAGTGGGTGGAGTGATCCAGGTGACAGTAGATGAGTGGGCCAGGTGACAGTGGATGAGTGGGCCTGTGAGTGGGTGAGTGGGCAATGTGACAGTGGGCAAGTGATCCAGGTGACAGTAGATGAGTGGGCAGGTGACAGGGGTGAGGTGGGCCAAGTGAGGTGGGTGAGTGGAGCGTGGTGGTGAGGCGGTGATCCAGGCGATGGTGGGCCAGAGTGACAGGGGTGGAGTGGGCCAGGAGTGAGTGGGTGAGTGGGCAGGGACAGTGGGCGAGTGATCCAGGTGACAGTAGATGGTGGGCCCAAGTGACAGTGGGGTGAGTGGGCCAGAGTGAGGTGGTGGGTGACGTGGGTGAGTGATCCAGGTCAGTGGGGCCAAGTGACAGTAGGTGGGCCGTGTGGGGAGTGGGGTGAGTGGGCCAGTGTGACAGTGGGGATGGGGTGGGGCCAAGTGACAGTGGGTGAGTGGGCAGGGAGAGTGGTGAGTGAGCACTGTGACAGTGGGTGAGTGATCCAGGTGACAGGACATGAGTGGGCCAGGTGAGAGGGAGGACGACCCACCCTCCTCACCTGTTAACAATACAAGGGATACCTGTCCCCTCCCACCTTATGAGCTGCCTGACTACCCACCCTCCCTCCCCTATGGTACCCCTACTTTTTACCCTATCCTTCCCTTACTCTATCCTTCCCTACCTATCCTTCCCTTACCCATGACACCCTTATATCCTTCCCTTACCTCATCCTTTCCTTACCCTACACCTCTACCCTTACTTTTACCACTTACTCTCCCTTCTTCTAAACACATTACGAGTTGAAAGAGAAAATACATATAATTGTCATATTTATCTAAGCTTCTAAGACAAAATATAAGAGACTAAATTGCCTTGAAACGATATTCTTGATGGTTCGTATATTTTTTGTTTCCTTGAACTGGGGCAAAGGGACAAACTAACGGTATAGTCTGGTCAATTTCCACGGCGTTTATGTGTCTTGGCTTGAGTGAGTTACGTGGATCTTGACAACTTTGTTTAGGAAGACACCAGACAGCTTTAATATATGAATCTTCGAGAACCTGGATATTGGGTTCTGTTTTTGTTGAGTAGTAGTAAGTATTTTGCGTCTGTGTCCCCTTGACCGACGCTGAAGACATGATACGAAGATGTTTGCTAAAAGGACTTTGGTGTTACAGTGAAACTCAACCTTAACTACATGCGTTTTCTGGTCTCCAGGTTACGAAGATGAATATTAAACTTACGAACCTTTGAGAGTCCTGGGAGGTGTTAGAGTTGGTGGTGGGGGGAGGCTCAGTATGTCCAGGAGCGACACTGGTGGAGCAGGTGACCCTCCCGGCAGTCTCTCAACCCGTATTTACGTCAGACGGTGGTGTTAAGTGGCAACAAGCTGGGCTATAATAACACCCGGGACTTATGTTATGCATAACTGCACCCCAGGATAATATAGGTAATTCTTGGGAAACGGAGTGGGTCTCTAGGCGGGGCGGGGAGGAGGAGGTCGTGCACCGCGCATGCGTCACCTTCACCATAAACCCGGGTTTGGATTACAGCTTTGTCATCCCGGCCCGGGCTCTTGAGGTAACTACCGGCTCCGACTCCCTTTATGACGGCGCACCACTCTAATGTTAGCGGCTATTTGATGGACTCTAGCATAATTCGCTAATGACCGGCTGCTAAGGTAAGTGGCGGCCTTAAGGCCATGGGTGGGGGGAGGGGGGGGAGGTTTTTAACGCTGTTTCGTTCTTCCAGACGCGCAGGAACAAGACCCAGATTCGGAAAGATTCGTACAATGGTTTTTCTCTTACTGGAATATAACAGAACGTTATCTAATTGTACTAATGCTACGGTGCAAGGATAGAGACCAAAGCATCATGATAATTACACTAAGAAACCTTCTGTCAAGCTTATTTTCAGAAGTAAAATGACAATCCGCAGGAATCCGATCAACTGGACGGCGCGCGAACGCTAGCTAGCTGATGGACGCCTGAAAATACCCAGCATGACTTTAAGTGATTATGGAATATTTAAGTAACGAGCACTTGCCGGTCTGACACTCACTCGGAGATGATGATTGGATAACGACTGGGAGATGAGCTACAGGTAACAGGGAGGAGGCTGGTGGTGGTGATGACTGAGCAGCACTGAGTCTGGAAGCCGGAGTGATGGATTCTTTCTGTTGTTTGGAGAGAATAATAATAATAATAATAATAATAATAATAATAATAATAATAATAATAATGATAATAATAATAATAATAATAATAATAATAATAATAATTAATATTTATATAATATAATAATAATAATAATAATAATAATAATAATAATAATAATAATATACTATCAGGATAACGAAGAAGGAACTTAACCCACGGAACTTAACCCACGGAACTTAACCCACGGAACAACCTATGGAACTAAACCCACGGAACTTAACCCATGGAACTAAACCCACGGAACTTAATCTATGGCACTTAACCCACGGAACTTAGCCCACGGAACTAAACCCACGAAATAAGCCTGGAACTTAACCCACGAACTTAACCCACGGAACTGAAACCCACGGAACATCTCATGGAACTAAGCCCAAATAAACCCACGGAACTTAAGGTACTAAACCCACGGAAATAAACCCACGGAACAACCCAGGAACATCACAGTAAACCCACGGAACTTAACCCACGGAACGAAACCCGAGAACTATCCACGGAACTAAACCAAGGAACTTAATCCACAGAACTTAAGGTACAGAACTAAATCCACGGAACTAAAGCCACGAACTTACTTGAAATTAACCCACAGAACTAAACTATGGAACTAAACCCACGGAACTTAACCTGCGGACAATCACGGAGCTTAACCCTACGGAACTAAACCCACGGAACTTAAGGTACAGAACTAATCCCACGGAACTAAGCCATGGACCTTAACACGAAACTTATCCACGGAACTTAACCCACTGAACTTAACCCACGGAACGAAACCCGCAGAACTGATCCCACGGAACTAAACCCAAGGAACTTAATCCACGGAACTTAAGGTACAGAACTAAATCCACGGAAATTAACCCACAAAACTAAACTATGGAACTAAACCCATGGAACTTAACCCACGGAACTAAACGCACGGAACTTATCCAACGGAACTAAACCCATTGAACTAAATCCACGGAACTTAACCCACGGAACTAAACGCACGGAACTTATCCAACGGAACTAAACCCATTGAACTAAACCCACGGAACTTAACCCACAAAACTAAACTCATAGAACTAAACCCACGGAACTTAACCCACGGAACTAAACCCATTGAACTAAACCCACGGAACTTAACCCACGGAACTTAACCCACGGAACTAAACCCACGGAACTTAATTAAACTCACTACAGCAACTTACCTTACGCCTTTACACACTAACGCTACCTGGAGGAGTTAAGTTAGGTTAGGTTAGGTTAAGTTAGGTTAGATTAGCGTTAGGTTAGGTTAATCTAATAATCTCGGGCTAATCTTCAGCATTATCCAAATATACACAATACTTCACACAAATTTATTTTTTTAAGTTTGGATTAAAACTACTGACGCTAAAATATAATTGAAATGCTTAATACAACGCTAAACTCATCCTAAAAGCTAAAAAAAAAAAGCACGTTTTATTAATGACAGTAGAATAAAAAGCAAATTCTATGGTGAAATCCCGTGGAGTTGATGAAAGAAATGAACTTGTTAGATCATATACAGATAACGAGTGTGAGTGAGTAATAGTAACGCCATCTATTGAGTGTGTTTGATAATTGTACGTCATGTATATTAAAAATTTACTATGAGAGTGTACGGTTTTAGTATGAATTTGCTTTATTTATTTTTAGTGGGAAACTGAGAGAGAGAGAGAGAGAGAGAGAGAGAGAGAGATCTATTACCTTCAATAACTAAAAAAAATATTATTACTTCCTTCATACACATATATTATAAATTACAACCACAACTTCTTTTAAAATCACAATAATCCACATAATAACCTTAACAACTGTGACGTCATAATGTCTATCAAGTAATGTTTGTTTATATCATCATCTGTGACGTCATATTCCCTTGTAACGTCATATTCACTTGCGACGTCATATTCACTTGTGACGTCATTAAGTACATTGCTCCTGAGTACTCTTTTGTGTACATTTGTTATCTTGAAATTTTTTAACCTGTAAATTCGTATCTGTACCTGTCCTTGTAACTTCACCTGTACCTGTCCTTGTAACTTCACCTGTACCTGTCCTTGTAACTTCACCTGTACCTGTCCTTGTAACTTCACCTGTACCTGTATTTGTATCTTATTCCTGTATCTCTATTTGTATAGGATAAAGGTCTTCCCATCAGCGGCCAACCACGTGTTAACAGATGGAGAGAGAGAGAGATGGACCTATATTCCTCTTCCCTGGGCCGTAATGACCCTCGCATCGGTAATGGTCATGATAACAGGTTATTAATGGGTGGGGAGCGGTGTATTAGCGGTTCCTGGCCACTCCATCTGCCTCCCCGCCCCATTAACTGTACAAATACCGACCGTACACACACACACACACACACACACACACACACTGGCCAGGTCAAGTCCCGGTGAAAATAATAATCATTGGTAAATTGTCCATCGTGTCACTGTCTCGTCCCGTGGGTGTCTGACTGACTTGCCTTTTATTCTGCCTGTCTGCCTGTCTGCCTGTCTGCCTGTCTGTCTGCCTGTCTGTCTACCTGTTTTCCGCCCTGTTGTCAAGAATGGGTTTCCACGGACGGTCTTCCACGAACCGTCTGTATTTACGGTCCACGGATTGGCTTTTTATGCATGGACTCTCAAACACGAACGAAAATGAACGAGTAGGTATTCGTGAACGAGCTTTTGGGTGGGTGAAGGGGGAGGGATATAACTCTTAACGAACGGGTCTACAAGAATGACCATCCACGAACGTCTGGTTATAAATTAATGACCATCCGAGAACGAAGGGTAACACGAACGGGGTCATTACGACTTAAACCAGTGTAACATCTTCCATGAACGGGCGTCTATACGAACGACCTTCCATAAGATACCATCTACGAACAACCATCCATGAATGAGTGTAAACAAAATCCCACGCCAACGAAAGCTCCACCTACAAAACACCATCCATGCAACAGCAAAGAGGAAAAGAGGAGAGGAGAGGAAAGGGAAGAGAAAAAGGAGAAGAGAGAGAGGGACATATGGGTCAATAGGAACGTAAAATGACCAGACAAAAGGGGATAATTGACGAAAAAAAAAAAGAATGTTATTTACTACCCGGAAATTATGATAAATCCGGATAATAGCCACAATCAGGTGTATCATAGTCGGATGTGGAGACGTTTATAAGATGGTAAGGGAGTGAGAACCATAAACAAAGTGGTTGATCTTTTAGTAGTAATTTATGATTTTATACTGAAGGTTTTAAGGGAGAGGCTGAGTGACTACCTGAAGAAGATAACCTTATTGGCTGGGTGACTTACTTCTCATGGTCATCGTCTTGGAAGGAGGTAAAAGTCTTGAGGGAAGCTTATGAGAAAAGATATTGTTAAATTATTTTTATATATCGGTTGTATACGTGATGTTATATAACCTTATAGGAACAGTGTGTGTGTGTGTGTGTGTGTGTGTGTGTGTGTGTGTAGAATACTTACGCAAATATGTGTACATGTAGGTATATATTTTAGAATCACAACAATAAAGACATTACCGATGATATAAGAGACAAAGCAAAACAAACACACAAATTTATATACACTTACTAATCAATTCACCAACAGTTCACACAAACAGCGTGGGAGCCAACAGACAGCCCTGGGGTACCTCACTTAATCAAACCCGCAACACAAATCCTTACAAATACTTAACCTTATAATAATAATACCAGATTGTTCTTTATCTATCTATCTATCTATCTATCTATCTATCTGTCTGTCTATCTATCTATCTATCTATCTGTCTATCTATCTATCTATCTATCTATCTATCTATCCTTGATTGACGACGACGACGAAATAAAAAAAAACGATACCTGAGGCGGCTAATGGTTAGTTTCCTATGGCAGGTAAACTACTAATTGGTGTGTACTGTTTGGAGTCAATAGCTCAATTAGTCCCCCCCTTCACGAGTTTCTTTAATTGTCACTCAATATTTACTGTGTCTGTCTGTCTGTCTGTCCTCTCTAATGACCGTTCTGGCCAGGTTATAATAGTTAATTGATGTTATTGAAGTAAATCTATGATCATTGATGGGAATATCTGTACGTATAGAGGAAGTTATGATTTCTTTTATATTCCAAATCATATTAATGGATCATCTGAGGATTAGGCACCCTAGCTTATTTTACCTGGTGATTAAACGCCCTAACCTAACCTAACCTAATCTAGCCTAGTATATTCCTCCCTTAAGCGTGTTCCCAGACCAGTACCAAACACTAACACTCAAACTGACACCTCCGTTATATTTTCACTTCAAATAAAGTCTTTTTCCACAATAAAATTTCTCCTATGACCATATTTGTCTTCTAAATCTCACTATATTTTTTCCAACTAACTAAACTACTGTAGCTATGATAGTGTCTTAGTGAAATGAAATTCAATATATTAAGGTTAAATTTATAGTAAGAGTCTCAGTGTTATTTTACTACCAAACTACAGCTAAATGATTGTATGTTACTTATGTAGAATCTTATTGTATTTTTTCATCTGCAATTTTTGTCTTCTGTTGATGTACTTTTACTTAAATTTTTGTTCGTGTTTTCTTCTTTTTCTGGAGGAGAGACAGGCAGACAAAAGACAAACAAATATAAACAAATATACCCACAACTATTAGGCTTATTTTCACTATCAAACGCTCTATAATTCTACATAATAGAGTCAGCCCATCAACGCTGGTAAATATGTCACTGCAAATATAATGTATACGATCAACCAAGCGATATCTTTTTTTTAACCCGAAACGACATTCCAGTAATCCATCCTAAAACGCTCTCCACTGAACATCCAATTCCGTATTAACTAGCCGCCCGATAAGTAACGAGAGCCAATTATTATCGAACTTTAATACGGTGGTCATTTTAACAGCCAGCCAATGACAGTTTTGAAGTTGGAATTACGAGGTTCAAAATTTAGAACGGACAAGAGAAAATGTCCCAATACGTCAGCGCTCATAATCATGCTTGAAAGGGCAAAGGGTTTTAAACAGACGCTCATTGACGGGTGTTTGAATATGAATGCGTTACTCTAATGGGGGAAGTGAGGGTGTGTGGCTGATGGGCGGGGAAGGGTGATGGGAGGGTGTGTGGCTGATGGGAGGGGAAGGGAGGGAAGGGGATGGGAGGGTGTGTGGCTGATGGGAGGGGAAGGGAGGATGTGTGGCTGATGGGGAGGTGTTCGGTGTGTGGCTGATGGGTGGGGAGGGATGGGGTGTGTGGCTGATGGGCGGGGAAGGGTGATGGGAGGGTGTGTGGCTGATGGGCGGGGAAGGGAGGGAAGGGGATGTGAGGGTGTGTGTGTGATGACGTGGTAGTGGTTACTTTTACATAAGATGATCATCATTTGTTTCATTCTTAATTAACCACGAACGTACACATTAGGGGGATAATTTTAACCATGATATGTAACCTTGACCTTTTGATTTACTTCTTCTTAAATTATAACAATCGAATTTCATCAAAATCACTCGAATCGTTTATTTTATTTACAAACACATACAAATACTCGAAAGAAATGAAAATAATAACCCCTTCGTCATGTAGATGGGGTTAATAACTTACTACACACCCTGCAGAGACCTCCTAAATACACGAAAATAGTTACAAAAAGTGAAATGTTGATATAAATGACATTCTAGGAGGGAGATATATCAGTGACGAAGGCGGGCAGGTAACATTGGTCCCTCCTCGTACACAGTGAAGCTAAAGGGAAATTTAATTCAGTGGGCGACGATTGACAGGAGGTTATTCATTGGCTGGATGATGAGGCGGTGGCGAGGAGCCCTGTGGAACGTAACAATACTCTATACCCAACTGAATATTCTCGCTTTTATCACCTAGAGGAGATATTTTTTTTATTTATTTTTAACCATTTACTGTACATTTGTGTTGTGTTTTAAATGGTGTTTGGATGTTTATATTCGTATGATGTGTTTTTGTTTTGACTTTTACGCATTTTACTTAAAAGAACAATGTGTTTTATTTACTGTCCACCAATTTTTATTATCATTATTATTATTATTATTATAACTTTATTTACTACTACTACTACTACTACTACTACTACTACTACTACTTCTACTACTACTAATAATAATAATCTATTTTACCATCATTGCTATTGTTGTTCAACCATTATTATATTATTTTCAGAAGCTCATATGACACCTCAGCTGCACCGGGAGACGAGACCCACAAGCCGTAACACGACAACACAGGAATAAACCAGCACCCATACAGCGATGTCGTAACTCCTCCTCCAGAACCGCGGACGTTATACTGAAATACAGATACTGTATAGTGTATATGTATATGTGTATAACGTATAAATAGAAAAAATCCCATAGAATATATTATAGGCGTGTCTATAATAAAAGTAATATATATATATATATATATATATATATATATATATATATATATATATATATATATATATATATATATATATATATATATATAACAAAGAAGTCTGTCTGTCTGTCTGTCTGTCTGTCTGTTTGTGTGTCCGCATGAGAATCTCGGAAACTACTTTCCCGATCTGGACCAAACTTGGAGTTATTCAAGTTCAAAATATTGTTTACAAAAGAACAATTTGACACAGAAACATTGAAGAGTTGCCATAATTTCTGTACCAAGGCGCTGGCGAGAATCAACAAGCACCTGGGCATCTACCCCACTATGGGTAACGCTCCCCATTAGGTCGCCGCCGAGCTCCCGAGGTCGCCGTCACGAGACGCTCTGAGAGGTCGCCGCCGAGCTCCAGAGGTCGCCGCGAGACGCCTCCCAGGGTCACTTGCGCCGAGGACCTCCCAGGAGGTCGCCGCCGAGGCTCCCCAGGAGGTCGCCATAAGGAATCCCCCAGGAGGTCTGCGCCGAGGACGCTCCCAGGAGGTCGCCGCCGAGAAACTCCCAGAGTCGCCGCCGAGACACTCCCCAGGAGGTTGCCGCCGAGGACGCTCCCCAGGAGGTCGCCACCGAGGAAGCTCCCCAGGAGGTCGCCGCCGAGGACGCTCCCCAGGAGGTCGCCACCGAGGAAGCTCCCCAGGAGGTCGCCGCCGAGGACGCTCCCCAGGAGGTCGCCGCCGAGGAAGCTCCCAAGGTGGTGCCCCGTAAAGCTGCTGCCCAACAGGCCCGGGCCATGGCCAAGGCTTACCGCCTGAAAACTGTTGTCAAATCAAAGTGATTACTAATCACCGTTGTTTTTGTTTTTGTGTAAACTAAAAATAAATTATAATATAATGTTATTTGTATGATTACTCCACAAAAATACTTATAGAGCAAATCCTGCCTACAACTCTTACTGCACTTATGTCACATGTATACAGGATTGGTAATACCGGGGTATAACACTCTAATATAGCCAAACTCTCCCACAAAAAAGAAAACACTGGCCGGGGTTTTTTGTCTTGCTTTCCAGGCATTTTCCTAGTGAGGTATAATTATGAAACTGCAACCTTATTGGCTGACTGTATCTCGATCAAAACAAACACAGGCAACACTCGTCACTCCTCGCCAGTCAGCGTACATAAAGGGCCAGTAGAGAGAAGACTGTCTCCCTGTGGACCATCACGCACGTGATAGAAAAATAGATGTGAACCCATACATGACACTGAGGGGGAAATGGGGATGGGGGAAATTAGCGTTTATGAAGAGTGACCTTGATGAAGTAGGAAAGCTGTTTTAGTGGATATTATGGTACTGGGCTCTCCTCTCTCTCTCTCTCTCTCTCTGCCTCTCTGACAGAAAGTTTCTGTTTTTAAGGTAAATGTAGGCTGTGTGTGTGTTTTACACAGTTGGCTGTAGGCCACCCTCATGCATGTGATCTCTCTCTCGCTCTCTCTCTCTCTCTCTCTCTCTCTCTTTTATTCCTGACTTCCCTTGGTTGTCCATACGTTTCCTGCTTCTCTCCCTCTCTTTCTGAGCCTCTCCCTTACTCTCCCTACCCCTCTCATGCCTTCCTCACCTCTGCTCACTCTCCCTGCCTCTGTCAGACTCTCCCTCACTACCCCTGTATCTCCCTCACTCCCCCTTATCCCTCCCTCACTCTCCCTGTCTCTCCTTCACTCTCCTTTATCTCTCCCTCACTCACCATGTACCTCTCTCGCACTCTGTCCTATGGGTCACTAGTTCACACCCCAGGTTAACGTCTCAACTTTCCATCCGTGAGTGAGTACTTTACTTTGCAGATTAGGAAGCGGAGGCGGTCAGGTGCAGTGCCGGACTTACTGCAACCTTGTACAGTGTGTTATGTCCATACTGCCCACATTCCCTTGTTCATTCCCCAGCTCAAACTCTTCCTCTTCTCTCCCACTTCTCTCATTCCTTCCTCTTCTTCCACTTCCCTCATCCCTTCGCTTCTTCCACTTCTTCTCATCTCCCACACTAATCTTCCTCTTTGACAGCTCTTCCTTCCCTTCCCTCTCTACTCTTCCCTCCTCTTCTCCTCTTCTCTCTCTGCCTCGTCGTTCCTCTCTAAGGCTTCACCATGATCTCACGAGTCCATTTACATCCCATAAGGACGAATTTCCCTATTCAGCTTAACTCTCTCTCTCTCTCTCTCTCTCTCTCTCTCTCTCTCTCTCTCTCTCTCGTACCATCCCTTGTGTGTAGCACGGCATGAAATTAACTCTCCCTCAGACACCTCTCACTGGCCAAAAATGCGAGGGTTGGGAGATGCTGGTCTGGGGGGTCATTCATCATGTGTAATGACTAGTAACGACAACAGTAAGGAATCGGACACGTGATCTTCAAATTGTTATTCGATTTCAGCATAACCCGGATAGTACGACATTAGGTGGGAAGCAAGTACGTTAACTCTTGATACTTTTGTACGATGATTTCCTGCGACAATTTCTATCTGTCAACACCAGCGAAGTGTCATGGCGTACGATATTCTCACCGAGTTAATGAAGGGAAGAAAGACGTGTGTTAAGAAGGTGTATGGGATAGGGATGGGGTGGTGTAGGGTGGTACTGGTCCTCGTAATGGGTGTCACTGCACATGGGGGCGGAGGAATGAGGGGAATTATGGGGCAATGCATTGGGTTTCGTTTCGGATAATTTGTCATTGGTCTGACCTTTAGCGGACTGGGTGTAGTGCAAGGATTAATAATGGAAGGCTCCTTCATATTTGGGTGGTCGACGGGTGGTCGACGGGTGTGAGGGTGAGGAGGAGAGGGGTCGTGGGGAGGGGTCGACAGGTGTAGGGGGGGGGGGTCGACAGGTGTAGGGGGGGGAGGTCGAGAGGGTAGGGAGAGGGGTCGACGGGCGTAGGGGAGGGGTCGACGGGTGTAGGGTGGAGGGGTTTGGTGTGAGGGGGATTTAAGGTGAGGGTAGGGAGGAAAGGGCAAAGGTGTGTTAGATAAGATTGTATGCTTCCACTCATACATACATACATACATACATACATACATACATACATACATACATAGATACATACATACATACATACATACATACAGGTGAGTGGCGCAAAGAAGAATAGTTGAAGTGGAGTAGAGAAAGAATAGAGGAGGGAAGGTAAATAGATGATGGAAGAGAAGAGAGAAGAGAGAAAAGATAGGTAAAAAAATGAGAGAGAGAAGAGAGGGGGGGGGGGGTGTCAACAGGTGAGGGAGGAGAGACAAGGAAGGACTAGGAATGATCAACTGAGAAACAACACTCTCTCTCTCTCTACAACACACCTTCAATAACACAATAGCTCCCTCCATATTCTTCTTACTCACTCACCCCTGTCTGGCTGTCTGTCTGTCTGTCTGTCTGTCTGTCAGCACCTAAAGCACTTAATATCAAAAACAAAATATTACACATCTTTTTCACTCCCTAGAGAGAGAGAGAGAGAGAGATGTGTGTGTGTGTGTGTGTGTGTGTGTGTGTGTGTGTGTGTAATGGTGACACTATAACAACGTTGGAGAGGTTGGAAGATCACTGGATGCATTGTTGGTGGAATATAATGAAGTGTTGGAGGGAGATGAGAAACTGTTGGGAGGGTTGTGAGGGAGATAGTAAGTCTTTGGAGGGGTAGTGTTGGAGACTATGATGAAGAGAATGAGAAATACGATAAGAAACTCTCCACCACCACCATCACCATCACCCTTCACCATAACCACCACCACCACCACCCACCACCACCACCCACCACCCACCACCACACCACCACACCACACCACCACCACCACCACCACCACCACCACCACCACCACCACCACCCACCACCACCACCACCACCACTAGCACCATTACGAGCGTCAGTAATGGTGGTTATGATGGGTCAACACTGGGCACTCTTCACCCTTAATGACAATATAATGACAAACTCACCATCACAGTCCCAGAAAAGGTTATCATTAGCTATCATTAGTTACGTAGGTCGCATAGGTAACTCCATAGGGCCAGCTGAGTCACTTTGTCCTTGTATATGAGAGAGCTTATGGGTTTATGAGTCATTTATGAGTCATTTATGAGTCATTTATGAGTCATTTATGAGTCATTTCAGTTCCTCTATATGAGAACTTGTGGATTTTTAAGTCTGTTAGTTCTTCTTGGGGGGAGGGAGAGGTGGGAGGAGGATGGAGGAAGATGGAAGGGAAGGGAATGAGGAGGGAAGGAGAGGAGGGATTAGGGAGGTGGGAGAAGGGAGAGATGGGATGGGGGGGGGAAGGAATGAGGGAGGAGAAGAAGAGGGAAAGTTAAGAGTGAGGGGGGAGGAGAAGAGATAAGGGAGGGCGAGAAATCATGAGGGAGGAGGGAGAAGAAGGGAAGGAGAGAGCCAAGGAGAGGATGAGTGAAAAGGGAGGGAGGAAGAAAGGAAGACGGAAGAGGAAGAGGGGTGGAGAACTTAACATAGCCCTCATCTCAACAAGGCGTTCGCTGCCCTAAAATTGGATATCCATGTTAACAACGGCCACACAGCTCCGCCATACCTGCCATAATTAGCTGCGACACACACTTAGTCGCCACCAATAGCCTGAGGCGATCGGTCGATATCTCTTTTTTTTTATGTGTGTGTGTCCGTAGCTGGTGAATGAGAGAACGTGTGTAGTTGTTTCACGTATGTATGTATGTATGTATGTATGTATGTATGTATGTATGTATAAAAGTCCATAAAAACAAAAGAATAGAGAGAGACAAGAAGGAAGGTCTATGGTAACATGGAGTAAACACCGACCTTGGGCGGCAAAATAATCTCTAAATGACCGTCTCCAATACAATTTCTCGGCCTTGTAGCTGACAATCGGAATCCCAACCATTACCTCCCTAAATAACCACAATTAACAAGAACAATAAGGGATTCAAACGTTAATACTTCGTGTCACTTATATAGGTTTCGAATCCTCGGGGAATAAAAGGAGGATGTGGAAGAACGAGAGATCTTATTAAGGCAATGGAGCTAAAAGTTTCCAATCCTGTATAAATTGATCTCTTTTTGTTTACATTGGACAGCTGTTTCTTATATCTCTATAATTTGGCATTTATACACAAGACAAGAAAGTAATTGTGTATTTATTAATAGACTTTGGAAGGAAGGAGGATTTTTCCTGTCGAAGTGTTTGATGATAATGATTATATTACTGAGGAGGTGTGATGTGTTGTGTGTGCCGGGGGAGAGCGCGGGAAAATGGAAGCGGTGGTAAATGATTCGACCGAGACGCGGGGAGGTACAAGGGGTGGTGGACGTTGGTCAGAGCTTCAACGGCATCAACAGGGGGCGTCCAATCAGCGAGACGAAGAAAGGAATAAAAACAGATAAGGTAGTCTGGCAGGGGATGAATGGCAGTTTAATTGGAGGTTCAGAGACGGACAAACTGTGGGTGATTCCCCTGCGAACCATCCAGTCCAGGTGTAATGACCATGTTACATGCAGATGACCTCGCTAACACACGCCTGTATCACTGCCCCTCCCTCCCTCCCTGCCCCTCGCCCCCTCCGGCACCTCCCCATCCAAGCATCTACCCTCCAACGCCTCCCACCCTGTCACCTTCCCCCAACATCTCCCCCTGCAACTACCCAACCCCCAACACTCTAGTTTAATCCCCCTTCCTTTCCTTCCCTTTCACCCCCCTTCCCCATTCACTCCTCTTCCTCTCTCACCCCTCTCCAACCTTTCCACCTTCCTCCTCCTCTAGCCCCTTCATTCCTCCACCTCCCCCACCCCCACCCCCACCCACAAGAGATAGGGGAGAGATAAGTTGCCTCCTAATTCGTCCTGTGTTCAAACGCTTAGTGAGACTGACCATTGTGACCATTTCCAGATCTGGCTGTATATAATCACAATAATCTGACGAACAATAAAAGAAACTAACCCATGATTCTCGTGTCTTGGTGAGCCACACTGACCCAGACGCCTCCTGAGCCTCTTGGGGCCATAAGACGAATGGTTTCCTTAAGGATTTCGAGCTTTAAGGAGGACCAGTGGGATGGCATTGTATAGCCGTCGGGAGAGAGTATGTCACTGGGCATCGATACCCGAGGGAGGGAAGGGAGGGAGGGAGGGAGGGAAGGGAGGGAGGTGAGGGAAGGGAGAGAGGGAGAGATGGTTGGTCGAGGTAGAGAGCGAGAGAGAGAAAAAAAGAAGAAGAATGACACCAGAAAGAGGCATTGCGAGTGGCTGTGGTCTTCGGGTCGTGATTGAACGCTGGAATTCAAGGAAAGTGGAGGTGTCCTCAGAGGTGTCCAGAGCATGTCCGACTGCTCGAGTTGGGTCTGAGAGTTACCCAGAATAAGTCTGACTGGTCGAAATGAATTCTTGAATGTCTAAACCTGGTCTTCGAAGGCTCAAAATGGGTCTCGCAATATTCAAAAGGACTCTAAGTATCCTCAAAATGGGTCGTTAATACTAAAAAAATGGGTTATAGGACTCTTAAAATCAGTCTTGTACTACTAAGATATTCAAGGTGAGTTTTATATTACTCAAATTAGGTCTTATAATATCCAAAAATGGCCAAGAAATAACAAAATAAATCTCAAAATGCTCAAAATGAATTCCACAGTGAGTAAAAGGGCCGAAAAACTCTCAAAATAAAGTCACAAAAAACCATAAGATTGTGTCTGGACTCACAAAATAATGCTCCCTCTCAAAATGGACTTATAAATGCTCTCAAAAGTTGATCAGAACTCACGTAATAGTGCTCACAGAGGCTCAAAACAAACCCGGGTATAATGCATTGAGGTCTGACGATTTGAAACTTGGAATGGCATACGCGAAATGGGGTTGGCAGTGTATGCTCAAAATATGCCCAACGGTGATCAGAATTAGCCCAGTTATACCTAAAATTGGCCCAGAAATGTTTAAAATTGCCTCAATGTTGTTCAGAATTGGTCCAAGATACTTAAAATAGGTCAAAACAAATCAAAATTGCCATAACGTGATCAAAATAATTCAACACAACAAAAGAATTCACGACAAGTTCAACGTATCCCTGATGACATACTCAAAATGACTTTTAACATGTTCAAAATTGCTCATTAAATGCTCAAAATAGCTTAGAACATGCTCAAAACGCTCATAACACGCTCAAAATGGCTCATGCTACGCTCAAAGTGCCTCCTGACAGACTCAAAATGGCCCATCACAATTATAGTGAACTCAAAAAATATGATCAATAGGGATGACATACTCAAAACATGGGGAATTATGAGTAAGGAGAGCAAGGTAATGAGGGGGGCCTTGCAGTGGTCATATGGGGTAGGGGGGAGGGGGGGGAAGAGGATGAGGGAGGAAGAGGTGAGGGGGAAGAGGAGGAGGAGGAGGAGGTAAGACACAAGGGACGACAGTCATTACCGTAATTGTCATAACTCCCTTAATTTACTGACACCTCCACCCTCCTCTTCCTCCCCCTTCTACTCCTCTTCTTCCTCCTCAACGTTCTCCATCTCCTCCTCTTCCTCTTCCAGTTTATCCTCCACTTATCCCCTTCTGTTGTCAGTTCCATCCATCTTCCACTTCCTCCATCCGCCCTCCATCTGCTGTTGTATTCTCCTCCTCTCTCCCATTCCTCCTCCACCCTCATTCGTCCCTCCTCTTCCACCTCCAATCCCTCCACTAACCCTCCACCTCCAGTCTCTCCACTACCCCTCCACTAGCCCTCCACCCCTAAGGCGCCCCTTCTACCCCAACCAGAGAGAGAGAGAGAGAAAGAGAGAAAGAGAGACATCTTGAAACACCTCACCTCACTCGTCTCTCCCTCTCCTCTCTTCCCTAAGTCCCCCCCCACTCCCCCCACTCCCTCCACCCCTCACCACCACCCTCACCTTCCCTCCCCTATCCTCCGACGTTCCTAGGTAATGACACCCCACGAGTCAGCTTCGCCAATGACACAAAATATAGGCGTAGTTTCTTTTATTGTTCTGCCTAAACGTGGCATTATCCCGTCCCTCGGCCGAGACGCTCCCGCTAAAATCATATCATTAGGGTACCTTCATAAAGTGATTAGAGGTTGTCGCCAGGTTTGGGACGTCGTGTCAGATTGTTTCGTCCGGTGGTTGATGGTGGAGGAGTTTTAGTGGAAGGGGGAGATGGTGGTGGAGGTGGACGGGTCATCTGAACGTAAGGTTGTGGGATGATGGATCTCCCTGGCCGCGCCGCCGCCTGCTGCAAGGGAGAGAGAGAGAGAGAGAGAGAGAGAGAGGTGCAACGAATACAGAAAAAGAAAGAAAGGAAGTGCGAGAGAGAGAACAAACATAGATAAGGAGAGAGAAAGAGAGAGAGATAAAACCAGCACATAGAAAAAGAGAGATATATCATTTGCTCTCTTTCTCTTTATTTTCCCCCAGGTGTGTCCTCGTTCCAGTGTCTCGTGTTATGCTTGTAATGTTTCTAGCCGCTTGACCTAGGGGGAGGGGGAGAGTGCGTCATGGGGAGTGTTAAAAGGGGGAGAGGGATAATGGAGTGCGTCATATGTATACTGAGTCATACTGAGTCACGCGTAGTGTTTGGGAGAGTCAAGCATATTGTTTGAGGGTGCGTTATGAGCGGCGGGGGGAGGCGGTGTAGAGTGCGTTCTTATTATTATTATTATTTTTTTTTATTATTATTATTATTATTAGATCCATTCCAAGTAATATATTTTTCTTATAATCATTACCCAAGAGAACCACCACTTTCAGAACACCTCTCACGTTTACAACAACATTGGCTCACTGAATCGTCTTATTTTTCCATAACAAAAATTACACCAGTAACCAGATTTATTTTGTTCAG
Source organism: Homarus americanus (assembly GCF_018991925.1). NCBI lineage: Eukaryota > Metazoa > Arthropoda > Malacostraca > Decapoda > Nephropidae > Homarus > Homarus americanus. Next base: position 387,193 of record NW_024746036.1, read on the forward strand.
ATTTTTTTTAAAAACTCGTAAAATATACCTATTTTTTTATTTATTTTTTCATTATTGTAATTTTTTCTTAAAGGTTATACAGTGAAATTAACGTGGTGATTGGTTAAGAAACATAAGACTAAAGATTAATTGGTGTATGTGGTTTGGTTAGGTTAGGTTAGGTTTATGTTAGTTTAGGTTAGGTTAGGTTAGATGAATTTTGGATTTTTTAAAGCTTCATATTTTTTCTGTCTTAAATATTTTTTTGTGTTTTGATATTTTATAACAATACATGTTCTTATTTTATTCCATTTCAAGGTTTTATAATTTCCTTTGTTTTTATTTCTATTTTAATATATTCAATGGATTTATATGTTATTTATTATTACTTTAAACTCCAATATGATTTTAAAATGTGAAAGTTTTCGAATTTATGGAAAAAAATGCTAATAACACAGACACTCAGTAACCATGTATAGTGAGAGACTTTAACCTAATGAAGATAAGTAGAAATTGGTCACTGGTCATATTAATTACCATTGAAAAAAAAAAAATCCTCCTTTGTCAAAATCATCACCAGGTAAGTCAGTAAAGACAGGTACTGTAATTAGACGGGTGTTATGAGGTCTCGTGAGGTGTTATGAGGTCTCGTGAGGTCTCCTAAGGTCTCCTGAGGTCTTGTGAGGTAAAACAATGACTTCACTCCTAAACAACTTCTAAAACACAACATAACAAGAACTCAATGGCCAATAACGAACATGTAAACACGAGAACTTATCTTGAATTGACAAAACATTAAACCATTTTTTTTTAGTGAGTTTTACATCAGGTTTACATAGTGTTAAAAAGGTGATAGAGCAAGTATATGGGGACTCTGGGGCACTCTGACAACCTACCTTCCTCACTTGTAAACAAAAACATTGATAAGACCGATAGATGGTGCCTGGGGTTAAAAGCGGTCACGATAAAACCCTATTTTTGACCTTTGACCTTAAAATATGACCCTGACCTTCATGATGGTAGGCCTGGGAGTTGTTTGTAATATATATCGTCTCGTTGTTATTAAACCTCTCGTGTTTTATCATCAAGATCCCTGCACTGGTTTATATGCTATAGAAGACACGCGATATAAGGGGCATACTGAGAGAGATGAAAGCGGTGACTAAAGAAAAATTAATTAACCGCCCAAATAATCGTAAGTTAAAAAGTAAAATAGTTTTCACCGTAAGACAAAAAAAATATGAAAAAAATAGTTCTTAAAAGTCTAAAAGTATGTTTATATTTCTTCTATAATGAAAAGATTACCTCAAAAAATACAATTATTCTAGAACTCTATTTATATACACGAGTTATGCTCTGACTGTGGCTTTGACCTCTGACCTTAACCAGTGACCTTAATCTGTGAAATGTAGTGAAGTTACCATGACAGCTAATAACACTGTCATTCAACAATAACACCAAGAGGAATAACACGTTAACATATCTACCAATAACACACTTTCATAACACCAACATCGTGACAACCACAATTACCAGCACCTCAAGATAACCACTATTCTTCCCCCTATTACACTAAGCTTCCCCCTCCTCCCCCTCCTTCCCCCTCCTCCCCCCTCCTTCTGCCGTCCTACATACTACGGTCACCCCTCCTCTCTTACTCTAAACAACCTACACATTCTTACTCTACAACACATACTCCTACCAACAACATCTTTCATAACACCCCTTCCCTCACTCCCTTCTCCTCCACATTCTTTCCCTCCCTCTCTCCTGCCCCATCCCTCCCTCTCTACCCGCTTCCCCATCCTTCCTTCCTTCCTTCCCTCCCCTCCCTTCCTCCTTCCTTCCTTCTACACCCTTCCTCCTTCCTTCCTTATCTTCCCTCTCCATCCTCCCTACCCCTTCTCCCCCTTCCCCCTCTCTCACCTCCCCTTCTCATTCTTTCTCTCTCTCTCTCTCTCCCTCTCCTCATCCCTCCTTTCCTCCCTCCCGCCACCCGCCCTCCCTCCCCCCAGAAGAAGGGAGTCTGAAGTGTGACAGGGAGGCAGAGGCGCCGCTGAGTACCCCCCGAGGTCCCAGCACCCCGGCCGACCCGAGTAATGATGATCCTTTATAGCAATGATATGTTGGGAAATTACAGAGCACTAAACGTTTCTCCGAATGACTGGAGGTATCTTACCCCGAACTCTCCTTACTCATGCCCTTTAAACCCCCAAACATGAGTCCTTGGCCCCCTAGAGCACCTGGGGAGCGATAGAGGCGAGGTTCACCGGCGCTGGGATGAGGTTTTCCGGCCGTATGAGCGGTGGTAGGTATGGCCCTCTGGCGCGGGTCGTCCTCCATTGAATTACTCCCGCCACTATAATTAAATTGAGGATCAGATCTGCGGGCCAACGAGCACATATCTGCGCGGGAGGGACGGCCACCATAATCATTACATTATTAGCCGTGTCTTTGTCGTAATATTGGTGTCTCTGCTGAGCCCGAGGCCCCGAGACCCGCCCCGCCCCCACACCCGGGTCGGTCCACTACCCGGCCCCACATACCCGACCACAGGCGCCCAGCTCACCCTGGCTAGCCCGCCGGGGTAGGGATGCCTCTAAACTGGTTCCCTGTCGTACACACACAACAGGTATAGATTGGCGAACGGCGGCGTCTGATTGGCTTATTCAGTGACCAAAGAGATGCGAGGAAAATATCTTGCAGGCGTAGACTTTATTCCTGTTTTACCAGATAACAAACGAAATGAAGATTGTCTTCGCTTGTGAGAAATGAACTGCTGTTAATACTAAACTTATAGGATGACAAGTCGTGGCACTTTCTATGTACAGTACATCGCCCCCTATGGCACACCATGAGCAAAATATGTACAATAAATACTGCACAACATGAGATTTTTTGGGGGCCAAAATCTGGTCAATAATATGTACAAATTTCAGCTTCCTGGCCCGAGGGTGCCTGGGATACCGCCCGAACAACCATGAAAATAAACAAACCGAACAAACACTAAGTACACCCATTTTGGAACTCATATTCTCGGGTACAGGCTTCGTGAGCCACCTGGAAACAGTAGAGGGGAGGGGAGACGGTGTACAATTATTCATATATGCTGCAACGTTATACATTTTTATGTGTTAGCGACTAAGTTGACTTACTGTACCTTAACTGTACATAATATTTCGTACACTACATGGTGGTGATCAAAGAGCTTATTATATTATCTGACCAATTATATTGTTGACTTTATACCCCCACAGCTGCCAGAACAAATTACACATCTGTTACAAGTTTTAATTTTATCAACCAATCACAGCCGTCGTTATTTGCTACCTCATACCTGTTGTCCGTGTACACGACAACAGGGAACCAGTTTGACGCTGCTCACACCTTCAATTGTTCTGTTTTTCCTCAAGGATAAAAAATAATAAGACAGACGTGACGGAACGAATATATATATATATATATATATATATATATATATATATATATATATATATATATATATATATATATATATATATACTTTTGTGTTCATGGGTGTTTGTAAGCATGATGCCTTTTGATACTTATACACACAGGCGTGTGTGCATTTGTGAAACTTGTATATTTTAATGTTTGTTTGTTTGTTTGTATATAAAATATATGTGTTTATGGGCGACTGTATACATGTAAGCTCTTCTACATATATGTGTTTGTGTTAATATGTGACCTGGTGGTCCCCTCTATCTCCCTCTCTCTTCGTTCCTTATCTCATCCCTCCCACTCTTTCATCCCTCCCCCCCTATCCTTCTCTCCTTCCCCCCTCCCTCCCTCCCTCTTTGCCCAAATCGTAGGGAAGTGACACGAGGGCAGTACTTGATGGGCAGTAACTGGGTAGTTCTCTCTCAGGGCAATTTGTCTGAGTTGTTGAATCCCAATAATTGAAAAGTGTAATTTACTCGTCAGACAGACAGACAGATAGACAGACAGATAGAACCGACTGCCAAACTTCAGCGAGGAACAACAATGGTGAGAATAAAATGCAGAAATGGAGAGAAAAGAGAGATAATTGACAGGTAAAGGGAATAATAGGATAAAGACCTGAAAATAGCAAATTGCTTTTTTTTATTTCTTCGTCGTCAGGTGAACTCCGGGACGAGGAAGGGTCAGGGTGTGCGTTTGAGTGCAGCGGCTGGTGGTGGTGGTGGTGGTAGGGTTGGTAGTGGTAGGGGTGATGGTGGTGTGGTGGTAGTGGTGGTGGTGGTAGGGGTAGTGATGGTGATGGTGGTGGTAGGAGTGATGGTGGTACGGGTGGTGATGGTGCTGGTGGTGGTGAAGTGACGTAGAATAAATAGTGATGTTTGCATGTAGTTTGCTGAACCGTTAGTTATGTGATGATAGAATAATAATAATAATCACCCTAAGAACATCACCACAACCCTCGTCACTACTAATATCACCATTATTATATCATCACTATGCCACGCTCCCTCGCACCACCAACACCCCCCCTCCTCACTACCACAACAACCTCCCCCTGCACCACCATCCTCCCACCCACCACCACCACCACCACTAAGACCAACAGTAACCACCACCACCACCACCTCCACCACCACCACCACCACCACCACCACCACCACCACCACCACCACCACCACCACCACCACTAAGACCAACAGTAACCACCACCACCACCACCACCACACCACCACCACCCCACCACCACCACCACCACACTCCACCACCACCCCCACCACCACCGCCTCCACCACCACCACCACCACCACCACCACCACCACCACCTCCACCACCACCACCACTCACCACCACCACCACCACCACCACCACCACCACCACCACCACTCACCACCAACCACCACCACCACCTCCACCACCACCACCACTAAGACCAACCGTAACCACCACCACCACCACCACCACCCCCACCACCACCACCACCACCACCACCACCTCCACCACCACCACCACCACCACCACCAACCACCACCACCACCTCCCACCACCACCACTAAGACCAACCAGCCACCACCACCACCTCCACCACCACCCTCACCACCACCACCACCACCAGCCCACCCACTAGGACCAAGAGTAACCACAAGGGCGCCGCCACCATCAGGAAGGACGTCTGGTCTCTCTCTACAGGTGAACTTAAAATACCTGTGCAATTACCTTAACTCTGGGGGCCTGGCCAGACAACGGGCAGTTCACAGTGCCTGGACACATGATCTGTTGCGTTTAGTCTTAGCTGGTGTATGTATAGCAGAGCCGAGGCCTGATGATCATCTTTATCATCATCATCATCATCATCATCATCATCATCATCTTTATCATAATCATCATCATCATTATCCTCCTCCTCCTCCTCATCATCATCATCATCATCATCATCGTCTTTATCATCATCAACATCCTCTTCCTCCTCCTCCTCCTCCTTATCATCACCTTTATCATTATCATCATCATCATCATCATCATCATCATCATCATCAATCACAATAGTAATAACAATAACAATACTAACAAAACACAAACCATATATTTCAACCTTATCACACCTCAACACTATAAACAAAACCACAAAAGATTCACGCAACAAACAATAAACACCATAGAATCCAATCCTCTTAATCAACAACAACAGAGAATCGAATACTAAGACTTAAAAAAAAAAAGAGAGGCGACTACAAAACCTTTCTGTCACTTATGATAAAAATATGAAAAACCAACACTAAATTCTGGCATTAAAACCACATATCAAATTCCGGAAACCCTCTTTGACAGTAATTACAAGTCGATAATCCGCGCCTGACCATTATTTGAGGAATGGTTAGGTCCAATACCTCAATATTTACTCGTTAAGGGAGAAATAATGGGTCAGGATGGTGCCTCTGGACTATAAAATCAGAAAGAGTGAGAGGTTATGCAAGAAAGGTAAATCTGTTAATCTGTCCTGCGTGCGTGGGTCTGTTGGTGAAATCTGAGGACGGAATAGAATCTCTCTCTCCTCTCTGTTATCTCTGTTTGTGGTGTGAGTTTATGTCTGTTTAGCGCTTGTTCTGACTGATTTGGTTAGGTTTAGCTTAGGTTAGGATGTGTTTACTTTTCTAAGTGTGTGTGAGTGTGTGTGTGTGTGTGAGTGTGTGTGTGTGTGTGTGTGAAAGAAGAAGGAATGAAGAAGAAAGAAAAAATTATATCACGATGCATCAACACTATATATAATGTAGAGTGGAGGCGTAACACACACACACACTCACACACACTCACACACACACACACACACACACACACACACACACACACACACACTCACACATACACTCACACACACTCTCACACACACACACACACACACACACACACACACACACACACACACACACACACACACACACACACACACACACACACACAGCCGGAGGAAATAACTCACCATTTTTTGTACACACGAGGACGTCACAAGCCCGGCTGTGTACGGCTGAGGTGATGGATTGATCGAGCCTTAAATTAATGGGATGTGAGAACTGGTGTGGTCGTGCGGGGCAAAGGTAAGGAACACCTCGTTACCTGGTTGAATTGCTAGGTGGCTCAGGAGTTGTCTGTATGTCCGTCAAATCCCCAGCCGTTGTTAGGTTAGTGTCCGTATGTCCGTGGGAATTTGATTATGTGGTTAAGGACATGTTCGTATGTCCATTAAAATCATTTATCATCTTACTGTGTCCATATGTCCGTTGAAATTTGTATAGTACAGGTGAATATTTGGACACTGATCTCGTTATTACGGAACCTCAGGTAACTAGATTTACCTATGTATAGTGAGTCTTCATTTTATTACCATGTTTTTTTCATTAATGTTATTTAATTTTGTAGTATTATAAAAAAAAACATGTATTTTTTTTATCAATCTATTATAAAAAATACTATTAGACTTTATGGTATGATAGTGAATTTGGGCATTTAATTAACGCGAAAATATAACTCTTAACTGACGCGAAAATATAACTCTTAACTGACGCGAAAATATAACTCCACCTTGTATGTTTATCTCTTAAAATCCCAAGGAAGAAAATCAACAACAGACAGACAGACAGACAGACAGACGACTGTAAGCTGACTGACATACTGGGTGCAAAATATACAGTCGGAAATGTCAACAGTCAGTCTGTTTTACCTTCCACTCCTCTTCCTCTCTCTCTCTTCCTCTCTTCTTCTTCTTTCTCCTCTCTCTTCCTCTCTTCTTCTTCTTTCTCCTCTCTCTTCCCCTTACCTCCCGTCCTTCCTTTCCCTTCCCTTCCCTTCCCTTCCCTTCCCTTCCCTTCCCTTCCCTTCCCTTCCCTTCCTTTCCCTTTGCTCCTGCTCCTTCCTTCCCACCACCTACTCATCCCTTCCCTTCCCCAATCAACTCCTCCTCCTCCTCCTCCTCCAGGAAGGTCACGGGAGGAGGGAGGGATGGATGGATGGATGGATGGATGGAGGGAGGGAGGGAGGGAGGGAGGGTGATCACTGAGAGGAGTAAACCGCATCGTTAACTATTCATTACTCATTCCTCTCATCGTGTAATTTCACCTGCGGGTCTTAATGCATAATTAAGATGATCAATACCTGGGCCAAGTCCACCCCTCGGCCAGGTGACACTTCTGCTGTTGCTTGGGACCTCAACTAAATACGTAAACTGATCGGACTTTTAAAACTCTTTCCTAGGCGAGGTAAGGAGTTTCTCGGTGATCGTCTCCAGCTCTCGAAATCAGGGGTTTTGTCAATGCTTAATTATACCTTGTTACTAATTAGCTGATGTATAACTTCCCCGTGTTTCTTTACCTGTTGAACCAATGTCTATCACCTGATTTAATAATTAAGTCTAAGTTAGAGTCCTCATGTTTTTGTTTTGTTTTTCTTACAGGTATATATGAATTACCTGGCCGATATAAACAGGTAATAAATTTAGATTAAAAGAAATAGATCGTTCTTACTTTATGGTGTTACTGTATTTGTTTGTTTCACTCATACACGGTCACGACTGTACTATACAAACATACATACACACACACACACACACACACACACACCTGTAACACACACTCTCCGCCCCCCTACACACACACCCTTTCTCCCACACCTCCACGATCATCCACCACTAACCACATCCACACCTTCCTAACTATCCACATCCCCCCCCCCTCCAGGGCATCAACACCCACAGTCATTACCGCAATTACTCAACTAGAACCACATCCGCACCCACATCCATCCGCACCCACATACACGACTATACCCCTGCGGACACACTGGTACTTGCACTGATACCCACTTAGGTACACACACGTTAGGCAGTCAGGCAGAGGTAGGCAGGCAGGCAGGCAGGCAGGCAGAGGTAGGCAGGCAGACAGACAGAGGTGGCAGGTAGGCAGACAGGCATAGAGGCAGAGAGGTAGGCAGGCAGGCAGAGAAGCAGACAGACAGAGATGCAGACGGGCAGGCAAAGAGGCAGGCAGACAGAGAAGCAGGCAGCAAAAGAGTCAGACAGCCAGGCAGGCAGTCAGGCAGCCAGACAGAGAAGCAGGCAGCAAAAGAGTCAGACAGTCAGGCAGGCAGTCAGGCAGGCTATCAGAGCCGTGGCAGCGTTCTGGAGAGAAATTTACCTGTCAGTTGTGATAGACATGTGTCATTTCGTCACGCCTTCCGGGTGGCCAGGTGGGCGTACCCCCACTAACCACCCGCAGGAGGGGGAACAACGCCCTTATATCCCCCCAACGTTGAGGTCAAAGTCAGCCATCTCCTCGCCAGGGTGGGTCAGGCCTCTCATGCCCTCTCTCTCTTGCAATTCGTAATAATGAACGAATGTCACCAGAGTTTGGGGGAAAACCTCTCGCCAGACGGAGTTTGGGAATCGACGGGAGCTGAGGTTTCCGGTCCAGTGGTGGTGAGGGATGGGTGTGACGTGATGTGGTGATGAGACTGGGTGGAGGGAAGAGTAGGTGAGGAGGAGGAGGAGGGAGGAGGAGGAGGAGGAGGAGGAGGGGGGGAGGAGGGAGGGGAGGAGGAGGAGGAGGAGGAGGAGGAGGAGGAGGAATATTCGGGGAAAGACAGAGGGTGGGGTAGATGGACAGATGGATAGAAAGTCAAAATAAATAAATAGAGAGAGAGAGAGAGAGGGGGGCAACTGTTCCAAGTGGTCATGTATGATCAGATAAAGCCCCCCACCATAAGGATACTCTTCAATACACGAGGTCATCTTACACTCACTCTCCACTGTCACAACTTTCCCTCATCCACACATACAACTAAAACCACCCACACCACCCACCACACCACCCACCACACCACCCACTTACTCCTCACCTCTCCTCCACCCACACATACACCCACCCACACCCACACCACCACACTCACTAGGGAAGGACAGGGAACGGATAGGAGTCATAAGAGGTTGGGGTGAGGGCGAGGGTGAGGGTGGGGTGAGGGTGAGGGTGGGGCAAAGGTGGGGTGAGGATGGGTCGAGGTGGGGGTGAGGGTGGGGTGAGGGGTGAGGGTGGGGCGAAGGTGGGGTGAGGGTGGGTCGAGGGTGGGGTGAGGGTGGGGCGAGGGTGGGCGAAGGTGGGGTGAGGGTGGGGCGAAGGTGTGGGGGTGAGGGTGGGGTGAGGGTGGGGTAGGGTAGGGTGAGGTGGGGGCGAAGGTGGGGTGGAGGGGGGGGTGAGGGGTGAGGGTAGGTGAGGGTGGGTCGAGGGTGGGGTGAAGGTGGGTCGAGGGTAGGGTGAGGGTGGGGTGGGAGGGGTGGGGTGAGGGTGAGGTGGACCAGGTGGTGTAGGGACTGTGATTATGTGAGACAGGTGATAATTAGGAGAGGTAGCAGAAGTGACAATGACGAAGATAATAAGGGAAGGTAAAGAGCAGGAACAGTACACACACCTGGGAACCACCTGTGTCTTATGCCATAGTTACCTGTACAACAACGCTGATTTACCTGTTAATTAGTTTATTTTCTCTGTTGTTGTTTTTCGTATTAGTAAACAAAAATAAAATGTAAATATAAAGACTTAAATATAACCAATAAAATTTTTATATTTCTCTATTTTTTCCAATTCTCTTCGGATCTATTTTTCATTTATTTTCTTTAATCCAATTTACGTCTTTTTCACTCGTCAATCTTTATTCATATTGTTCGTTTTCTTAATTGTTTCCCCGTTACGTTTTTTTTTCAATATTTTTGGGGGGTGAGTTTGGATCTATTATGTTTATTATTATTTATTCTTTGTTAAACTGTTTTACCATTTTTTTTATTTTTATTGATAATTTTCGTCATAATATAAGCTAACCTAAGCTAACCTCCTACTACGCCCCTTTTACCCTATTCCTCCACTTCTCAATTCCATGGCGGGAGAAATCACACTTCCGGTACCACAGCACTAGGGGAAAGGGAAGGAGGGAGGGGGAAAATCTAGGGAATAATCTTCCTCCGTCAGGTAAGGCATGCAAAGGGCTAAGGACGCAACTAATGGTAAATAAAATACAATTGTTAAAAATAAAAATAACACGAAGAAAAAAAATAGAAAAAAATAGAAAAACTTTCTGATATTAAAAAAAAATAGTGAATAAATGTTGATGGTGGTCAGACAAAAACAACCTCTTCAAATATTTATAAATTGATGTTATGGCCAAATAAAATCAAACTATCGTTAACTATAAATCATTTATAACTTTAAATTTCGCTTAAAAGTTTACTAATTATATACCTAAGTCAAGCGACTATACTTTTCAATCATTAAATCCTTTTTTCGGTTCATCCAAGTTTAAGGCTTTCACTAAGAAACAAAATAAAACTCTAAATTAATGATCCTTTCGGCTTTGCTTAAAAATTATTTGATTTCACGAATAATAATAAAACAAATCATCCTATCAATTATTAATAACAGCGAATATACCAAAAGCTATCGATTTAACCTTTGGTATTCGTTCAAAATTCCCTGGAACAAAATTAAACACCTTTCAATTATAAATAAACTCTGAATTTGTGTGTAGAACTATGCATTAAGACGCACCTGGGTTCCTGCCACTCACCTGGACCCAATCAATACCATAATACCTCACCTGACAGGAGGTTCCATCGAAAGCATAAACCCGGGTTGTGTTTTGAGTAATTCTGAGCGACAATTTTGACGGGAAGGCGACACACACACACACACACACACATACACACGCACACTCTCTCTTTCTCTACCAGATTTGACCCCTGCTGCAACACCTCGATCTTCAGGTACGAGAGAGAGAGAGAGAGAGAGAGAGAGCTTAACAGGTATACAAAAGCTGAAACATACAAACATACAATGGGACTTGTGTGATTCTAAGCTTGAGAAACTATACCTTTACATACAGGTTCCTTTAATAAGCTCAAAATACAGCTTTATGTTACTATTATTAATACAAAATTACATTGTATAGAGTCCCTTAATGTTTGTATTATTCACAAACATCAAGGGACTCTATAAACACAAACATCAAGGAACTCTATAAACACAAACATCAAGGGCCTCTATAAACACAAACATCAAGGGACTCTATAAACACAAACATCAAGGGACTCTATAAACACAAACATCAAGGGACTCTATAAACACAAACATCAAGGGCCTCTATAAACACAAACATCAAGGGCCTCTATAAACACAAACATCAAGGGACTCTATAAACACAAACATCAAGGGCCTCTATAAACACAAACATCAAGGGCCTCTATAAACACAAACATCAAGGGCCTCTATAAACACTTTACCTACTAAAACCCGCCCTCATACTTGTTATAAATACTGTTGAGTTTAACAATCCAATTCTCTGTATATATAAATCACAAGAAAAAGCTGTAATTTATATTTTTTTGTCATCAGTAATGGATGATTAACTAAGAATAATATAACAAATCGTTAAAAGAAATGCGCGCGCAGATTGCAACTTATACGTGAGGAGTGACGTCACGGAGGCAGGCAGCAGTCATTTGAACCCATCCCAGAAACCATCTTTTAAACAAGAGACCAAAGTCGGCAAGTACCGAAAAAACAATGAATGACTATCAATCACGTCAAATTATCTCAGATAAATACTATGTTAAGTATATATCTAGTTTAGAAAATAAAGAGAGTTTCATCCGCTCCCTCGATTCCTCGGATAAATACTGCAAACTATATATCTACATCACTAGGCTGTTGGAGGTTTGATAATGTCAGGGCTTGGTTGGGTCATCCAGTATGCATGTGATCACGACGCAGTAATAGCGAAGATACTTATCACCCGAGGAAAGGTAAAGGACAAGTGAGTGTCACCTTTTACTCCAGACCAAAATGTTATTCACTTGTGTAGAGACAAAACATTATTTTACAGTGAGCCGCCGCAGATTTGTGTGTAACCGACTATCACCTATACCAGGGCTGCTGAGAGGAATTTATTCTCTGTTTTAATTTATTCTACTTACACTTTTACTGTTTTGTTTATATATTGTATTTATTCATTTCTATCTTTATTTATATTGTAATTTATTATTTTTGTGAGAGGCAACTCAGTCCAGCGAGCGACATAATATATTTTGCTTGAATTTTTTCTGAACTTTTACTCATCTAAATAATTATTTATTTATTATTTTATTGAGTATCATAATCAAGCATTCATTCATGTATAGACGCCATTGTTTTTATCTATTATCTATAAGTCACTATCTTGACTATATCCCCAGACGAGTTGTGTTGGGATGTTAAGGAACCTCTCGTGTCACCGCGTCCTTCACCCATCCTGTGTGTGTTAACGTGATCACGACTGAAGGACCTCACAGACACAGTATATACCTTGGCATCAGCACTCATTCCCACAAAAGTTCGATCGAAGGTAGATACCATGCAAGATCTAATCAGAATGTACGATTTTGGAGGGCAATATTTTTTTTTTATAGGAAGCAGCAATATTACATGATACATCATAAGAACTGTTCGTGTCCTTTTGACCGTTCAAGGTGTTCGGGGATATACCGCGTGTTCGAGTGTAGGAACTCATACATGCAGCTTCTATTCGAATTATTTTCATGGTCATATATTCAGGATCACGTTCGCCCGTCATTATTGACTGACCGCCAATGTTTTTTGAGTGTGAGGCAATTCGTCTTGAAAACAAACTTCATCACATACAATTCTTGCTATAGAGATACAGTTGTGAAAATGTAGTTGATGAAGGACAGTGAGATTTAGACTGTTTTATCAGTAGTATAAACGCTGGCGTCTAACTGACCTATTCATGAGCTAATTTTTTCGAGGCATGGCGCTGCCAGGCGTACGACCACCCCGCACAAACGTAGCAGTGAACAATTATTCCTGATCCCCTTTTCCTTTTTACTCAAGAAGAAAAGGGGTCGGGAAAGAAAACCATTTGAGCTACACCGATAAAAGACATATAACACAATATAATAAAAATTGACAATTATTATTGCTCTTTGACTGCACTCGAACGAAGCGCCAACCGACGACAACCTTCTTGGGTCCTAGTAAAACATAACAGGTCAGGTGGTGCCGTGGAGAATAAATAAGCCAAATATGAACAATTTAGGTCATACCATAAATAATAACAATAATGATAAAGGAATACAACAGCAACAACAACAATAATAATAATAATAATAATAATAATAATAATAATAATAATAATAATAATAATAATAATAATAATAATAATAATAATAATAATAATAATAATAATAATAATAATAATAATAATAATAATAATAAAAATAAATACAAGTACTAGTTCCCATAGTTTAATATTCATCCCGGGTACAAATATGTTGGTGAGAGATAATGGAAGTATAGCGTGTGAGAGGCAGTGATGGTGGGCCTGGGGTTTACGAGAAGCCCGCGCGTTATTGGGACAACAGAGAGCGCTATGGTCATGTACCTGCAGGATGGTGAGACTTGACCGACCAAGGATTTCTGTAATTAACTATCCTGTGTCTTATACGTTACCAATTATTTATCCTTCAGTTTATTTATTTTGTATTTTCATATTTACTTATATATGTGTGAGAGAAGTAGAGAATGTAGATAGATATCAATTTATCTCTCCAAAAGGTTACAAAATGAGATGTTATATCCTATTGGATATGTATAATTTCATATATGATTGTGTTATTACTTGACGTTTAGGACAAAATTGATAAGGCTTATCTATCTATCTATCTATCTATCTATCTATCCATCTATCTCTCTCTCTATCTATCTATCTATCTATCTATCTATCTAAGGGCCCCAAGTCTTAATAGGTTATCAATCAGTGTTTAAACTTCAGCACTGGTAAAACAAAAAGACTTAATCCATTGTAAATAAACTTTCAAGGTTATTGAAACGATTTCCGCATCACTAACTCACAGGTGACCCTCACTACCACGTAAAAAACATCTCTCTATCAGTCAGATCAAGAACGACGGGCGCCAGAGTGGCTCAACATACACTATACATAATGTATACTTTGCATAGAGGTTATTGAAGGATATACATTCTTGTCTATTGAAGGAAATATTTAGTTAACATACAAACAAATTAATGATAAAAATAAACAGAATAAAAGATTGAGAAGTAAATATATATGTAAATAAAAGTTACTAAAACTATATATAATAAAAATAATACAAGATATGATAGGAAATAATAGATTAACTTGCTTAAAACAAAAGTGAATATAAGAAATAAAATAGAGAATTAATGAAAATAAAAGATAGAGTAATAAAGTAAATTAATAAATCAGAACAGGAGTAAAAATGTGATAATTAAGGAATGGATAGAAAAGTGAATAAATTATATACAAATTTTATATAAAATAAATATAAAAAGTAGTGATCAAAAATAAATGTGAAAAAATAAAGAAACAAACAATAACATGTGAGAATAAAGAATAATTAAATATCTACATACATCCACATCCACATCCACTTAACCACACCCTCATCTCCTTGACCACACCCATATCCCCTTAACCACACTCACATTGCCTTGACCACACCACTTATTAATGATACCTTGGCATTGTAATTTTATGTACACTTTCACACCTGGATGGTACTATGGGCTGCCACGGACTCAAACCAACAACCGCTAGGAGAAGACTCGCGTACTTAAATCAGCCAACACAAGACGTTATTAATGATGTAGCAGTTTGTTAATAGTGGATGCCAGATAATGGTGAATGGTACCATGATAGTAGTAGGCAGTAGGTAATGGTTAAGGTATCCTACCATATCCTACCATTAATAGAACATCCCAGATAATGGTTAATGGCACCATAACACGGACAGGAAAAAAAAGGGTAATATGAATATAAGTACTGCACCATAACCACCATAACCACCATAAGAGATAAAAATAGATAAAAGCACCATAACATTTTTTTAACCCCAAACACGACGCTAGGGATAGAAAGGCTAATGTTTAATGGCACCATACCATTTACCCACACAGTGACCCTCACTTAATGGCAGCACTTATGGCTGTATGGGCGGAGCTGCGGCACCACAACCTCCACCACCATTATATAACTTAACTGCGCCACCATAATGGTTCACCGCGCCACCATAAACCTCCCCGCACGAGCTCTGGGAGTGAGTGAGTGAGTGAGTGTATTGTGTAACCATAGTCTGCTGACAGTCATGGCCTTAGATGTATGTATGTATGTATGTATGTATGTATGTATGTATGTATGTATGTATGTATGTATGTAAAGAATAGAAAAAAGCGAATAGGAAGGAAGAGAAGGGATAGAGGACGTACCTAACGAAAGAAAACACAGTGGATAGGAAGAAGGAAGAGGAAGGAGAGGGGGATGAATAGAGGAAGAAGCAGTTTGGAGGAAAAACTAGGAGGACTGAGGAAGAGGAATGAAGGGGGTATGAGGGGTTAGGGAGGGGTGGGGAGGTAGTCACATTAACCCCCGGCCTTCTACATGCTATTAAGTCGTTGGTCCGGTCACGTAGAAAATGCTTAGAGACAGAGTGGCCATAATTAGAAGCGGGGAGATGTCCACTGGTATCTCCCACAACCAGGACCTGCTGCCTACCCCCATACTCTTACCCTGTCTCCCCACCTCTTCTCCCCTGTCTCCCCACCTCTTCTTCCCAGTCTACCTACCTATCTACCCACCCTACTACCTATAAGACCCCTATCCACCCACTTGCTTCACCTACCCTCCACCTACCCTAGCTCCCCTCCCCTATCCACCCACTTGCTTCACCTACCCTCCACCTACCCTAGCTCCCCTCCCCTATCCACCCACTTGCTTCACCTACCCTCCACCTACCCTAGCTTCCTCACCCCTATCCACCCACCTACCCTAGCTTCCCCCTCCTCACCTACTACACCTAATTGCCCCACCTGTTCACTTATACATGGCCTTATATACATGACTTCACCTGCATCACCTACACCTACACCTACACCAGATCTCTCCTCTCTCTCTTCCTGTACATAACATCACCTAAATGCTCTCTCACCAACCTATAGCTGGTTGACTGACTGGACTGACTGACTGACTGGACTGACTGACTAACTGGTTAACTGGACGGCTGACTGGCTGGGTAACTGGACGGCTGATTGGCTTACTGACTGACTGAATAACTTATTTCCTAGGTCATGGACTAACTGGCTGGGTAGCTAGCTGATTTACAGAGGGACTGACTGACTAACTGACTCTCTGGTTGACTGACTAACTAACAAACTGACTTTCTGGGTGACTGACTAACTAACTAACTAACCGACTCTCTGGGTGACTGACTAACTAACTATCCGACTCTCTGGGTGACTGACTAACTAACTAACCGACTCTCTGGGTGACTGACTAACTAACTGACTGACTCTCTGGTTGGGTGGAGTTGAATAGACTGGTGAGTGAATATGTTTCCTGATAGAGACAGAGAGATCCATCGATGAGTGAAGCTGCCCGCCGTGCTTAGTAGAGATTGATGAAGAGACGAGTGGTTGAAGGTGTTGTTGAGGAGGGATGGAGACGTATATCATGACTTAGATTGAGATTGACGGATAGTTTAAGATGCTTTCTACCTTCCCTTCCCTTCCCTTCCCTTCCCTTCCCTTCACTTCCTTACTCTTTCTCTCCCTTACCCCTCACCTCCCTCTCTTCCCTTTTCCTTGTTGAAATGCCTTTTCCCTTCCCTTCCCTTCCCCTCTCCCCCCCTTCCTCATTGCTAAGATGTTTTCCTTCCCTCCACCCCCTCCCTCACTCTTTCCTCCTTCCCATCCTTCCTACTAAGATGCTTTCCTCCATCTCCCCCCCTCCCACCATCCCTCTTCTCTCCCCTGTCCCTTCTTTTCCTCCCTGTTAAGATGTATCCTCCTCCACTTCCTCCTTCCAATCTTCCCTACTAAGATGCTATCCCCCTCCTTCCTTCCTCCCCCCCTCTTCCAAGATACTGTTGGCGCAGGATATCCAAAAATCCCCCAACATGTTTGTATCGACAGCGTTTAGGTGAGTGAGTGACGGGCCGAAGTGTTTGTTGTGGTCAGATGCTAATGAGTATTAGAGGTGGCGAGGTGTTAAGATGGTGCTACATGACTGATATATGAACTTATAATGGTTACTTTTAATATACGAGTTATATAGCGAGATAATATAACCTTTATTAATGTGTTATAAGTATAGGAGTTTATTTTACTTTAATCATTATTGTGTTATATATAATGTGTACTTAAAAAAATAACTTAGAGTGATTTAAGTAGAATATTATATCGACTTTGTGTACAACTGAGGATGTTCTCTTGTCACTGGCCTGAGCTTCTGTTGCTGCACAGTCCTTTAACCTGTAACCTATAACCTGTAATTTCAACTTGCAACCTATAACCTATAACATGTAATTTTTATTTATAACCTGTAATGTGTAACCTGTAACCTGTATTTTGTAACCTAGAGGCTGTAATTTTAACCTATAACCTGTAATTTGTAACCCGTAACCTTTAACCTATAACCAGTAACCTATAACCTGCAACCTATAACCTGTTACTTATAACCTATAACCTATAACCTATAAATTGTAACCTATGACCTGTAACCTGTAACCTTTATGTATTGTTTTATGTATTAAAACACCCTTATAACTGTAACTACTACTGTCATGTACTGTACCTTGTATTATGATATCAAGTGGTCTGTGTACACAAATTACCAGGAGTAAATCTTGTTTGTTATTGTAATACGTACAGGGAAAAGACGCAAGATAAACATACCCTAGAAACAGACATACATACACACAAACATTATACGTAAACAAACACACACACACACACACACACAGAAGCAACAACAGCAGCTCAGGAAGACGTCACTCACATATCCAAAAGCTCTTCACACTGGCCCCCGAGGGAAGCGTCACACAGACCTCGAATAGCCAATCAAATGAATATGCAAATGAATAACCAATGTACGAAAAAGCTTGTAGCGTGTGAAAAGGCGGTCATCATCCTCAGCAAGTAATGGCTTCTGCGGTTTTGCGGTTAGAGGAGCCCAGCGGTTGAGACCCTGTGAGATACTTATGAATATCTCTCCGTCTTGTGCCTCCTTTATCTCTCTCTCTCTCTCTCTCTCTCTGTCTCTCCTAGCGGGCGAGACCTTGTACTGAGAGGTGACGTAAGTGGACGAGTGTGTGTCTGTGTGTGTGTGTGTGTGTGTGTGAGAGAGAGAGAGAGAGAGAGACGTAAGGAAGCATAGATGTAGTGGTATGTGTGTGTTGGTGTGTGAATGTGGTGGTGCGTGGTGGTGCGTGGTGGTGTGTGGTGGTGTGTGGTGGAGTGTGGTAGAGTGTGGTGGAGTGTGATGATGTGTGGTGGTGAATGATTTTTTTTCTTTTGACATTCCTGCAGACAGAGGCTATTTTACAGTGCACACCCATACTCATCCTGTGAACGGTATAAAAGAAAGGAGTATAGAGTAGAGGTAACAAAGGGTACTGTGTGTATTGTATAACAGACTCAAGTGGTTAGGATATTGTGGCATTGAATGTTATAGAATATTTCCAGTTACATTGTTTATTTAGTTGTGATTGGTGGTGTGTGTGTGTGTGTGTGTGTGTGTGTGTGTATGGTGTATTATAGAACCTGTCTAATGTCCCCAGGGTTACCTAAATCTGTGTGTCTTTACTCATCAATTTAAGCAAAATAAAAATACTGAACCCCTCCCCCCCAAAAAAAAACACGGTAGATTAAACACAAAAAAAAACACGCAAAATAAAACGAGGTAAAAGGGACTCTGGTTTATATGTAAACACGCTTCTTTAGTCTTGAGATTTCAGCATTTACCGCCGTGAGTAACACCTGGGCACTCTCTCCCTGGCGTTAAATGCTAGGAATTGATCTCCTGAGGACACTTCTACAAGCCAATGAACGCGACACAACCAACCCGGGAATTCGTGGACCGCTCTGGCCAGACATCACAGCCATAAACCTGCAAGCGAGTGAGAGCCTGTATATATATATGGCTACTGGAGAACAGAAGACGGGGATCTATAGAGGAAAATTCACCATTAAAAAACAAAAAACAAAAAACAAAAAAATAATCTGAAATAAATTACCTTTTGCTCATCTCTTAAATAAATACCAAGTAGTAAAAAACAAAAATCTGTCTTTTATAATTTTATGTTATTCGATCGTTTTTACTCAGATTATATTCCCATGACCTGAATCGGTATACCAAGGAGTTGCTGAACTGGGCTGAATATTCATGACAGCGTAGCGTCTCTTTGTGGTGTTATTGAGCCACTGTCCTTATACGTGTAGTCAAGGTTTCGTGGTAATGTATTCTTATGTTTGTTTTGAGTAGTAAGTATACCTCCTCTGGTTGTAATTTTGGGGTCACACATCCTCAGAGAACAGAATACACGAGCCAACGAATGGTATTTTATCTGTGTGTGTGTGTGTGTGTGTGTGTGTGTGTGTGTGTGTCGTGATTGAAGTGTTTAGTTAAGACGGAAGCGAGTAAATGGTTAAAAAGATGAGAATTTCTGTAACTTGAGAGAACCAGATAAATTCTTAGAGCAGAGAGCCACGTTGTAGTGACCTGATCGACACACCTGACAATCAAAACAAAGTGTGATAGTGACCTGCTCGACACACCTGACAACCAAAACAAAGTGTGATAGTGACCTGCTCGACACACCTGACAACCAAAACAAAGTGTGATAGTGACCTGCTCGACACACCTGACAACCAAAACAAAGTGTGATAGTGACCTGCTCGACACACCTAACGATAAAAAAAAAATAAACCACACAACCAACAGACCCTTAAGAATTACCTACACATTCCCACAAACCTCTCACTAACTTCATGTTATTCAAGGAACCTCAGGTCTATGTTAGGTCTATTACTCTTCACGCTTCTAAACCCTCTCATCACCGTCGCGTGTAGTGGTCAGACCTAACACCCCATAAACGGCTGACTGCACCATAACTTATCGAGGAGACTCTTACCACACAACCTATAGTAAATCGACCTCACATGTTTATTACACAGTATGACATAATGAAGTTTGCCTTACATATATTATTGGTCTTTATTTGTACATATTATCACAACATGGCCCACCTGTTAATGATTCTTCTCTTACATAAAGGATTGAATTTCTTTTAGAGTTGGATTGTCCTGTTAGTGTGTTAAAAAAAATAAAAGAGTCCAATCGTTTCTCCTTCTCTGTTTTACGTTAGGATGATGGTGTTTACGAGTTTGGGATCTAGTCGACACAAATGGCAGCTGGGAATGGACAGGTTTTTGCAACATACCTAATAACATTCAGCAAAAACAAAACAATCACCATTAAACGTGTCTTTTTCATTGCCATGTCAGAATTCCTAGCATGAATTTCTTGGCATGTTCAGCGTTTACCTCTTATTCAGCAGCCAAACTACCTCCATCTTAGACATTCCCGGGGTTTATATGACCCGTATCCAGCACTCTCGGAATGCTATAGAACCGGGGTGGTGATCAGGTCATTCCTCGAGGCGTAAGTATGTATTGAATCATTTTAAAGTCGTTTTGTGGAGGTCATTCTTCTTACGTAATTTCTTGTCAACATAAAATTAGAATCCACTCGACTATGATTGTGATGGGTGGAGGGAGGGAGGAAGGGTGGGAGGGTAATGGAGAGGGAAGATGAGAAGGAAAGGGGGGGTGGATGGGAGGGAAGGAGAGAAGGTAAGGGAAGGAAGTAAAGGAGAGGAGGGAGAGAAGGGAGGGGGAGAAATGAAGGAAGGAAGGATCTAGGGTTATCATAAACCTACAGAATGTACCAGGACATCAACATTGAGTCAACAGGTTAGGTTAGGTTAGGTTAGGTTAGGTTAGGTTCCGGTTAGGTTAGGTTCCGGTTAGGTTAGGTTAGGCTAGGTTAGTTAGTCCACATTTGGTTTAGTTTCGAGTCTGTAGTCAAGAAATCTCAACACACAATCGTAAATCAAACGTAGAAAAAAAAACCCACACTGGCCACTTTACGTAAACACCATAAGAAAAACCCCCCAGAAAAAACACCCACTTTTTTCTAATTTAATAACACACACACACGAACACACACACACACACACACACACACACACCTTCACGGACATAACAAGTGGCATAGTGGTCATCATAATTAGCTGCCAAGTCAACGTTCCATCGTTCGATCCCCCCACCGGGAAGACTAGAGCAAGTGTCGAGTATCCAGAGAGGTGAGGTAGTCGATAGCCCCTGTTGTTTCGGCTACTTCAGTAACGCGAGAGACGATCCATTATCCACGAATTGGTGGATGATATTTTTCGTCCATTATCCAGGAATTGGTTAGTGTGGAAAATTTTCTTTCGTCAATTTCTTCAACAACACGAGAGACGATCCACTCATCCATTATCCAGTTTCTATAGCGACCTGAATATCTAATCCAATATCCATGGGGTCGTTTTCAATCCCTGTCCAGATGGTGATAGCAAAACGCCTTCTTTCTGGTGATATAATGAAGGTCTGTCTGTCGGTATGTTGTGAAGTAATGCGTGGTATTGGATCTGGCAGCACGACAAACACAATCTAGTACTAATCAATCCTAATACTAATGAGCCCCAATCTTAATAGTCTTGTATATACTCTAATCATTTACATCGTGTGTGTGTGTGTGTGTGAGTCGTGGGAAGCTAGCTGAGGGTTGTCACAAGCATTGCCCAAACTGTCGTACCGCATTATATACTTCGTTAACTGTGTCGGTAAAATGCGGAGGACTATACAGCACCTTAGTATGTATATTATGCAAGTATATTAAACGTGATACTTTAATCTCAAGAATAAAAACGTTTATAAAATATTCTGGAGCTCCCCGGACATACAAAAGGCCAACCATAAATGTAAAATATGTGTGTATAAAAACCCGATACTTGTCCTGGGCTACTGGACAAAGGATGTTTCTGTCAGCGCTGTAAGTGGCCGGAAGTTACAGTTGTGTACATGTATGACTCCTATATCTGTGGTAATTATGACAAACTTAACGGGAAGTTGTTTATTTTTATTGTTCTTTGGGAATACTTTTATGAATGTATATATTGAGAACATCTACTAATCTCCCAGTTTTCATTCATATTTGTTCACGATCTTTAAATCAATCAAACATTCAAGAACTCATTCTATCTGGTAAAGAATGAAATTTAGATTTTTTTTCCCCCTCCGTCAACAACAAGATAATTAAAAGTCCCATTGGAGGAAAAACAGCCCCGGCTACAACAGGTTTACCTCGGTACATTCCACCTCGGTACATTCCTCTTTCACATGACCAAAATACCGAGCGCCGCTGTTCAAATGCTCGACGGGGGAGGAAAAAAAAACCACGATCAGAGATTTCGATTAGTGGGAGATATTGTATAAGTATTGTACACGTCGCCGGTGTATAAATGAGGTTGTAAACGTCAGCTCGGGTTTGTTGTCGTCTCCATTCTCGTGTGGGTTCGACCCCCTCCTGTCCCACTCACCTTCGATCTGTTCCGAATAATTTCAACGACTAACACCAACCCTCACCTCCTACAACCATTACTTTCTTAGGGATTATCATAAGTTTTATTAAGTTTCTCTTCGTCTTCATCCCAAAAAAATAAAAAAATCAGACTTCGAAACAACAGGCAGAAGGAAGTAAGGAGTAGTAAGGAGGAATAGGTAAGCCGTGTTCCTCATCGACCACTCAGGAGGTTACATTGGTCTTTCCCAAACGATGAGTCTTATGACGTGTTTCTTCTTTTTTATGCGATGCTTCAACCTGTTCTTAAAAGGGTTGGGTTAATATTTACAAGCCATTAAATAGGAGAAAGTCTGATGCTAAGTGGAGTGAATATTGCAACAAGTCAACGATATTAGGGGAAATATGTACGTCTTTATTAATTAGAACCCAAAGTGGAGCGCTAGGTATCCCAACACAACATGGTGGAGTCTGGGAGTGCTTGGACTATTGAAGATATATCACCGGTAGGGAGATATGCTGTGTGTGTGTGTGTGTGTGTGTGTGTGTGTGTGTGTGTGTGTGTGTGTGTAATAATAATAATAATAATAATAATAATAATAATAATAATAATAATAATAATCATTAATGGTTTATTGAAAAAGTTCTACAGCCCGAAGGCTGAAAATATACAGTACATTGGACAAAAATTACTTATTACATACAAAGACAAGGGGTGGGTGGGTCGTTTAACAACAGCTTTCATTACTGAAAGGAGAAGGAACATGAATTGAACATACAAATTATTATAGTTTACAGTTGATGGCCCGGGCCTGGGCTGGTCATGGTGGGTGGTGTTCAAGTAACTCGTACACAGTATATGTGTTTGTGTGTGTGTTGTGTGTGTGTTGTGTATGTGTGTGTGTGTGTGTGTGTGTGTGCTTGTGTATGTTGTGTGTGTGTGTGTGTGTGTGTGTGTGCGTGTGTGTGTGTGTGTGTTGTGTGTGTGTTGTGTGTGTGTGTTGTGTGTGTGTTGTGTGTGTGTTGTGTGCGTGTGTGTTGTGTGCGTGTGTGTGTGTGTAAGTGAAGAGGACGCAGACGGTCGATATATAGTGTTATTGTCTGTTTTGTTTGTTTTACCTTCTCCAATAGTGAGCCTTTCAGTGATAAACAAACACACAAAAAAAACGTATAAATATTCAGTAATTCCGAAAGATACAATATTACACACACACACACACACACACACACACACACACACACACACACACAGAAACAATTCCACGTATTTCCACTTTTAGAACATTTTAATTCATCAAGCTAGGTCATTACTGTAAATTCCATCTGCTTATTACTCACAATAATACAATTTCATTCATAACACAAACGTCATTGTCAACACATGTGCTCCACGCCCGGGGGTAAAATACTACAATTAACGTAGTAAAAATGCTTGACTTAACGTACGGAGTAATATAGTAAAATTAACGTAGTGTTATTATATAGTGAGAGTGGTGGTGGTGGTGGTGGGGAATTATTAGTGTGTGTGTGTGTGTGTGTGTGTGTGTGTGTGTGTGTGTGTGTGTGTGTTGTTTACTCTGGCTCACGTAAACAAGACGATACTAAGCTTAATTATGTGTTTCTTAGCACTGTTATTTTTCATTCTGAACTGCCATATATCTCTCTCTCTCTCTCTATGGACAAGAGAGAGAGAGAGAGAGAGAGAGAGGTGTGAGCGTGTCATGACACACCTAGTAGATCTCTCCATCTGACACACACACACTCCTCTTCCTTCTTTCTCCTCCTTCTTCGTCTTCTTCTTCTCCTTCTTCCTTCTCCTTCTTCCTCCTCCTTAGGCCCACACCCTCTGTAACCCGGAGACTGCCTGACCTGGGGACTAAAGAACCTCTTGTGGACAGTAAGTGTATGAGTGAGTCCATACCTTGCCATCAGACGCGTCACACATGCCTTCTGGACACCAACTGCCTATGCTGAACATTTACCACCTGCTGAATATCGACCACCTGCTGAACACCTATACCATCTGCTGAACACCTATACCATCTGCTGAACACCTATACCACCTACTGAACACCTATACCACCTACTGAACACCTATACCACCTACTGAACACCTCTACCACCTGCTGAACACCTATACCACCTACTGAACACCTATACCACCTGCTGAACACCTATACCACCTACTGAACACCTATACCACCTGCTGAACACCTATACCACCTGCTGAACACCTACTCCTAATATCCAAGCCAGTAACAAATAGATCCACCGGAAAGGTCCACCTCCTTATCTTCCGGTGTTGTGTTCACGGTGACCACAGGACATGACTAAGCCAACAACAACAACATCACCACCTGACCCACCTGAAATATACCTGGGTCTACCTGTGATTATTTTATATGTTAGGAAAGTTACAGGTGAGACTCCATTTCCTCTTCCTTCTTCTCCTCCTCCTCCTCCTCCTTTTCCTCATCCTTTCCATCTCATTAATCACTCATTTTGTCCTTATTACTTCCCCCTTTTTCCTCCTCATATGTCTTTCCCCCCCTTCCTCGCCCCACCCCCCACCTCTACACTCCTTTTCCTCCACCTCTCCATACTCCCCCTCCCCCAACACCCTCATCTCCACCCTCGTCACCACCCCTCACCTCCACTTCCCTCCACCTTTCTCACAACAGACTCCTCCCCTCTCTTCCACCCCCTCCTTCGCCCTCTCTCCCTCATCTCTACCTCCCTCCCTCTACCTCCCTCACGACAGCTTCTCCATATAAGGAACTAAAGGTCAGATTTCGTGATAGTTAAGTAAAATTCATAGGACACAAATTTATTATCATCATCATCATCATCATCATCATCATCATCATCATCATCATCATCATCATCATCATTATTATTATTATTATTATTATTATTATTATTATTATTATTATTATTATTATTATTATTATTATTATTATTATTATTATTATTATTATAGTAGTAGTAGTAGTAGTAGTAGTAGTAGTAGTAGTATTGTTATTATTATCATTATTATTACTGTTAGTATCACGGAAAAATCGATAACACCAAATAATAAAAAATACAAATTGAAAATAAACAAATAAATATGGAATAATAGCCAAAAAAAGAGCATCCTTACTCCCTTCCTTCCTTCTTTCTTCCCTCCCTTCCTTCCTACTTTCCTGTCTCTCTTTCCTCCCTCCCTCCCTTTCGCCCTCCATCCCTCCCTCTACCCCTCCCTTCTTCCCTCCCAGAAGTCATCACCCAGGAGGTAGAAGCATCGTCTCCCTCACCCTCTACCTGATGTCACAGTCCAAGAAATTCTCCCTTTTTAACCCGTAATTTTCCTATTTATTCCTTATCAGTACTTCATAATTTACTAATGAATTGGTGGGTGATGGGAGAACTTGGCTATTTCTCTCAGTGATAGTAAAGGAGAACATGGCCATATCTCTCAGTGTTATTAAAGAAGAACATGGCCATATCTCTCAGTGTTATTAAAGGAGAACATGGCCATATCTCTCAGTGTTATTAATGGAGAACATGGCCATATCTCTCAGTGTTATTAATGGAGAACATGGCCATATCTCTCAGTGTTATTAAAGGAGAACATGGCCATATCTCTCAGTGTTATTAATGGAGAACATGGCCATATCTCTCAGTGTTATTAAAGGAGAACATGGCCATATCTCTCGAACATGGCCATATCTCAGTGTTATTAAAGGAGAACATGGCCATATCTCTCATGTTATTAAAAGGAGAACATGGCCATATCTCTCAGTGTTATTAAGGAGAACATAGAGCCATATCCATATCTCAGTGTTATTAATAGAGAACATGGCCATGTGGCATGGCCATATCTCTCAGTGTTATTAAAGGAGAACATGGCCATATCTCTCAGTGTTATTAATGGAGAACATGGCCATATCTCTCAGTGTTATTAAAGGAGAACATGGCCATATCTCTCAGTGTTATTAAAGGAGAACATGGCCATATCTCTCAGTGTTATTAAAGAAGAACATGGCCATATCTCTCAGTGTTATTAAAGGAGAACATGGCCATATCTCTCAGTGTTATTAAAGGAGAACATGGCCATATCTCTCAGTGTTATTAAAGGAGAACATGGCCATATCTCTCAGTGTTATTAATGGAGAACATGGCCATATCTCTCAGTGTTATTAATGGAGAACATGGCCATATCTCTCAGTGTTATTAATGGAGAACATGGCCATATCTCTCAGTGATATTAATGGAGAACATGGCCATATCTCTCAGTGTTATTAAGGAGAACATGGCCATATCTCTCAGTGTTATTAAAGGAGAACATGGCCATATCTCTCAGTGTTATTAATGGAGAACATGGCCATATCTCTCAGTGTTATTAAAGGAGAACATGGCCATATCTCTCAGTGTTATTAAAGGAGAACATGGCCATATCTCTCAGCGATAGTATAGGAGAACATGGCCATTTCTGTAATTCCTGTGAGTTGGCCAGAATCGTGAGAGGATAAATACCATGTTTGGGCAGCCGCTATGAGGTGGCCAGTCGCGCTTAATTACAGGTATTGACGGGGCATTCCTGGCGCAGGTAGGCCCAGCTGGCGGAAGTGACATCACGGAATGATCAAAATGGGTGACTGTCATGTAGTGGTGACTGTCATGTAGTGGTGACTGTCATGTAGTGGTGACTGTCATGTAGTGGTGACCTAACCAAACCTCTGTCCAATAATGTGTTAATTGTATTTAGTTCATACTTAAATTGGATGAAGGTAATTATGAAGGAACTGAGGTCATTAGTGGTGATTTGTGAACTATAATGCAGTCCTGGCCAGCTTATAGTTATCCTTGGCCACATTACACCTATCCTGGCCACTTTACACCTATCCTGGCCACCTTACATCTATCCCTGGCCATGTTACACCTACCCCTGGCCACCTAACTTCTATCCCTGGTCATTCTACATATGTTCCTGGTCATTTTACACCTATCCCTGGCCATGTTACACCTATCCCTGACGACCCTACATCTGTCCCTGGCCATCTTACACCTATCCCTGGCCACCTTACATTTATCCTTGGCCACCGTACACCTATCCCTGGCCACCTTACACCTATCCCTGGCCATCTTGCATCTATCCCTAGCCATCCTAAAACTAACTCGATCCATCCTTACCAGCGTAGACCACCCATAACACTTGCCACCTATCCTTGGCCACCTATCCTTAGCCACCTTCAACCTATCCCCCGTCCACTGTCCATCATGGCTAGGGGTCGCTATTTCCTCACCTGGCCGGAAACCCCCCTAACCTCACACCTTGGCAACACTCTGGAAACACCAGAGAGAGAGAGAGATGACTGTCACTCTGGCAGTCTCTTGAAAAATTGAGAGAACAATTAGCTTATGGGAGAAAATATGGTGTTATGGTGTGTGTGTTATGGTGTGTGTGTGTGTGTGTGTGTGTGATGTATATGGTGTAATGTGTGTTCTGGTATTTGGTGTATGGTGTGAATGGTGTATGGTGTAGTATAGTATATATTGATGTGACACTGTATGATAATATGGTGTGGTGTGGTGTGGTGTGGTGTGGTGTGGTGTGGTGTGGTGTGGTGTGGTGAGAGGCTCTAGGGGTAGGATCGTGTGAGAGGGGACCTGGAGAGATGGTTATCAGAGACCTGTACACCTGTTGTAGCATCACGCCCTGGTCAGACCTGGTGAACCCTCGTGTTTCCATACACACACACATGACAGGTCCAATGAATTACGCCTCTTACTCACTCACTCACTCACTCAATCACTCAGCACGACCTCCTCCTCCTCCTCTTCCTCCTCCTTTAACACCACAGCACGACCTCCTCTTCCACCCATCATCCTCCTCCCTCAACACGACCTCCTCTTCCACCCATCATCCTCCTCCCTCAACACGACCTCCTCCTTCCACAACACGACCTCCTCCTCCACCTCTTTGACCTCCTCCTTTTGCATCACAGCACGACCTCCTCCTCCTCCTCCTCCCTCAACACAACCTCCACCCTCAGCACGACCTCCTCCTCCCTGACGACGGTGAAGGTGGTACTTAGTCAACACGCCCACACACCCTCCCCAAAAAATCTTCCTCGTTTGTTATTTGGTTGGTGGTGACGCCTGACGGAAAGTGCCTGTCATGGTCCTCCACCCTTATTGTGTCGTGTGAGCAGAACCCACCACACGCCCACGCCCACACACACACACACACACACACACACGCGCGCGCGCGCGCGCACATCAATATTGCGTATTTTCACTTTATTTCCTGTCAAATTATCAGCCAGCAACGTCTTTATTTTCCCCAGGTAATATCTCTCTCTCTCTCTCTCTCTCTCTCTCTCTCTCTCTCTCTCTCTCTCTCTCTCTAACATCTATTTCCTGTCAGCTATCACCATCAGCATCACCATCACCATCACCAGACATCACCACAGAGATAAACATCAGGTCTGACTCTTAACTCATAAACCTCACTTTGTTAAGAGTTCCCCCCTCCCCTCTCCCCCTGATGACAGTATCTGCCGCCCTCAATGTCGCCAGAGCCAGGACCGCTGGGGATGGGTAATGACGCCACTAGGATACATTTATCTCATCTCTCCTGTTATTACCTGAAGGACTCGCAGGACATGTCGCAATGGTCACCCTAAGATGTTGCTATAGGATGTCAGTGAGGGTGGCAGATGTAAGGATGTCAGTAGGGGTGGCAGATGTAAGGATGTCAGTAGGGGTGGCAGATGTAAGGATGTCAGTAGGGGTGGCAGATGTAAGGATGTCAGTAGGGGTGGCAGATGTAAGGATGTCAGTAGGAGATGTGATGTCAGTAGGGGTGGCAGATGTAAGGATGTCAGTAGGGGTGGCAGATGTAAGGATGTCAGTAGGGGTGGCAGATGTAAGGATGTCAGTAGGGGTGGCAGATGTAAGGATGTCAGTAGGGGTGGCAGATGATGTGGCCTTAGAGAATCTCAAGTAGGGTTCTGTTTTGTTTTTAATGGGTTTGTCTGTCTCTCTTTTATTCTCTATCTCTCTCTCTCTCTCTCTCTCTCTCTCTCACTGTATCTCTTTCTCTCTACTCTTCCTTTACTCAAATTAACATCAATTTTGATACACCTTTTCATAACAGCATCAACATTGCTTCTCGTTCATACAGAGGGGGTGGGAGTGGGGGGGTTAGGGGGGGAGGTGGAGTTAGGGATGGAGAGTTAGGGAGTTAGAGGTTAAGGGGGGTGGTTATGGGGGGTTAAATCTCTCCTTCCACTTATAGGGACCCAAAGTTTGTGCCACTTATCTGAGAGAACCATAAGTCCCCCTTTACCCCCTATCATGAGACCTTACTCTACTCTACTCTACTCTGATAAAAAGACCAGTGCATCCTTCCTCTTCTCAAGTGTTCAAGTTTATTCCCTAATGAAGTTTACTCTTTTTACCCAACAAACAAAAAATTTACTCTATTATGTTTTTTTTTTCAATCAAGGACATCAAGTTTGTTTACTCTCGTTACAATGATATATTCTAAGGGTCATTATCTGCGGGGAAATATTTTGTTTCAGGGGTTATAATTTGTTCTCTTTTTTTTTTAAGGGATGAACTCCACCCTTTGTTATGAGGGTTTTGTTCTATTCCCCCTTTTTTTTCTCTTATTAGGAACCCATACTAGTTAGATGTAACCCCCCTCTCCTTTCCCTTACTCCTCTCCATACCCCTCTCCTTCCTCAGCCCTCTCCTTCTTCCCGTCACCCTCCTCCTTACTCTTTCGTCCAACACGCCCTGCCCAAGACAAACTTCATCTTCTCTATCTATCTATCTATCTATCTATCTATCTATCTATCTTTTTCTGTCTCTCTATCATATACCATCAAGCTGTAGAAATAAATTGTATCCCAAATTGTTAAGTCGGAAAGAAATGATGACGTCAATAAGCATAATATATCCAACTATGAAAGAAGAAACAGAAAAATTCGCTTTGATCATTAAGAAAAAAACTTGAGAGAGAGAAAAATAATCTTGAAATATATAACCAGTGTCTTCACCCTCCCTGCCTCCCTCCCCCTCCCTCTCTCTCTCTGTCTCTCCGTCTTTACTAACCCCCTCCCTCCCTCTTTCCTCACTCCGCCGTTCCCTGTTTGCTAAATTAAGTTGGGGAGGGGTGAAGGGTAAGATGTTCCCCACTAGCTAGTCAAGCAGATAAACTGAGCACTATCCCCATTATGGTTTTCACGATATCTGGAGAGTTTAGCTCAGTCATCCATGAACGGGAGGTGGTGCATCTTGGATCTAAACAAAAAATGAGTGCAGGTGTTTATATAGAGAGACCTACACGGTGTTATAATACTTGCACACACACACACACACACACACACACACACACACACAACACACACACACACTGTCAATATACCTGATCACTTTTAACCTCTTGGTAAGTTATCTTTTCTCTTAAGCAACTCTGCCTCTTTAACTTTGCTTTACGACCTGATTACCTTAACAGCAACACCACCAGCGCCAGGCTTGTGTGGGTCCAGGAGGGGTGAGGTGGGGTGAGGTAGGGTGGGGAGGGGTGGGGTAGGTGGTGAGGAGGAATGGGGAGGAGGAGCAGGAGGAAGAGGGAGGGAGAGGAAAGGAAGAGGTGGAGAGAAAGAAGAGGAGGGGTGGGGAAGGGGGGAGCGACCAGCCAGAACATGGAATTCATTTTAGAATCGTTGCAAGAAGAGGCACCCAATGACCCTGAGATGGTGCTGGCAATGCAGGCTGGTGTGTGTGTGTGTGTGTGTGTGTGTGTGTGTGTGTTTTTATACTGTTGAGAGTTCATCTGTGTGGAGGCTGTGGAGGCTGGTGATTGATCTCTCGGCCTCCTCCCTTATTCTTTTCTTCTTTTTCAGGAGGGAGGGAGGGAGGGGAGGGAGGGAGGAGGGAGCCAGGAGAGGGAGGAAGGAGGGAGGGAAGCACAGTGGAGCCAGGAGTGAGGGAGGAGGGAGGGAGGAAGCAGGAGTGAGGGAGGAGGAGGAGGGAAGCACGTGAGAGCCAGGAGGGAGGGAGGGGAGGGAGGAGGAAGCACCTGTGAGAGCCAGGAGGAGGGAGGGAGGGAGGCACCGTGGGAGGGCCTTAAAGAGTTTGACCCGACAGGTTGAAGGGGGAGGAGGTAACACGGACGAGTTTACTAAGTCAATGTTTCACCTTCACCAGCTTGTTGACTCTGTAAGACAACACCTCCTCCTCCTCTTCCCTTCCTCCTCCTCCTCCTTCCCTTCCCTCCTCCCCCTCCCCTTCCTCCTCCTCCTCCTCTCCCCCTCCTCCTCCCTCCTCCTCCCCCTTCTTCTTCCCCCTCCTCCTCCTCCTCCTCCTCCTCCCCTTCCCCCTCCTTCCTCCTCCTCCTCCCCCTTCCCCACCCCCTTCCTCCTCCTCCTCCCACTCCCCTTCCCCCCTCCTCCTCCTCCCTCATCCCCCCATTCCTTCCTCCTCCTCCTCCTCCCTCCCCTCCCCCATTCCTCCTCCTCCTCCTACTCCCTCTCCCTCCTCCTCCTCCTCCTCCTCTCCCTCCCTCCTCCTCCTCCTCCTGCTCCTCCTTCCGTCCTCCCTCCTAAATCCTCTTCCCTCACCCCTCGAGAGTCACTACTTCCTCCCGCTGGTGGTAGAGGAAGGTGAGGAAGGGAGGGAGGGGGGGTCCGGTGGAGGTATTGGAGAGAGAGAGAGAGAGAGAGAGAGAGAGAGAGAGAGAGAGAGAGAGAGAGAGAGAGAGATGTATGGAGAGGTAAAGAAGGAATAAAGGAAGGAAGGAGAAAGAAAGTAATAAAAAGGAAGAAAGGAAAATAAGAAATATGATAACAATAAATAATAATGAGAGAGAAAAGAAGGAAAGAAAGAAGGAAGAAAGGGAAGAAGGTTAGGTTAGGTTAGGTTAGGTTAGGTTAGGTTACGTTAGGTTACGTTAGGTTACGTTAGGGTGAAGCCTACTCAATGATTTGAATAACAGATTACAAGAATACAGATGACACAGTAATAACGAACGAGAGGAAGAGAAGGAAAGGGAACATTTTACATTAATTTAAAGATAACGGCGCAGTAGTAACACCTAAGGTTATAACAATATCCAATACCCTGGTTCGAATCCAAACAACACACACACACACACACACACACACACACACACACACACACACACACACACACACACACACACACACACAGTAGCTATAGCGTATCCGGGAGGTGAAACTAAAACAATGAACTATGTGTATGTGCATGTATGTGTGTATGTGTGTGTGTATGTGTGTGTGTGTTCGTCTGTCAGTATGTTGTTCAGACCCTTCTCACACCCTCCCCCCCTCACAGTAAGACAACAACACCTCCAACTATCTCATTCAGGGGTGATGGGTTGGTGAGGGTGAGGTAACAAACACGTCTAGGGGATTGTTCTTGTAGTGAAGAGGTGAAGGTGTGTGTTGTGAGGGGGACCACTATACTCTCCCTCCTTACCTCCCTCCCTACCTCCTTACCTCCCTCCCTCCCTCCCTACCTCCCTCCCTTCCTCCCTATCTCCCTAACCTACTGTTTTATTATTATTATTATTATTTTTATTATTATTATTATTATTATTATTATTATTATTATTATTATTACTATTATTATTATTATTATTTTTATTATTATTATTATTATTATTATTATTATTATTATTATTATTATTATTATTATTATTATTACTATTATTATTATTATTATTGTTATTATTATTTTATTACTATTATTATTATTATTATTACTATTATTATTATTATTCCTACAGTGACACAACACACAAAATGTAAAGAGTGTGGATAAGAATGTGGCTGCCATCCTAAGCATAAATAAATATGCAAATAAATAAATACACAAATAAATAAATAAATAAATAAATAAATAAATAAATAATGTTTAAGATGTAATGAGGGATAAATAATATACTATATACTGCTTCAGTGTAGATCATATATCAGTATATATTATTTTATTATACTGTAGATAATTTATAAGAGGTAGAACTATTGTCAATATTTCTACCACAGTAGTTTTTGGTCTTGTCTACTTATTGTTCTCTATCGTCTATAGGGAGAATATATGGTGCACGATATACTAGCTGCTCCCTGGTATGAACTAAGAGAGAGAGAGAGAGAGAGAGAGAGAGAGAGAGAGAGAGAGAGAGAGAGAGAGAGAGAGAGAGAGAGAGTAAAGGTAGACACACACAAGGTAGGGAGGGGGTCAGTGTGTTGAACAAGGAAGGCCTTATCTTAATGCGCCCCCATAAACACCACTCTTGTTTTGTCCTTAACCCTCCTCCTCTTCCTCTTCTTCCTCCTCTTCCTCCTCTTCTTCCTCTTCCTCTTCCTCTTCTTCCTCATCTTCTTCTTTCTTCTTCTCCTCCTCCTCCTCCTCTCTCCCTTCCTTCCTCTTTTCCTTTTCATCTTCCTCTTTCCCCAATCCATCTTTTTCCCGTTTTTCTTCTCATTTCCATCCTTCCTCATCTTATTTCCCCTTCTTCCTCCCTCCTCCCTTTTCCTTCCTCTTTTTTCATTACCCTCCTTTTTTCTCAATCCCACTTCTTCCTCTTCTCTCTTTTCCTTTTTTTTTCCCCACTTTTCCTCTCCTTCTAATCCTTCTCCTTTTCTCTCTCTCCTTCATTTCCTCCTTTTGCTTCTCTCTCCATCCTCTTCCCCACTCCTTCTTCTTTCTTTCTTTTCTCCACTCTCCTCCCCTGTGTTATCTAGAGAAGGTGGGGGATGAAGGTTGGGGTTGGGGTGTGGGGGT
This sequence comes from Homarus americanus, assembly GCF_018991925.1. Lineage (NCBI taxonomy): Eukaryota > Metazoa > Arthropoda > Malacostraca > Decapoda > Nephropidae > Homarus > Homarus americanus. The sequence goes on from NW_024746036.1 coordinate 421,957, forward strand.
TAGGTGGGGTGTGGGCTAGTGGGGGTGGTGGGGCTGGGGGTGGTGGGTGGGTGGGGGGGCGTCGAGATGTCTCTCTAAGGAAGGAGTCAGATGCACCAGAGTGAGAGCAATTTGGTAGAATGTTCCAGTGTCTCGAGGCTTCACTCACTCATTGGTTCATCGAGGCTTCACCAAACAACTTCGAGGCTCTTCTCATTCTACCATATCTCAAGGCTTCATGAACCACCTCCAAGCCTCACTCACTCGCTCACTCACTCACTCACTCACTCACTCACTCACTCACTCACTCACTCACTCGGGCCTGGAAGCTCTCGTGGGAGTTGTTAAGATAAGCAATTATCTGTGAAGTGAACTCTGTATTGTCTCAACCCATTCTCGACTGTTGATGTGTGTTAATGCTTCGACCATTAAGACGCCCTGGGAGAGGTGAGTGGGAGAGGTGAGTGGGAGAGGTGAGTGGGAGAGACATGGGGAGAAGGACGTGGAAGAGGGGTGGAGGAGAGAAGCATGGGAGAGGGGTGTAAGGGAGGAAGGTGGGAGATGGGTGGAAGGGAGGAAGATGGGAGAGAGGGACGTGAGAGAGCTATGAAGATTGATGTAGGAGAGGAGAGGAGAGGGGAGGGAGGAGAGAGGGGAGAGGGAGGAGAGAGGAGGAGAGGAGAGGGATGAATCATATAAACCACCTTCCCTCGTCTCGACTTAGTATCCCAATATGGTTAGGTTAGGTAGACGCTTGGGTAAATGGAATAGGTAAATAGGTAGGTAGGTAGGTAAGTGGATAGATGGGTAGGTAGAAAAGTGGGTAAGTGAGATACAGTAGATATATAGGTCAGTAGGTAAGGAACGGCTCTATTATGAAATAGTTTGTTTGAAGTGAAAATAAGTCTCAAGGGGCAATGGAGGTACTAGACCTGTGTGTGTGTGTGTGTGTGTGTGTGTGTGTGTGTGTGGAGTGTGTGTGTGTGTGTGTGGAGTGTGTGTGTGTGTGTGTGTGTGCCCTCATTGCCCTCCTATTCTCTTCTCTTCCCTACTCTTCCTCCCTCCTCCCTTTCCTCCCTCTCCTTCCCCCACACATCTTCTTACTCCTCTCTCTCCCCCGCCGACTTTTTCCTCCTCCTCTCTCCGTTCCCCCCCACTCCCTCCCCCCCAGTTGTCGTGACAGGGTAACATTGGCAGTGTCTCGCGAATCAGGTTAACATCCGGCCAGGTATTGGTAAGTTTCTAGGAGGGGGGGGATAATTCGTCTAGATAACATAGTGATAAAGGGATGGCTAATTTGTCCTCTCTCTCTCTCTCTCTAGCTCTCTCTCTCATCTCTTCTCTCTCTAGCCTCTCTCATCTCTTCTCTCTCTCTCATCTCTCTCTCTCTAGCCTCCCTCTCTTTACCCCTATCTACTACCCTTCTTTTTTCCTCCTCTTTTCCATATCCTTTTCCATCTTCTTTCCCTGTTCTTCTCTCTTTCCCTTACCTCTTACTTTTCACCTTCCTTCATTCCTTTCTTCCTTCTCCCTTTCCTTCTATCGCCATATCCTCCACCCTCTTCCAGCCCTCCTCTTACCCCATTCATACAATCCCCTTCCCTCTCTCCGACTGTCAAAATCTTCATCCCCTCCGTCCTCTTCCTCCCCAACAATCCCCACCCCTTCCCCCTCCCCTAATACCACCCCTTCTCTTCCTATTCCCACCATTATCTGGTTCATCCTCCTCCCTCCTTCGTTCTCTGACCATCCTCTCCATTCTCCACTATCCTCCTCTCCATCCTCTCCTTCCCCCACCTCCACTCCCCTCCCCCTCCCTCCTCCCCCTCCCCACTCCTCCTCCTCTCCTCCTCCCTCCTCCATCAATCAACTTAGTGACTCTTTTGATAAACTGAAACCAACATGCTGTCATACCTGTCTAAAAGGAAGAACCCAGCAGCGACCATTTTCCCTTAGTGGAGTTCCCTGGGGTAGGTAGAGCCCCAGGGGTAGTGTAGAGTCCCCGGGAGTAGTGTGGAGTCCCCCGGGTAGTGTAGAGGCCCCGGGTAGTGTAGAGTCCCCTGCAGTGTAGAGTCCCTGGGGTAGTGTGGACCCCCGGGTGGTGTGGAGTCCCCTGGGGCAGTGAGTCCCTGGATAGTGTGGAGTCCCCTGGGCAGTGGATCCCTGGGGGCAGTGTGTAGGAGTCCCCTGGATAGTGTGGAGTCCCTGGGGTAGTGTGGAGTCCCTCCGGGATAGTGTGGAGTCCCCTGGGGTAGTGTGAGTCCCTGGGGTAGTGTGGAGTCCCCTGGGGTAGTGTAGAGTCTCCGGATAGTGTGGAGGCCCTGGGTGTAGAGTCCCTGGATAGTGGTGGAGTACCTGGGGTAGTGTGGTGGAGTCCTCCGATAGTGTAGAGTCCCCTGGGTAGTGTAGAGTCCCCTGGATAGTATGGAGTCCCTGGATAGTGTGAGTCCCTGGGTAGTGTAGAGTCCTCGATAGTGTGGAGTCCCTGCAGGTGGAGTCCCCTGCAGTGTGGAGTCCCCGGGGTAGTGTGGAGTCCCCTGGGGTAGTGTAGAGTCCCCGGGATAGTGTGGAGTCCTCCGGGATAGTGTAGAGCCCCCCGAGTCCTCCGGGATAGTGTAGAGCCCCCCGGGGTAGTGTAGAGCCCCCCGGGGTAGTGTGGAGTCCCTGAGGTAGCGTAGAGTCCCTCGAGGGAATGTGGAGTCCCCCGGGGCTCAGTAAATACCATCCCGGACAGCCTATCAACAGCTTTTAGCACTTAGTCCAATATCCATCACACCAAGATACTCCGCTGAAAGGTTCGTAAGGCAGGTAGGTAGGTAGGTAGGGAGGGAGGGAGGGTAGAGGAAGAGGGGATAATGGGAGGGAAGTGGGAGGGAGGCGGGAGGTGGAGGGAGGCAAGGGGGAGGGAGGCGGGGGGAGGGAAGGAAAGTAAAGAATGGGGAGAGTTATGGAAGGACAGGAATGAGGAGGACGATAGGAAGGAAGGTAAAATGAAGGGATGAATGGCGGAGGAGAGAGAGAGAGAGAGAGAGAGAGAGAGAGAGAGAGAGAGAGAGAGAGGTAGAGAGAGAGAGAGAGAGAGAGAGAGAGAGAGGTGAAACTGATGATAAAGTAGAGAGTGAATTAGGTCATTTTATAAAGAGAACATGGTATATCCCTTTAGACGAGTGATTGTATATGCGGTCTATAAGGGAGTAATTTGCATATATGCGGTTTATATGAGTGACGGTATATATGCGGGTCTATATGAGTAAATGGTATATATGCGGTTTATATGAATGACGGTATATAGTGCGGTTTATAAGGGTGTAACGGTATATGCGGTTTATATGAGTGACTTGCATATATGTGGTTTATGAGTGATTTATATATATAGTGGTCTATATGAGTAATGGTATATATGTGGTTTATATAGAGGATTTGCATATATGCGGTCTATATGAGTAACGGTATATATGCGGTTTATATGAGTGACGGTATATATGCGGTCTATATGAGTAACGGTATATATGCGGTTTATATGAGTGACGGTATATATGCGGTTTATATGGGTAACGGTATATATGCGGTCTATATGAGTGACGGTATATACGATCTATATGAGTGACGGTATCAACAAAGTTCCCGCCAGAGTTCCCACGAAGACTTCAACTCTGGAACAAGAAGTAGACTTAAGTGGGAAGCCTCAGAGAAAATTAAGAATACCTAGAAATTCCCAAAAGAAACTTGAGTGCTGTGAGGTAAGCTGAGACACACACGGGGTAGGAGGAGGAGGAGGAGGAAGAGGAGGTTAATGGTTAGTTTTCCATTAATTATAAGAAATTCCATTTTTTTTTCACTTTAGAGATCAAGTTTTCGTAATGTTTTCGATTGTCTAGAAACCAAGTATTAAATTAGCCCCATGACGGAAAACTTATTTATTTTTAATTTTAGAAACCCCCATTTTTTTTAATAAGTAATAAATATCTCTTGAAAATTCTTGCTTTATTTTTATACACTTCATGAGGAACCAAATGTATGAAATCTGGGTAAAAATTTGTCACAGAACTAAATAACAGACTTCAATTTAGAAACGGGTTTTTATAATAATGTGGCCAACCTCCTCCCAACCTAACCTAACCACAGAAATTTCCTCCTTTTTTTTCCACTCGAGTTAGAACCAGTTTTATGATAACTAGTAAATTTCTCCATAATGCATTTTTTTTCAACTTTAAAAATATCGTAAAATTGGGGGGGGGGGGGTTGAGTCGCTGTCAGACATATCACAGGCGGCTACTGAAGTCGTATGTGTTATAAGAGAGGTGATCTTACCTGAACTTCACACCTGTATTTGTATTTCACACCTGTAATTGTATTTCACACCTGTAATTGAACGTCACACCTGTACCTGTACTTTACACCTGTACCTGCTCTACCTGTACTTATATCAATTTTCAGACAGAATTTAATCACCTCGAAACGCCGCCTTTCGTGACTTAGCTGACGAGACTTATAGCGAGTAAGGATATTTTTTTCCTCCAGTTAGGTTTAAACGCTGCTAATGAGACCAGTTGTTGCCCATTCCATTGTTTTGATAAATTTACTTCTTGCATTAAATGTTACTTTTACCCACAAGATCTAGCTTCACTCTCTGGGTAGTCTTAGGGTTCCCTTCGTCAGAGCTTCGCCAGGTTGACAATACCCCCCCCCCCACCCGCATCCTCCTCCACCTCCTACCCCACTATAAGACTTAGCGACCCAACGATTAGATCATCACATTTAGTTGTCATTTCTTGCTGCTCTCCATATCAGAGTTGGTGTGTGGGCGCGGTTAGGGATGCCAGGATCGCCGTGTCGTTTAACATCAGTGGTTAGGTTAGGTTAGGTTAGGTTAGGTTAGGTTAGGTTTGGTTAGGTTAGTTCAGGTTATGTCTGGTAATGGAACTTAATTCGATTTTCTTCATCATCTCTCTCTCTCTCTCTGTCTCTCTCTCTCTCTCTCATCCTATCAAATCGATGCATCTATTTACCTACAGGATATAAAGGCCATGACAGGTGGCAGTGGACTAGGAGGACAGACAGACATTGTGTTGGTTACCGTGTGGGAGGAGGGGAGGGGGGAGAGAAGGGAAGGGGAGGTGAGGGGAGGGGGGAGAGAAGGGAAGGGGAGGTGAGGGGAGGGGAGGTTAGTGAAGGATGAAGCCTCTAGCAGGACCATAACACACACGTGGGGTAGGAGGAGGAGAAGGAGGAGAAGGAGGAGAAAGAAGGAGAAAGAAGGAATAGAGGAAGAAAATGAGGAAGTGGAGAAGGAAAAAAAATGAAGAAGAGGAAGACGAGGAAGAGAAGCAGAAGAAGGAAGGAGGAAGAAGGAAGGAGGAAGGAGGAACAACGTCTCCCAAATGAATAATGCAGATCTATCCTGGACTGCCCGCCGTCGACGAACCGGGGGGCTTTTAGCACTCGTGAACCAAACCATTATCCCCCCCCACCCCACCCCCCCCCCCCACCACCCCACCCCCTCCCCCCTACCTCTCCTTACTGCTCTCTCTAGCTAATTAATTATTCCTCCTTTATTCTACCTCCACGGGGCATTACTAACAACCTAATTCTCTCCTGGAGGTAAGTGTCGTAATGGCAAGTAGTTTAATAATATATCGTAGAGGTGTCAAGGTGGAGGTTGGTTTAGTAGCAGGAGAGTAAAGATTATTATAGGAAGACGGTGGTAATTGGTGTGTTGACAGATATTATAGATAGATGGGGTTAAGTTAGTATCGTCTTTACAGGAAGAATTTTTAATAGTTGTTCCGTCCGCCTTAAGGATCTGATTTGATTTTATTTACTTATTTTATTTTATTTTTTTTGCTCTATCTCGACTGTTTCTCATTATATCTCATTTTTCTCTCTCACTGTGTTTTTTTTATCACTTATGTCTCATTAAAAATATCTTTAAATGATTCTCTCTCTATCTCATTTAAACTTGTTCTATATCACGGTCACTTTTTTTTTCTTTTTCAGTGTCTCTATCTATCTCTCCCTATCTCTTTTTTTTCTCTTAAATTGTCTCTAGTTATTTAATCTCTTTATTAATTCTATCTCTCTCCTCACTTCCATTTCTCTCCTTATTGTGTGTTTCTTTTCCACTTCCATCCCCCCCTCTCTCTCTCTTCTCCCCCCTTATCTCCCTATCTCCCTTTTACCTTCCTTACTCCATCTCCCTCTTTCTATATACATACTTGTGTGACGATTTTTATTAATCTGTGTGTGTGTGTGTGTGTGTGTGTGTGTGTGTGTGTGTGTGTGTGTGTGTGTGTGTGTGTGTGTGTGTGTGTGATAATTATACTGTAATAATGTATCAGTCCGCGCTATTATTTATTGTTGTTGTTATTGTCTGTAGCAGCAACAAAAATAATAACAACTACAATAACTATTACTACTACTACTACTACCACTACTACTACTACTACTACTACTACGTGGCCTCCAGCCTCCCCCAATAGCCACACCTTCGCCACCATTTAATTACCTTAATATTAAATATCCTAATACATAAGTAGCTATCCTATCTGTGTTAAATTAGTTGAGCCGCAGATCTATGCGGCATTCAGTGACTGTAGCCTCATAGTCAATATCTGCAGCAGTTGTCGGAGTAGGGGCAGAAGCTCTCGTTCCCCTGAGGCAGAGCAAAGCTGACCGAAGGAGAGAGAAAGACAGTTGACATCTCATCCAGGCTGTAACATAACTTCTGGGCTGCTGCTTCTGTTCGGAGATCAACTCCGCGAGTCTGGCGTAGAAACATCTTGCACTTGGGCCCATCCCACCAGAGGTTGTCAACACTAGAGGAGTGAAGCTGCCTTGATCAACGTTTTGAATTCTCTCCCCATATGCCCTTCTCTTGTCGTTCTCGTTCCTCCTATGTGCAGCATCGAGAGCTAGGTTACGGTGACATGTGACATGCGGCCATGGGATCAAAAATCCTGGTGTCGAAGAAAGCTCGCTGTCCCGGCGTCCAGAATCCTCGAGCACTGACGTCCACGAGGGCTTCGTTAGATGTGTTTGAAGTCCTGTGTTGGAAGATCTCGCCATCCAATGGAAGGAGGGTCGGTTCTACCATGACGTCCTGGCAGATTTCCTTCAACATATTTGCTGTGAGATCCCTTACCTCGTCATGCCTCATGCATATGAAGCCCCCCTTCTTGCAGACCATGGCATGATCGCCATCATAGGAAGAGCCACACACGCATTGGGAGGGCAAACCTTCTACTGGCCAACCGTACCTTAGAGCAATGGCATCTGTAAATTCTTGTTTATTAAGACTGAAACCATTTGCCCTTAACGGTAACGTAGTTAACCAGTTCGAGGCGCCCACCTCCTGCGCTATAGCTACTTTTTTTTTCAAATTTTCTGGAACCTGCAGCAATAGTTGCTGCAACTTTTCATTTTGGCAATACTGTCGATCTGTCGTAATGGACCTACTACTACAACTACTACTGCTACTACTACTACTACTACTAATAATAATAATAATAATAATAATAATCCCTAACGAGCCAAGGACTTAGGTCCACTAATCGTCAAACAGCGACCATTAAGACATAAGAGGGGAGGGGGGGAGGAGGGTCAGGAGGAGGAGGGGTGGGAGAGGAGAAGGTCGTTAGTGGTGTGAGACCAGTTAGTTAACAGCGGCCTATCTAGGTAGTTAGCCTCATTATCACCATCTGCATCATCCATAAAGACAGTCTGGGAGATGATGGGAGGGGGTGTAGGGAGAGGGTGGGGGAGGGAGAGGTGGGTGAGGGAGGGTGGAGGATGAGGAGGGATGAGAGTGTCGGGAGAAGGGAGAGGTGAGGGAGAATGGGATGAGGGAGGGGTAGGGAAATAGGACAGATAAGGAGAAGGAAGGAGAGAATAGAAAGGGAGGGGATTAAGGGGGGGTAGGGGAGATAGGGAAAATAGCAGGAGTAGAGGAAAGAGGAAGGGGGGGATAAGGGAAAGGAGAAGAGGAAGAGAAAAGGAAAACAGAAGGAAAAGACAGGGAGAGAAAACAAGAAAGGAAATAAAGTCACTTACAGATACACAAAGTCAC
>NW_024746036.1:432500-455000 GCF_018991925.1 Homarus americanus
AGGATATAACTCAACCACTCCTACCCTCTTAAAAAAATTAACACGAGACGAATAACAATAAGATAATTGTTTACACTCTCAAGTTAACATGGTATATTACTCATCATGTTAACCACCACATTAACCCGAGACAATTGACCACTTAACCAACAGATGCTAAGAGGTAAACCATGTCCAAACGTTAACAAGACTGAGTTAACTACCCCCTTCCCAAGACTGACATGGCTAATTAACCTACACGCAGGTAAATCATCACACCTTAATGGACGACACCTGCATTGTCAACGATGAGGCAACACCTGTCTCTCTTATGTCCTGGTTAAATAGAGTCTGAGATTAAATAGTGTTTTAGGATGGTCGGAATTTAAGTCAGAAAGGGAAGATTTATTTTATGTGTTGAGAGAAAATGGTAAATGGTTAGAAAATGGTCAAAGGGGAAAAGTAAATGGGGATATATTTTTTTTAAACCCTTAGACACCTACAAAATAGCTCTAAAATAGTAAATATATGAGACTAAATAAAGATAAATTTAACCAATGAAAGACACCTGGAAAAAAAATACCACAACAGTTAATTATAAAATGGAAAATAAACTCTCACCTGTATTCATTAACGAAACACCTGGAGGTATATGGTGCAATCAACACCCAGGTATGAAATTAATGAATAGATAATGATTGTTTAATTCTGTTTTGATGATAGTTTACAATGTATAGAGTTATGAGTTAATGTTGTACGTCATTTAGATAAAGAAATACATACACAAACATACACAAATATACAATCATAAACGCACAAAAATCATACACATACACACACACACTTAAACACACAACCAGACAAATACACAACTATACACACAAGCAAACAGCTCTCTATATAATCATACACATATGTTAATCAACTTGCTTAGTATTACACATCTACTTGTTCCTACGTCCTCACAAAACAATAAAAACAATTATAACTAGGAAAACAATAACAACAACAACAATAACAACATAATTAACAACTACTATTAAAAAAGGCATGGGCCAACAACAACAATAACAATAAAAACAATAACAACAACAACCACTGCAACAACAACTACGTCAGCAACAACAACAACAACAAGAAACACGACATTCCTACTTTCAGATTTTCAATAATTCGAAAGTTAAAAATTTCCCTCATAAATTAAAGTGTGATAACGAAACTGAGTGACTTAATGTACAGTACAAACACCAGCGTTCAAGATGGCTTCAAAATTACACCGAGACTCTACCTTTAACTAGATAGAGCACAAAATAAAGATCTAGTCTTCTCCTAACCTCTAATGGGTGCAAAGTGAATGTATCTAGTTAAGGTAGAGTCTCAGTGTAATTTTGTCTTCTAACTGGTGCTAAGCCGGACCCTGAGCCAGAGAAGCCGGACCCTTGAGCCAAAGAAGCCGGACCCTGAGCCAGAGAAGCCAGACCCTTGAGCCAGCGCTGTTCCCCCCACTTGGAGCCTAACTAGGGATGAACTATCCGGCCCAGCTGATGATTAAGATAAACACCTATTTACGTCTTGTCTTCTCAACTTACAACTAAGAGGATCGCTAACACCACTGATAAGAGCTGGTGGGCTGGCTGAGTGACTGGCTGGTGGGCTGGCTGAGTGGGCTGGCTGGTGGGCTAGCTGGTGGGTTAGCTGGTGGCTGACTGAGTAGGCTGGCTGGTGGGCTAGCTGAGTGGGCTTGCTGGTGGGCTAGCTGGTGGGTTAGCTGGTGGGTTTGCTGGTGGGCTGACTAGTGGGCTGGGTGAGTGAGTGAGTCAATAAAGAGAGACAACGAACTATGTGAAACACTAGATTCTCTGAGAAAGTAGATGAGCTGAGAGAGAGAGAGAGAGAGAGAGAGAGAGAGAGAGAGAGAGAGAGAGCGAGAGAGAGAGAGGCGGTAGATTTTTCCTCTGAGATGGAAGGAAGATGAGGTGAGAGAGGCGGTAGCATCGACTATCTGCGTGTGTACAGCTCGACCAAAAACCTCCACTGGGTCGTCAAACACAACCTGGTGTCCACTCTGATAACGACCCCGACACAACCTCTTCTGCTTTGTTTACTTAATTGTTGTTGTTTATCTGCTTTCTCGATGGCACCTTATTTTTTTTTCCGGGTTCTTTCCCTTTCAAAAAAAAAATAATAATTGGTTTTATACTTACAAAGACTTTAAGGTTGAATATTGTAGATAATATTCACGTATTGTTTACCAAAAGTTACCAATAGACGCAGGGATCTATAGGTAAAAGACTCTCAGACACGCGAGAACAAAAACGCATCGGGAGTTATGCTAGAGTGCCCCTAATGGACTCTTATAAAAACCACTATTGGGGGATAACCCGGAGAGCTGCCCGACGGAGATAATGCTCCATCACCAGCCACGGAGCATAAAAAAGGAAGCATAAACCGCTAAAAGCTCGGTAATGGCAAACATGAATAGCAATGGCGTAATTTTCACACAATGGCAGGACCTCTGACGCCAAGTGACAGCGGACACACGAAGTTGGGGCCCTGTCAGGTCTTGGGGTCCAGGAAGGCTTTTAGAACGAAGAGGTGCAGTTGGAGTGGGAGGGGTGGTTCCTGCCACACCTGGAGGGAGGGAGGGTGTGGTGGTGGAGGGAAGATTTGGTGGTGGTGGAAGGTAGGTGTGGTGGTGGAGGGAAGGTGTGGTGGTGGAGGGAAGGGGTGGTGGTGGTAGAGGGAAGATGTCGTGGTGGTGGTGGGAAGGGGTGGTGGTAGTGGAGGGAAGGTGTGGTAGTGGAGGGAAGGAGACGTGATGGAGGGAAGAAACAAATTAGGAGGGAACATGGAAGAAGGCAAGTATGTGGCTGAAGGGAATGTGTGTGTGTGTGGTAGGAGGGATCATGGAGGGAACCTGGAGGGAAAGAGTAATATGGGGAGGGAGAGTTAGGGAGGGAGGGAGGAGGGAGGAGGGAGGAGGAAGGAAAGGAGGGAGGGAAATAGTGACATTTTGGGACGAAATATTGAGAGACGGAAGGAGGAAACATGAAGGAGGGAAGGGAGGGAACATGGAGGGAGGAAGGTAGGGAACATCACCACCATGACTCCTAAACATCGACCATCACTCGTAACAAGAGTCCAGCGTCACTTAACTATCACGAAAAACATCTCGTTAATGACAGTTTAGTTCATTCCAATTCAGTTCATTTTGTTCTGTTTCATTTCAGTTCACCTTCAGGTTCAATTTAGTTCATTTTTTTCAGTTCGCTTTCAGTTTCAGTGCATTTCATTTTGTACAGATAAGCTCATTTTTGGTTTACATCAGGTCAGTTCAGTCAGTTCACTCTTAAGCTTCAGTTCACTTCAGTTTCAACTCTATTTTCAGTTTTAGTTTCACTTCATTTCAGCTTCAGTTTCAGTTTCACCTTCAGTTTCAGTTTCAGTTCAGGAGGAGGAGGAGGGATTATCACGTCATGAGAAACACGTGAACAAAAATATCAAGGACGAAACACATCATAACATTACGTACAACAGGTGTGTGTGTTTGTGTAATTAAGGACAGGTGAGGGGGCTTAAGTGTAACTGGTTTATGCAAATTACAGAAGGTAAAAAGTAAATAAGTAAGAATGAGAGACAAAGACTGTGTGTGTGTGTGTGTGTGTGTGAAGCAATGTGGCCGCCGTTTATGAGATAATTTCAGGTGTGTGTGATTGTGTGCTTTGTTTTGTATTTAGATATGAATATATATATATATATATATATATATATATATATATATATATATATATATATATATATATATATATATATATATATCATAACCTAACTAACAACCTAACATAGAAGAGAGACGGGGAGAGGAGAAACAGAGATAGAGAGAGAGTGAAAGGGGAAACTAAGGAAGAGAACACACACACACACACACGGAGATAGAGGCACTGAAGAAAGACAGAGATGGGGTGAAAATAGAGATTATCTCCGAGTGATGCAGCTCACCAGAGATACCATCGCTAGGCCGCCACTATCACCACATCGGAGTGGAAGACGCTGTTGTATCACAGTTCCTAATTAGACTTTAATCGCTATCATTACCTGCACTTCATTGGCTGCTATAATGGCCCCCTGATGGCAAATATTAGATGTAGCACGATGATTGGCTTGTAAATAGTGACGTCACGATAAATATTTTTACTTCCCAACAGCGATGACAATTTTTTGATGGTATGAAAACACACGAAAATGATTGGCTGTCTGAAGTGACGTCATGGAGAGGTTAGAACTATGACTGGATGAATGATGGGACGTCAGAGAAACACAGCACACTGATTCGCCGTTGCATGTAAACACGTCCCATGATCCGTTTACTGAGAGCTGCAGCTGTCGAATACTCTTTGGGTAGATGGTCTGTTGCATTAAAAATGTCTGTCATCAGCGGACAGTGTTAGGTACGTGCAGCTTCACCTAGAGTAATACCCAACAGTGAGAGGATATTTATCACCGCTAGTTCATTATACTCACTGTACTACTAGCTGTCTTATAGTGAGAGTATATTTATCACCGCTAGTTCATTATACTCACTGTACTACTAGCTGTCTTATAGTGAGAGTATATTTATCACCGCTAGTTCATTATACTCACTGTACTACTAGCTGTCTTATAGTGAGAGTATATTTATCACCGCTAGTTCATTATACTCACTGTACTACTAGCTGTCTTATAGTGAGAGTATATTTATCACCGCTAGTTCATTATACTCACTGTACTACTAGCTGTCTTATAGTGAGAGTATATTTATCACCGCTAGTTCATTATACTCACTGTACTACTAGCTGTCTTATAGTGAGAGTATATTTATCACCGCTAGTTCATTATACTCACTGTACTACTAGCTGTCTTATAGTGAGAGTATATTTATCACCGCTAGTTCATTATACTCACTGTACTACTAGCTGTCTTATAGTGAGAGTATATTTATCACCGCTAGTTCATTATACTCACTGTACTACTAGCTGTCTTATAGTGAGAGTATATTTATCACCGCTAGTTCATTATACTCACTGTACTACTAGCTGTCTTATAGTGAGAGTATATTTATCACCGCTAGTTCATTATACTCACTGAACTACTAGCTGTCTTATAGTGAGAGTATATTTATCACCGCTAGTTCATTATACTCACTGAACTACTAGCTGTCTTATAGTGAGAGTATATTTATCACCGCTAGTTCATTATACTCACTGTACTACTAGCTGTCTTATCAACTTTTCTTAGTGTCAGGAAAAACATAAATTGGTTGTGATATGACGTCACTTAATAATAGGGGAATAACGAGCTTGAATTAAGAGAGAATTAGATGGTATAACTATTATCAGTATTATGAAGTCACGGTGCTGTAACATCTCCCACGACGCTATGTTTACTGTTGTTGTTGTTGATGATGTTGTTGTTGTTGTTGTTGTTGTTGTTGTTGTTGTTGTTGTTGATGTTTTTGTTGTTGTTATTTGTTTCAGGTGATCTAGCTGTCAGGTTTAGGTCTTGACTTCTCTATTACAATATTTCTTAATCCTTAAAATATTATTGACCAGGAAGTGTTTCATTGACTGGCTTCAATTGTACTTAAACACACACACACACACACACAGCGAAAACATCCACCAGTCAAATCGGGAGAGGCAAACATTCGACTTTAAAACATAATTAAACACTCGGTCTGACAGGTTTAGCGCATACGACGGTGAATGTTTATGACAGGGAGTCTTATATACAGATCATCACTACACCGTCCATAACACCACTAGATGATGACTTGATCTTACCATAACACCGTGTCTGGATTGGTCAGCGTTATAGCATCGATATCGTAGCTTCCTAGACAAAAGTAACCTTGGGGAGTGGTGGGCGAGTCGATACATCACTCGCCTTCCATCCTGAGGGTCTCTGGTTCGATCTCGCGTCACTCCTAGTCCACCTAGATGTTAATGGGTATACCTGATCTTCTATATAGGGAAGCGAAGGTAATCGAGTGTAGTGTGTCGTCCACTCTTCCTATGGGACCCAGTTTCTTTTCCACTGTCACTAATAGTTGGTCTAGTACTGAGAAATTTTACCTTTGAGGATGTGAACGTAGCTCTGTGTGTGTGTGTGACTTTAACTACGAGCTGAGGACGTGTCTGGGAATTGTGTTCAGCTCCTCTGTGTGTGTTATTTACAAACAGGCCACGACACCAACTGGATATTGATAAATAAACAAAGCACGACTGTATTTTTTCTTTTTTCTTATAGGTAAAAGATGTCTATATCCCATGTGAACTCGTTACTATATGACTGAATAACAAGATATATTTACGAGCTGAAAATTTGATACCATTTCTTAGTGAGACTTAACACTCTCTCAAGCTGTAGATATTGAAATGTTATAAAAGAATGATAATGGTGGCGGCTCTGGTAAGGTGGTCGTGTAGGAGTAATGTATAATTATCTTAAGTTATCTAAGTTATTATAAGAATCAGGTGTAATACAAGAGATGGTGAAAGAGTGAAGATGTTTAATACAGACAGAAATTACATTATGGCATCCTAGTCTGTTTTTAATTGTGATTTTTCATTATATTTTACTTACATTCGTTTTTCTGTTTCTCAAATACAAAGAAAAAATCTAACATGAAACAACAATCAACACAAGTTTTTTTAATCAATGAGAATAATTTACGTAACTTTATGAACAATATATCTTAAGTCCAGTCCCCTTTTTCCCCGTTGCTATGGGAAACAAATCTATCGACAACTTCACCTATGAGTTTCCCCCCTACACCACTGCCGCCTAAAATACTAAATAAATTCCCCCCCCCACAACATGGACAGACCAAACTACCTTTCACAATAGACGACAAAACATAAACAAAAACATATCGCTCACTTCCCCCGCCACAAACACCAATCCCGTGTATAAGAGGATCCAAGCGGCTTCCTCTTAATAGGTCTCGCAAGAAACATAATCAGATACCCTGTCACAATTCTCCTGCGACATTCAACTGGAAATCCAAACCCTCGACATAAAACTGGCAGGCACGCTTTTATGACGACCCAGCCCGCTCTTTGCATTAGGGAATTGAGTATAAAGTTCAATAAGGTGACATGGCCGTCAGTTCAAGTTACGACTCCCGCGGTCAGCCTTCAGTTTGCATCACAGGATCCATAAATTGCGCGCCAATATTCACGCCACTTTTCCCCGCTAGATGGCAGCCTTTGCGCGGGAAACGAGTGACGGGAATAGTATTATTATACCCTTAAGTAGGTAGAATAACAGCGATTCCGTGGGGGAAAAAATATAAATAAGAGAGAATTCGACAAAAACCCACAATATGCATATCGAAGAGAGAGAGAAAGTGAGAGAAAGAGAGAGAGGGAGAGGTATAGAATTATTGATGAATTGTGCGCGGGGTTCGCTTGGGTGGGCTATTGGGGGAGGAGGTGGAGGCCCATTCTCACAGCGGTTTAGGTTCTCTATTGACTGAAACAACCAAGCGAGCTCCTGTGTAGTGTTGTTCTTGTGCTGTCAAATATTCAGAGGCGCGCCACGTTATTTATGCGGGGACACAAAGTGGCCTTGTTCTCCCCATAAACCCTGGCGATGGTATTGTCACTCGGAGCCTTTGGTATATATTCCATTTTTGTTTTGCTTATTTTTTTGGTTTAAAATTCTTGTTGTTTTTGTTTTGTTTTTACTTCTGTGGGAGTTAATCTTGATGCCGTGTTTTGTGAGAGAGAATGAGAGTGAAACACAGGTGGTTAGTGATGGTCGGCTCCCACTCCTGGCCTGACTGAAATATTGAAGGCTTCGGAGGGGTAGGTGGAAGGGAGAGGGAGGAGGAGAGGGGAAGGGAGAGGGAGAGAGAGAGAGAGAGAGAGAGAGAAGCCATCGCGTATACATACACAAATTCTGGCGTATATGCGTATAAAGAGAGGTTGTGTAACGGGGATATAATAAATGGTGAGCGTACGTGTGTGTGTTGAGGGAGACTAATAATAAATATTGGGGGAATAGATATAAAGAGTTAATGTCGTTTAGTAACATTTTGTGAAGTACAGTAAGAGGTGTCCACACACACACACACACACACACACACACACACACACACACACACACATTCACACACACCTCTCACTGGGAACAGATTTACCTCACACATAAAACTTTATAAAAATGAGAGGCGGAAAATTGCAAGAAATAATAATAATAATAATAATAATAATAATAATAATAATAATAATAATAATAATAATAATAAGAAGAAGAAGAAGATAAAATGAATAAGATAACACGAGGAAAGCATTAAAGATCAAATTCATTAAAGATCAAATTAAAAATAACATAAACAGTAGACAGAAATAAATAACAAGGACAATAATAAAGAAATAAAAAATGACAATGGAAATAAGTAAAAAAAAAAGTAAATAAAAGTCAGAAAATACGTGCAAAATCAGATGAAAGTTAACTAAAGGAAACGAAGGAAAAAATAACAGTGAAGATTACATAAAAAATAAGGAAATTATTAATTAAATAAAAGAGAAAAAAGGAAATTGGAAAAAAAAAGAATACAAATTAAATAAGTAATAAATAATAAGTAAAAAAAAAGAAAATTAAATTAAGACCTAAAGATAAAAATAACAAATAAATTACATACACACGAGAAAAAACAAAAAAACTAAATTAACAAAATAAAATAATAAAAAAATCACTCAACACAAATAATAGACAAAAAAAATTGCTAAACAAATCTCTGAAAACACAATAATAATCTAAAAGTCAACACAAATACTGTACTGTATATATCATTTTTAACCTCTCTTCTAAAACACAGCACAGGAGGACAGCAGACAAGTATTGGTGTCAAAACTAAATGGTAATGATACGCCGAACAGGACGATAGGAGGTGATAGGATAATGATTTCAAATGATGAGAGGTTATAATGCCATAGGTGTATAGGAGTCTCATAGAGTCTTATAGTCTTGGGTATAATTAAGCACCCCAACATTACCCACAACGTCCCAACACACACACCCAACCCACAACATCCCCCCCCCCCACACCCAACCCACAACAACACACCCAACTTCCACACACCCAACTCACAACATCCACACCCAGCCCACTGAAGCAGGTTTAGGGGGGTTTCCATGTCTAACTAAATTTATCATGGTAAAACTTGAAGTGAAGGTGTTGCGTAAATATGATGATGGCATGAATGTGTATGTTAAGTTATGTGATGTTTCAACTATAAGTATCACGTGTTTGGTTTTAGTCACATTGAAGGAGAAACATTAGATGCAGCTCATTCAGTTATACACGTAGGAGGTCTTCCAATAGAGATGAAGGTTGAAAGACCATTAATGTTTGCTAAGGTAAGATTGGTGTTAGTATATAATATAATGAAATAAATGGAAATAAATGCAAAAGTGAGGACATTAATTAAAACAAATAATAAATCACAAACAAATGATACATAGAGAAGTATATAAAAATACAAATATAAATAATATATCAACAATAAGTCAAGTAAAATAAATAAATAACATTATAAAAATTAGACGACAAATAAATAATAAAAACAAATTTAAAAGGAAATGTCATTTATATTCATCCAAGATTATCACCAACACCACTAACACCACCACCACCAACACCACCTCCTATACCACTCTCACCACTACCATCTCCACCACCACCACCACCACCCACCACCACCAACCCCACCAACACCACCACCACCACCACCCCACCACCACCCTCCCCATACCACCTCACCACCACCATCCCACCACCACCACCACCACCACCACCACCCACCACCACCACCACCACCACCTCCTATACCACTCTCACCACTACCATCTCCACCACCACCCCCACCCACCACCCCACCTCCTATACCACTCTCACCACTCACCATCTCCACCACCACCACCACCACCCACCACCACCACCACCACCACCACCACCCCACCACCACCACCACCCCCACCACCAACACCACCACCACCACCCCACCACCACCCCACCCTCCTATACCAATTTCACCACTACCATCCCACCACCTCACCACCCACCACCACCACCACCACCACCACCACCACCACCCCACCACCAACACCACCACCACCACCCCCACCTCCTATACCACTCTCACCACCACCATTCCACCACCACCTACCACCACCCCACCTCCTATACCACCTCACCACTACCATCTCCACCACCACCACCCACCACCACCCACCCACCACCTCACCACCACCACCCCCACCACACCACCACCACCTCACCACCACCACCACCACCAGCCCCTCTGATAACTCTCAATGACAAAGCCCAACACGACCAATCTTTTTATCTTTTATAAACAGCGCCGCATCCCACACCCTCCTCCCCTACCTCACCCACTCCAATTTGACCTCACCCACCTACCTCCCACCCCACCCACCTACCCCCTCCACCCTCACCCACACACCACCCCACCCACCACCTAACCCCCACTCCTACACCCCAGCTGTGGCGACCATGCAACAATGATTGCAACAAGACCAACACCAGAATTCCTAACAAAATGAGTTTGAGTTTTCAAGTATACCGCTATACTACAATGGTGGCGGTGAGGGAGAGAAAATATATTCGATTTTTTTTTTTAGAAATATGTGTGTGTGTGTGTGTGTGTGTGTGTGTGTGTGTGTGTGTGTGTGTGTGTTTAGTGATAGTGGGAATTTTTTTATTACATTTAAAAGTTAGTAAATAAAGGTTTATATAATTTGTAACATTCAAGAAAGTCTCAATAATATTTTCGTATATTTTTTTTTTAACATTTAAGGAAATTACAAATATATATAAACTGGTCTTATTAATATGATTGTGTTTATTTTTATTTATTTTTTATTAAAGTTTTGGTAATTTATTTAGAGTTTTATCATAGAAGTTAAAAAAAATATCACACACACACACACACACACACACACACAGTTAGACAGACAGACAGACAACCTAACCAATAAACGTAGGAAACCGCGTCATCGTCTAAAATTACCTCGGGCGTCCGTGTCTTCTCGATAAACAGGGAAGGTAATGAGGCAGACTGCTCCACTCTGCCCCACATTATGATTTCAAACATCAACTACGACACGTCTCTTGCTGGGTGATACCTCTCTCTCTCTCTCTCTCTCTCTCTCTCTCCACCTAACCCCCACTCCTACACCCCAGCTGTGGCGACCATGCAACAATGATTGCAACAAGACCAACACCAGAATTCCTAACAAAATGAGTTTGAGTTTTCAAGTATACCGCTATACTACAATGGTGGCGGTGAGGGAGAGAAAATATATTCGATTTTTTTTTTTAGAAATATGTGTGTGTGTGTGTGTGTGTGTGTGTGTGTGTGTGTGTGTGTGTGTGTGTTTAGTGATAGTGGGAATTTTTTTATTACATTTAAAAGTTAGTAAATAAAGGTTTATATAATTTGTAACATTCAAGAAAGTCTCAATAATATTTTCGTATATTTTTTTTTTAACATTTAAGGAAATTACAAATATATATAAACTGGTCTTATTAATATGATTGTGTTTATTTTTATTTATTTTTTATTAAAGTTTTGGTAATTTATTTAGAGTTTTATCATAGAAGTTAAAAAAAATATCACACACACACACACACACACACACACACAGTTAGACAGACAGACAGACAACCTAACCAATAAACGTAGGAAACCGCGTCATCGTCTAAAATTACCTCGGGCGTCCGTGTCTTCTCGATAAACAGGGAAGGTAATGAGGCAGACTGCTCCACTCTGCCCCACATTATGATTTCAAACATCAACTACGACACGTCTCTTGCTGGGTGATGTGTGTTAAAAACCAGGTGTGTGGAGCTTCAGGTGTGTAAAGTAGCAGGTGTGTGGAGGCATCAGATATACAGAAATGATAGCCCCCCAGTGTTAGGCAGGACTGGGCTTGTTGGTGCTTGAAATTATAATCGGATTACCTAAGAAGCTCTGAACCTCATTACCTACCTCACCTGCACTCTAACACCTGCACTCTACAGTACTCCTACACTCTTGCACTCTCACTGCACCTTGAATCTCACTTTACACTCTACATATTCACTATACTCTTGCACACTATACTTTTAAGGTTTTCACTCTAGTCGTGCACTCTCAGCTTTCATTCTAGTCTTGCATTCGAAATTTTCGCGTTAGACTTGCACTCTGAAGTTTCACTCTAGTTTTGCACTTTGAGCTTTCACTCTAGGTTTTCCCTCTAAGTTTTCACTCAATTCTCGCACTCTCTGTTTTCACTCTAAGCTTGCGCTCTCCGCTTTCACTCTAGACTTGCACTCTAGCGTACTTGCACTCCTCGCTGAAACTGACCACGAGTTGTTTGATAGTCTGACCTCTGCTATTATGCTCTCTGACCTTCCCGAAGCCCGGACCATCATATGCACTCTAGGATGTTTGAGTACATGTGGTGGTGGTCTGTCGCCTCAACACACACACACACACACACACACACTAGTCAGAATATACCTCTCGTACTGAAGGATTCTATATTTTTTTATGTTATACTTTCGTTATAATTTTTACAGAAATGAAAAGTTTGTTAATGATGTGGGTATTTTTGGGTTATTTAATATACTTTTAGGGATTTTTTCTATTAAAATTTCTTAAGGTTTAATTGGTACTTTTAGAACTAATGCTTTAACTTTATGGACAACGAGTACGAAGTTTATTTTATATTTTCTTAAAAGTTGGTACCAAATTATGTGAAAAAGTATTTTTTGGGGGGGATTTTACAGTTGCATTATAAAAGTTAATGTGATTTTATGGGAAAAGTATGAAAGGTTTGATGATTGTTTTATACGAGTATTTCAGTGTATCTGTATGGGAGAAATTTAACCTCGTGCGTTAATTAATCTCGTAAATAAAAAAGTGGCAGAGTCAGTGCTAGACGATGGCAAATGGTGAGATGGCAGATGACAACGATGGCAACAGTGGGTGATGGCAATGGTAGTGGCAACAGTGGGTGATGGCAGGTTGTAGGTAGCGGTGAGTGGTGGTGGCAGTCAAGTGGGCCTGGTGATGGTGGCAGGGGGCGTAGTGGTAGTGGTGATGGTGGCAGGAGACATGGTGATGATGATGATGGCAGTGGGTCTAGTAGTAGTAGAGGTGGTGGTGGCAGGAGACGTGGTGATGATGATGGCAGTAATTCTAGTCGTGGTGGTGGCAGGGGTTGTGGTGATAGTGGTGATAATGGTGTTTTTTAGATCTCACCGCCAGAGTATTGTGGTTTAAGTCACGAACGACCTCACCACTTGACTTTAAAATATCCAGTGACCTCTTGTGAGTCTATCCAGTGACCTCGTGTGAGTCTTTCAGGGCATAAGACTCTTGGTCACCTATAGACAAGATAAGGACTTGAAGTATTATATCACCGCTATATCAACCCATATCACTACCTTTTTAAAACATTCTTTGGGAAGAAATTATTCATTAATAAACAGAGCCTATAGCTTCAAGAGGTTATCTATTAGACAGGAGTTATTAGACAGTAAAGACAGTAATGACATCTTACACAACCTTCCCCAGTGGTGTTCTGTCAAAAGGTGTCTTAAATTAATACTGTGAGAAACTGATATTGTGAATTAAAATAACTCGATGGGAAAAAAAGGTAAAAGAAATATAATTAAATATAAAATTAAAATTAAATAAGAATAAAAGTTTGAGAGAAAATTATATCGATTACCTGAGAATTAAATTTGGACTTTGACTTGATATCCTGTGTTGTGGTGTAGTGAGTGTATCCGGGGTGTGTTTGTGTCAGTGTTCCTTATAACTTGTCTTGATCTTTGTGTTCTGAGTCCGTCCTGAGGTCATGAGGTCACTATGGCACAGGTCACGTCATCCCCAGAGGTCACGTGGTCACTATGGCACAGGTCACGTCATCCCCAGAGGTCACGTGGTCACTATGGCACAGGTCACGTCATCCCCAGTGGTCACTATGGCACAGGTCACGTCATCCCTGAGGTCACGTGGTCACTATGGCACAGGTCACGTCAACTCCGTAACTCATGTCTACCCTTCATTCCCTCACAACACACACCTCCCTCACCTCACACCTCCCTCTTCCTCCATACTCCCTCACTTCCCACACTTCACTATATTTTTACAGGGTGGTGGTGGTGGTAGGGGTATAAGCCGGCTGGTTGTGGTGGTGGTGGCTGGGCTATAAGCCGGCTGGTGGTGGCAGGGGGCGTGGTGGCCTGACTCAGGTCGGCACTCACTAATACTTCATCACCAGCCGTGTTGTTCTCGTCGGCTAAATTATTTCTCCATTAGACCTCCTTAACCCAGCGTCCCGACTACACCTGACGCCCCGTGACATTTACAGGTAGGTAGACCTTACACCCCCTGTGGCACCTACACGTGACCCATGACCCGGGGTTACTGTTATGGCAGGTGACACACACACACACACACACACACACACACACACACACACCTAGATAGAATATAAGGTGTGGTGAAAATCAATGAAACAATAGAGCAAAGGCTTAAGTTGGTCAGGTGACGTGATCCGTGAGAGTCGGTAATAACATTCTGGTGCAAATTATTATAAAACTTTCTTCCCTTCTCAGTGTTGGTGAGATAATTACATCGTTAATACACTTTAGGTAATCAATCATTTTACCGTGACCTCCACCAGGTAACAATGTAACAAAATGGTAGTTTGGCTGTTTTTTTTTTTTTACCTTCCTAATTTTTTTTAATGTAAATATTATTATTATTATTATTATTATTATTATTATTTTTACATTTAGATAACCTTAATTAATTCCCCCTAGAAGAGTGTCCAGCGTGCGTCAGTTTCCAAGGAAACAGCACATACTGAATTCAATCACTGCCCTCAGGAGTATATATACACTAGTGTCTCTGTGATGCCGAGTCCTTGATGAGGTCCACGGATTTCACTCATGCTTTCAAAACATTACAATCACCCCTTCCCCCCCCCTTCACTGATCACATTATTAAGTCATTCATCATGTAATCTTACGTTGTTTAGCCTCAATATCACATTAATATATATAATTAAGAAAGAATTGAAGTAATAAATAGAAACTCCAAGTGACAGTCAATCAGGGACCATGAAGACCAAGGCAGAGAACATCACTACAGCTTCAACTCTTCCTTCTTTTAACACACACACACACACACACACACACACACACACACACACACACACACACACACCAGCACCAATAATAATGAAATGATGTAAATCTCTCAATTCCTCTCCCAAAGAATTTACACCGATTTATACCCATGTCCGATTTTTTTCTCTATAAGATTTACTCTCTTTTTGTGGTTATAATTATTACTGATATAAAAAAAATATAAAAATCTGTACATGACATTGCACTTTATTCATCTCGATATTTTTAATGAGGAAACGTGTTAATACGGATATAAGAAGAAGAAGAATTACAGAATTACATTACGGGTGAGTTTTAAAGTGGTTTTGTGTTAAGTAATGTGGCACTTGTGATTGTATCCGAACTGTGTCACCGTAAGTATTGGAAAACCGAAATATTATAACATGGATGATCCGGATTATATCGCAATAATAAACCGATTCCGATGTAATGATAGACCGAATTATACTGGAATTATATTGGAATTATATTGTAATAATGGTCCGTCGTCTATTTTAATGATATACTGGAATATATTGTCGTGTGACCGAGATCAACAGCAATGAGAAATCGAATGGGTCTACAGCTATTGTAATGATGGTCCGGAAATATCGTAACTCTGAATTCTAACCCTTGACTGCGATAACTCATTCCCTCGATAAAGATAACATGATAACATTGTCCTCAGAGGATTAAAACCAACCATTTTAACATTGTTATTTGTGTTATAAACTTCAATTCAACATTTAAGGGTCTTTAAGGGCATCATAATGTTAATAAATACACCAGTCCATCAAATAACTAAAAGACATAAACGATAAAACTATTTTATCTCATCAACAGAGAAGAATTTTCACCAAGGGGCTACGGATACAATTACACATGCAATAAAAATCAAAATGTGACCTGCAAGCGGTGCAATAAGAGGCGAGTGTTATTAATATTATAAATACATGTAATATATCAGTCACAGGTGCAACAAGAACTATGGAGGTAAATTTGAAGGATATATTTTTTTTTTACGGCTCAAATATTGCTATGAAACATCTAGGAATATTCTATAATATTTTTGTTTTTATTAGTTCAAATGTCTGCCTTATTATACTGTGTGTGTGTGTGTGTGTGTGTGTGTGTGTGTGTGTGTGTGTGTGTGTGTGTGTGTGTGTGTGTGTGTGTGTGTGTGTGTGTGTGTGTGTGTTACGAGTAATTTAGCAACTAAGAAGGCGAAAGTTCTCTTAGTAAACACTTCTGGTAGGACATCTCTCTCTGTCTCTCTCTCTCTGCTCCTCCTGCCTGTCTCTTCTCTTTGGATGGGGAGGAAAGGGGAGAGGGAGAAGAATGGGGGAGGAGGTAGGGAAGGTATAGGGTAGAAGGATAACACAGAAATTGTTGAAAAGTATGTAGGTGTTGTCCCCCTCCCCCTCCCTCTTCCCCGCCACCCTCCCCCCCCTCATCTACCTCTCACCCTCCTCCCTTCCACTTCTCCTCTCTCCCCACCATCACTCAGGCGACAGAACTGATCCATCATCACGTTCACTCACTAACCTTTTCCTCCCTCTCCATCACCCTGCCACGCCCCTCCCTCCTGTCCGCCACCCAGCTACGCCTCCCTCCTCCGCCACCCAGCTACGCCCCCCATCCTCTCTACCACCTACACCTCCCTCCTCTCCCTTTTTACTGACCCCCCTCCCACTCACGACTCTACCACCTCTTCGACTCTCCTCCCTCACGCACCCATTCCACCTTCCTGACCTTCCCCCTCACGCACCCCTACCACCCTCACCTACCCCTAACAACACTACACCACCCACATATCCCTGTATAGAAGGAAACACCAACCACTACAAATTAACAAACGTCTTGACACATTACAGAGCCAGAGACGACCTTCATTACCTGGTTATATCCACAACAGGTGAACCGCCACCAGGTAAACACCAGAAAGAAAACAGAGAAAAAAACGAAATAAAACGACTCCTAGTTAGATCAGTCATCATATCATTATTAACCTACCCAGCAGCAGTACCTCCTCTACCACCAGTCAACTACTGAAGCTATAGGTGATCCATAACTTAGCCCAAAGATTCGTCACAGGTGAAAGACACAGAGATCTGGGAGTTACAAGACCCATCAACCATCGCCTTCACTACCTAGACCTAGAGATATCAGTCAAAATATGGAACGATTCCTTTACAAAGACTCCCACCAGACAACAACCTCCAAAAAGTTACCAAACATTAAAGAGTCTATCACCACCCAAGATCTTTAAAGCCAGGCAATAGATGACCTCCCTAGACCAGCATCAGGTAGTAAGGTCGATGGAATATGATATTTGGTCTTAAGTCACTCGTATGTGGGACAGTGGATAGGTTCTCTGGTGTCAGGTACTGCTAAGAAGGGCAGCCAACCAGCTCAATGTATAAGTTCACCCACACTATTAGCTTAGCTGGTCAGTAGTAAGGTCAATCACTATACCTCCTTCTCCACTTCTTCAGTATCTTAACAATCAGTAGCATTCCCCCTCTCACCTTCTTTTGCTCTATATTTCTCTACAAAAAAGAACACTAACACTACACTACCTCTTCACAAACACACACACAAATTATATATTCATCACGTCAATTACTCTAAACTATAGTATTGTCTTGGACGAAAACAAAAACCCACAGAGGTTTTTCATCACTCCATGCACCTTAACTAAACACGAACTATTACTGAAACTAAAAAAAAAGTCGTGTTTGAGACTTTAACAGCAAGAAAAAGCCGACCTTAACGGGGCCAACGGGATTACTCACTCTTCTCTTCTCCCAACACACTGACCGGATGAGGCCAAATTTGCTTAGTAGCCGAGCGTGAATATTTAAGGTGTATTGAACGTGTGGCAGGCGAGGTGGTGGGTGCGTGTTACCATTACTTATTGAGGGTGTCGCTAGACGGCTGGTGTAGGGGTGGTGTAAGGCAGATGTTAAGGGTGGTGTAAGGGTAGGTGTTAGGGGTGGTGTAAGGGTCGGGTTATGATGGTGTAGGGTAAGTGTTAGGGCTGGTGTCAGGGAAAGTATAAGGTATAAGATAAGTAAGAGGCGGAGATGGTGTAAGTGTGGTGTTGGCTAAATGCACCATAAACAAGAAAGACAAAAAAACACATAAATAAACTGTTTAATAAAAGATGAGAGAGAGAGAGAGAGAGAGAGAGAGAGAGAGAGAGAGGATAAGACAAACACCTTAAGATTAAATTTTACGCTAAAGTGATAAATAGAAGAGTTGAAGTGGATGGTAGCAGTTTGAGTGGATATGTGGATGGTGGTGTAGATTATGATGTGGATGGTAGAATTGATGAAGATGATGATTGTATGGGTGGTGATAATGTGGGCGGTGATAGTGTGGGTGATGATGGTGTGGGTGATGATAGTGTGGGCATTGGTGTGTGGGCTAGTCTAAATATATAGTACACCTGCTCGTGGAAGACCTCGGTCCCCAGAGAGGTCGGTGCGGTGTGGAGACCTGGAGAGAGAGAGAGAGAGAGAGAGAGAGAGAGAGAGAGAGAGAGAGGCGTGGGTCAGGTGAGGTATCGGGTCAAGGGTTAAGCTACATAAGGCACGACGGGTCCTGAGTCGAACAGAGACCGGATCCATAGGTCGTGTGTGTGTGTGTTTGTGTGTGTGTGTGTGTGTTTGTGTGTGTGTGTGTGTGTGGAAGACAGACGTAGACTACTGACGATGCTGAAGAAAGACGAGAGAGATAAGAGTTAAAAATAATAATAATAATTAACGGTTTATTGAAAGAGCTTGTCTGTATGTTTACACGAGTATATACAGTACACATGTATACCTGTATCTCCTTACGACAGTCATCACCACAGTCACTCTTCCAGGTCACTCACTAATTCAGGTCACTCATCCAGGTCACTCACAGTCGATTCACTCATCCAGGTCAATCACAGTCGACTCACTCATCCAGGTCACTCACAGTCGGTTCACTCATCCAGGTCACTCACTAATTCAGGTCACTCATCCAGGTCACTCACAGTTGACTCACTCATCCAGGTCACTCACAGTCGGTTCACTCATCCAGGTCACTCACAGTCGGTTCACTCATCCAGGTCACTCACAGTCGACGGTCACTCATCCAGGTCACTCACAGTTGACTCACTCATCCAGGTCACTCACAGTCGGTTCACTCATCCAGGTCACTCACAGTCGGTTCACTCATCCAGGTCACTCACAGTCGACCCTCTGTAGCCAACACCCTCACCACCTCCAATCATGTCATCACAAACTCACCACCATTCCTCTTGTAAATATTCACAACAACTCGAGATTTTTGTTGTTGATTTAATAAATATAAATAGACCCAGAGGCCATATGCAGGGTCTTGGATCACCGTTCACTAGGACAGTTTCCACACGAGACAACATCATTTACAAAAGCTAATCAATAGTTACTCATATAAACACAAATACCAATTTTACGATATCAAAACAAAACACACATTATTAGATAAACATTGAGAACATTACGATTACGATAGTGAATACAAGAACGGAATCACAGTACATACGTTTATACATACAGAATGGATCGTTTTTTGTTGATATCCCAAATACGACTCTTCCTTCCTCTACATTTTAAAACTATCGTGTAATCAGGTTGACCTTATAACCAGTGACTATTCAGGGTGATAATGAAGGTGAGACATTACGATAATTAACGCACGTACTATGGTGAAAAGTTTGTTAATATCATGTTAATTACAGTACGCTATAATAATTTATTTAAAGACTACCTTAAATATGTTGATTCGGCTTTGGTTTATTTCTCCTGGTTTATGTGTTTGGTTTATTTTAGGTATAGTTTATTTGATAGTTAATAAACCATAGGTGTTGTATTTTTTCTTGTTGTTATGGAGTTAATTTGTTACTTAAGGAACACTAAATAGTAATGGTTTCGTTCTAAGTTTTTCGTTTATCAATTAAAAAAAGAAGAAAAGTTTTAACAAGGACTAAAATAAAACTCACCTAACAACAACAGCAACAAAAGCAGTCCGTCCAATGGCTCAACTCTTACCTGTAACAAAAGAAACAAAAATTAACAAAAAACAAACAAATAATTCAACGAACAATTAACAGATACTTTTTTTCATTTACATTAAAAAAAAAACAACAACTAAAAACACAAACGAAAAACAAAAGAAATTACGAAATAAAAAAAAATAAAAAAATACTAAAAATTGACTCAAAATCCCTAGTCCTTATCTGGATGGTCTACGTCGCTGTAATCATTAATCGTGCTGTGCTTTTGATAAGATAAGGAGGCTAATCTACACCAGTACCCCCTGAAAAATAAACAACCCGGCCCCATGGAACAATAAGAGGGAGGAAAGATAACTACATCCCTTCTCTTCCTCCTCCCTCGTGAGAAATGCCTCTGTTCGTCGGTGGCGGTGAGAGGTGAGGGAGGGTGGGAGGGGGGGGGGTGAGTTCCTTGGTGGGTGAGGGGGGCTTTTTAGTGGGTGAGGGGGTTGTTTTGTGGGTGAGGGGGCTGTTTATTAGGTGAGGTCCCCTTTGGTGGGTGAGAGCTCCTCCTTGACGGGTGAAGTCCTTCTTGGCGGATGCTGGGGGTATATTTTAAGTCTATTGTAGCAAGAGAGGAGGTGGCCGACGTCAAGAGGGCGCGGGTCACGTTGCCGTCTCGAGAGGCCTGACTAGCTGGGCTAAGACGGGGCTGTCAGCGAGGTCCTCTTTACCGACCCCACAGGACGACCACCTCTCACGTCACGAAGAACTACACTGCCTCCTAAAGTGATCCTCAGAAACTCTTATACACGAGGTTAACTGACACAAAATAAATAGTTAGATTCATAAAACGCAAAAATGGTGGAAAGTGATTGTAATATGATCTTGAGTTTCGTTAAAAAAAGTAAAATAAACCATAAATATCAGTTTCATCTCATTATGTCACTTAAAAAAAAATCTCTGGAGAGAATTTTATCTATATTTTGTTTATTTTAGTTTCAAAAGGTGCACATCCTCAGACCACGTTATAAAAACACCTTTGAAAACGTTGCTGATCTGGATCCTGTACACATAATAGAGACATATCAGTCCAGGCAGAGGTTGAGTGAAGATATTATACCTCGACGTACCAGAGGCTTGAGAAAATCCCCACGTCCTCTCGTCATATTAAAAACCTCTTAAAGGACTTTTCCCCCCTCCCTTGAGACCCACAGCGGCTCATCATAAGGGTCCCTTGAAGCTGGGGCGTTGCGGACCACCTTGCCGGGTTTAGACGAGTGGTCCCTATCACAACAAACAGCTGGAGTCTGGCTGAGGCCCCATCAGTCACGGCCCCGCTGCAGGGAGAGCCAGACGACAGATGGAGAAGGACGAGATTGTGTTCTCTCTTTACCTCCCGCTTTATCATCCTCTTTATCCACGTATCATCATTCTCCTCCTCCTCCTAGCTCCCCCTGTGTTCTCTATTCAAGCTCCTTACCTCTGCCACATCCTCCCCCATATCTGCCAGGTCAGGCTCTGTATATATTTCCGTTCATTAGGTTTTGCTATTCTTCTTTCCATTCCTCTTATCCGGTCCTTTCCACACCTTCCTTTCCCATGATCTTTAACCTCTACATCCTTCTTCTATCTTCATCTCAACTTCCACCTGACCACCTTCACCACACTCATTCATCATCATCATCATCATCATCATCATCATCATCATCATCCCATACCCAACACAAGCACCAATATCACCATCCTCCTCTTCCTCCTCCTCCTCCTCCTCCTCATCATCATCATCATCACCTTATCACCAACACAAACACATCCCTTATCACCACCACTACCACGACCATCATCACCTCATCACCCTTTGCAGTCATCGCCCCAACTTGAGACACCACTGTACGCTTGATGTGCACAGGAACACATTATCTAGCCACAACACCATGACCGTCTGTGTGTGTGTGTGATAACTAAATCGTTTGCACATTGAGGACGTAAACACGAAGGGAAGAGAAGGGGGGAGGGGGGGAAGGGAGGTTAAAACAGTGCTTGCTTGTGAGTGCTGCAAGTTTCCCATGGTCATCTCTCGCCCCCTCGTGTAGCAACAAACACCAAGTGCTTTGATTACCTCCAAGTGTGTCAATTAACCTGAAGTGTTCACCTAACAGTACCCGGAAGTCCCTCTTAAGTTAGTTTAGCTAGTTAACTTCACGTAACTACTATGATTTGGGGATAGTTAACTAATACTATAACTACTGTGATGTGAAGTGTAACTATTTATTAA
>NW_024746036.1:460000-534210 GCF_018991925.1 Homarus americanus
GATCCGAAGTAATTAAACGCCAATTAACATTCACAACTCTAATTACTCGTAACTATGGGTTATTAAGGTGGGGGGGGGTAGGGGGGGTGGTGAGATGGTGGTTAAGTAGGAGGATAGAAGGAGGAGATCGAGACGGTATAGGATGAGAAGGGGGATGAAAGGGGGAAGGGGGACAGGAGGTATAGAAGAGCCTGGTCCCCCTGGAATATATTGTTAATTCAGGAGTTTAGGTCATCATATACCACTGAAGAACACATATATCACCACCACCACCACGACACCCCCTCACCACCACCACCACCACCCCCCCACCCACCACCATCCCCACCACCACCCACCACCACCACGACCCCCCCTCACCACCACCACATCCCCACCACCACCCCCCACCCCCACCCCCACTGGAAGAAGAAGATGATGATGAAGACAATGTTTCTTTGATGTAGATGCCTTATGCAGATTCCTTTTAGTCCAGCAGTTATTAAAGGGACTGCCGGAGCGTCTGGTAGATTAGTGCTCATGGTTTAGTAAGTGGGGCGGGAGAGGGGGGGGGAGAGAGAGAGGGAGAGGGAGTGAGAGGTTAAGAAGAAAGGGGTGAGAGGGGAGGCGTAGAAGAGAGGCGGCAGGTGTGTGTATGTGTAATAGTTAGCCAGTGCAGTTGGCGAGTTGTCCGGTCTTCTCGAACTATTCCTTGACACTGGGTCCATGCTGCTCGTTGGCGACAGCTTCTGCTTCTTAAATAAATTCAGGCCTAGATGGTCCTAGGGCCGGCCATCCTGGTACACGGGGGGCAACCATTATATTATTATTATATGTACGTGTATGTATGTATGTATGTATGTATGTATGTATGTATGTATGTAGGGAGGAGAGGGGATGAGAGTAATAACCCTCCTTCATTATAATTTAATTTACTAATTTCTATTCTAACTTATCGTCGTTAAATTGTATGTATCATATCCGAGAAATATGATCAATTAACCTCTAAAACACTAAACGGGTAAGAAACATCAATCACCTCAAATCACCAACAGGAAACGGATATCACTGTTAACAGATGTTCATGAGTGTGTGTGTGTGTGTGTGTGTGTGTGTGTGTGTGTGTGTGTGTGTAGCTCACGGGTGATGATATGAAATGAATGGAACAGTGAAAAAATAAACATTGGTAAAATAACCCTTATTTTAAGTGAAACTAAAGGTGATTTTTCCGCCACAAACATTCAAAATATTTGTTACACGTCAAGTATATTAGAGTCATTTATTAATACAGCAAATTTAAGCTTCATAAATCTATAGGTAATTAGATATATTTAATTTTTCAAAGAAGAAATTAATATCACCTTTTAAATAAGAGACACGTATTTATTTTATTTTTCATGGACGTCAGTGCTCGAGGATTCTGGACGCGGGGACAGCGAGCCTTTTTTGACACTAAGGTTTTCGATCCCATGGCCGCATGTCACCGTAACTAGCTCTCGATGCTGCACACAGGAGGAACGAGAATCAGGGCAGCTTCACTCTCTGGTGTTCACAACCTCCGGTGGGATGGGACCAAATGTAAGATATTTCTACGCCAGACTCGCTGAGGTGTTATCTGAACAGAAGCAGCAGCCCAGAAGTTATGTTACAGCCTGGTTGAGATGCCGACTGTCCTTTTCTCTGCTTAGGTTTGCATACTCTGCCTCAGGGGAACGAGATCTTCGGCCCTAAAGCCGACAACGGTCGCAGATATTGACTAAGAGGCAACAGTCACTGAATGCCGCATACTTATGTTACTTGTATATTATTTGTAATTCGTAACCCATTCCCCAAATATGTAACTGTATATTTTCAGCCTTCTGGCCGCCAAGCTCTTTCAATAAACCGTTAATTATTATTATTATCATTATTATTATTATTATTATTATTATTATTATTATTATTATTATTATTATTATTAGATCTGCGGCTCAACTAACTCAACACAGCCAGGATAGCTTCTTATGTATTAGAATATTTAATATTAAGGTAATAAAATGGCGGCGAAGGTGTGGCTGTTGGGGGAGGCTGGAGGCCACGTTAAAAAAAGTAGTAGTAGCAGTAGAAGTAGTAGTAGAAGTAGTAGTAGTAGTAGTAATAGTAGTAGTAGAAGTAGTTATCATTAAGGTGCCGTAGAGCAACTGGTCAACACGTAAGGTAAACAACGGGGGAGGAACTCCAGCTGATTAATATTGAGTAGAAAGTAAATAAACAAGTCTTCACGGTGATGACGGTGGCAGGTGTGTGTGTTGACGGTAGAGTAAATTACACACGTCCATTTTATAAAGATAGATAGATAGATAGATAGATAGATAGATAGATAAATAGATTTTTGTGTTTATCTATTTGAGTTACAATGTAAAGCAAACTGTATATATATCTCGTGTCCAAATATATGCAAACCTCTGCATTCATATGAGTTTTTATACCCAGATATGTATTCAACTCTGCACAAATGTTGAGTGCACGCGCGTGTGCAAGGGTGGCGTTGGCGTGCAGCGGCAGGTGGCGGCCCAAAACCCATTTATCGCCTCCGGTCGTAACTAAATGACTCATGCTCGACATTTCTCAAGCCCAAGTCATTACCATATTCCCGGAATCGAACAGTCTCTCCAGCTTGAGCCACGACAACCAATCATAACTCTGTCCTCATCCCACAGTCACTTGGGATTGGCTAACGTCGCCTCGTCTCAGCAAGGACACCGAGGTTTCGTCAATTAGTCTCTGGTTTATGGCTTGTTTAATTATTTTACTATTGGTTCGTGTCCTGAGGTAGGTCGGCGGTGGCCGTTTGAGACGTCCTGATTGAAACCCTGAAGTAGTCTTGGTCATCACGCACATATACCCGGGTTGTGGTGTGGTGGTGTGGTGTGGTGTGGTGGTGGTGTGGTGTGGTGTGGTGGTGGTGTGGTGTGGTGTGGTGTGGTGGTGGTGGTGTGGTGGTGGTGGGTGGTGTGTGTGGTGTGGTGTGTGGGGTGGTGTGGTGTGGTGTGGTGGTGGTGTGGTGGTGGTGTGGTGTGGTGGTGGTGTGGTGTGGTGTGGGGTGGTGTGGTGTGGTGTGGTTGTGGTGTGGTGGTGGTGGTGGTGTGGGTGTGGTGTGGTGTGGGGTGGTGTGGTGTGGTGTGGTGGTGGTGTGGTGTGGTGTGGTGTGGCCGCCAAACTACACAAACATATAACGCCACAAACTCCTCCATAATGTCAAAATCATAAATAAACATGGATAGAAAATTTTTATATAGTTAACACGGCTCAATGAATTATGTTAACCAGGTAATTAAATGCAATAATTTATGTAATACGGTTTTATCTGATGATGAAGATGTGGCATAATGGCTGAGACTCGTATCATGTTAGTAGTATAGTTTAATATACTTCACACATGTCTAACTCCACACATGTCTAACTTCACACGTGTCACTCCACACATGTCCAACTCCACACATGTCTAACTCCACACATGTCTAACTCCACACATGTCTAATTCCACACATGTCTAACTCCACACATGTCTAACTCCACACATGTCTAACTCTACACATGTCTAACTCCACACATGTCTAACTCCACACATGTCTAACTCCACACATGTCTAACTCCACACATGTCTAACTCCACACATGTCTAACTCCACACATGTCTAACTCCACACATGTCTAACTCCACACATGTCCAACTCCACACATGTCTAACTCCACACATGTCTAACTCCACACATGTCTAACTCCACACATGTCTAACTCCACACATGTCTAACTTCACATATAAATAATTACACCAAAATAAAAAAATATCTATATGTGTCAGCCCATCCACATATCTATCTACCTGTATATCTAAAAAATTCATATGATACGAAATTAACCCTTTAACTACGATGACTTAAATCCTTTTGAGTAAGATGGATTTGTACTCAAGCAGTTAAGTCATCATACTCAAAGGTTGTTGTTGTACTCAGGGGTTAAGTCATTGTATTTAGGGGTTTAAGTCATTGTACGCAGGGTTAAGTTATTGTACTCAGGGGTTAAGTCATTGTACTCAAGGGTTAAGTCATTGTATTCAGGGGTTAAGTCATTGTACTCAAGGGTTAACTCATTGCAATCAGGGGTTTAAGTCATTGTACGCAGGGTTAAGTTATTGTACTCAGGGGTTAAGTCATTGTACTCAGGGGTTAAGTCATTGTACTCAGGGGTTAAGTCATTGTACTCAAGGGTTAAGTCATTGTACGCAGGGTTAAGTTATTGTACCTAGGGGTTCAAGTCATTGTACTCATAGATTAAATCATTATATTTTGGAATTAACTCATTGTATTGACAGACAGACAGACAGACAGACAGACAGACAGACAGAAAAACTGACTGACTGACTGACTGACTGACTGACGGGGGAGGAGAAGGGGGATGGGGAGGGGGAGGAGAAAGGAAGAGGTGAATGAGGTTTAGAAAGAGAGGAGGAAGAGAGAGGAAGAAGAAGGAAAAAGAAGATAATGTAGAGAAGGAGAATGAAAGGGGTGGAGAAAATAAGGATGAACATGAAAGGAGGGGAAGGGGTAGGAGGGGAAGAAGGGGAAGAAGAGAAGGAGTAGAAGCAGAAGAAGAGAGGAGGGGAAAGAGAATGTGTTTGAGAAGAGGGAGAGTTTGAAAAGGAGGATGAGGTGGAGAAGGAGAGGGAAAAGAAGGAAGAGAGGGGGTGGGGGCGGTGGAGAAGTAGTTTGTGAAGGAAGAGGAGGAGAAGGAAGAGAAGGAAGAAGAAAAGGAAGAAGAGAAGGAAGAGAAGAAGAAGGAAGAACAAAAGAAGGAGGAGGAGGAGGAGGAGGAGAAAGAAGAGGAGGAAAAGAAAGAAGAAGAGAAGGAAGAGAAGGGAAAGGAAGAGAAGAAAGAAGAGAAGGAGTTTGAGAAGGAAGAGAAGAAGACTAGAAGGAAGACTAGAAGGAGGAGGAGGAGGAGGAGGAGGAGGAGGTGTCGACTATCCCCAGAGTAATAAACAGAGAGCGTTAATTCACCTCAGCTTCTAGTGACGCCATAAACAGCTCGAGTATTTCCGAGACAACCTTCCCGTGTACGCTGCTGGGTCCTCTACCTGTACACGACAGGTAGACGGGTTAAAACAGACAGATAGACAGGTAAATAGATGGATGGGTCAAAACAGAGAGATAGACAGGTAAGTAGACAGATGGATGGGTCAAAACAGAGAACAGATGGGCAGACAGTGGATGGGTTAAAAAAAAGACTGACAGACAATGAGGAGGAGGAAGTACTGGCTAAAATGTAAAACAGATTAACAGGTAACTTAGAGAGTAAATAGATGTATGATAGGCAGGTAGGGAGAGAAAGATGACAGAAAGGGTGGTGGGCACTCAAAAAAGATGACGTAAGAGGTAGACAGACAGAAAGACAGACATAAGATAGGTGATGAAGGACGATAGGTGTGGTAGACAAAAAGAGATTGGAGAGGCCTAAGTAGGGACAATGGAGGATTAAAATCTGTTGGTAAATTGTTGGATGAGTGGGTATTGTGGGGGAGGGTACCAGGCCCAGGTGGAGAGGGGGGGGGTACATGTGAAAAGGGAGGATAAAGGCTAAAAGTGACAAGAATATAGGAGAGGGGAAGGAGGGGTGGAGGGGAAGGAGGGGGGAGGGGGTGTTCTCATTTAGCAAGTAGGCTAAAGCGATAAACCCTGTTAAATTAGAGATTGCTTAGTTTAGCTAAATGAAAGTTGGGTTAGTTAAATTGTAAGATTGCTAGGTTAAATAAACCCAGTTTTAATATGTTAGATTGTTGTGCTTAGTTAAACTGCTAGTTTACAGATTGTCTATTAGTTAAATCAAATTTAATCAGTTGTTAGATTAGTTAGGTTAGTTAAATCAAGTTAGTTTCTGGTTACAGATTGCTGTGTTATTAAATCTTGCTTGTTGAAAATTTGATATGTAAACTGGTTACCTAAGGAGTGTTATCCTATTAATGTTCAACATAGCGGTAACATTTTATAGTTAACTAAAAATTATTACTACGACCTAAAGGAACTGTTTTATCTGTTAATCGATCGGGTTAAACAGTTTCAGAGTCAGTTACAGTTTCAGGTCCAGTTTCAGTAACGTTCCAGCTACAGTTTCAGGTCCAGTTTCAGTTTCAGGTCCAGTTACAGTTTCACGTCCAGTTTCAGTAACGTTCCAGCTACAGTTTCAGGTCCAGTTTCAGTTTCAGGTCCAGCTACAGTTTCACGTCCAGTTTCAGTAACGTTCCAGCTACAGTTTCAGGTCTAGTTTCAGTTTCAGGTCCAGCTACAGTTTCACTTCTATCCGAGCGCCAGAATGAACACTAAAATGAACGCGTCTCTCCATTGTATGGTGATAATATGTCGCCGGGTAATTCAATTTTAGTCAACCATACATTGTGACCATCCGTGTGTAAAGGAAGAAGGAGGAAGAGGAAATAGGAAGAGGGAGGAGGAGGAAAGGTAAAGAGGAAGAAGGAGGAAGGAGGAAGAGAGAAAAGGAGAAAGGATGATGATATAAGAAGAAAATGGAAGGCAGGCGTCAGGGGAGACTCAGCCATAGGAACTTTATTACCGCGGTCATCAATAACAACAATTTGCTGCATTGTCCGGCCTACTGTCGCCTGAAATAGTGACAATTGACCCGCCTTTGTTGAACCTAACCCGGCCCAGAAGGAGGGAGGGAGGGAGGGGGGAGAAGAGAGAGGGGAGAGAGAGGGAAGGTGAGAGGGAGAGAGGGGGAAAGATATAATGGACAATTTAAAACTATTACAACATTATAGTGAAAGTGGATGGTTGTGTAGAGAGGGAGGAGGGAGGGAGGGAGGGAGGGAGGTGGGGAGGGATGGAAGGAGGAGGGACAGAATGGAAAGAGGAGATGATAGAATGGAGGAAAGAAGGGAGAGAGGGAAAAATGAGGAAAGGAGAGAATGGAGGGAGGGAGGGAAAGGAGAGGAAGGAGGGAGGGAGGGAGGGAAGGGATTATGTTTATCAAAGAGTTCACAAAATTAGATCATTCATACAAGTGATTTTACACATTTTACACACCTTTGTCCCTCCCTCCCTCCCTCGCCATCACTACACAGCCAGTCCTTCACAAGTCACTACCGCAGACAGTCTCATCTTCACTGACTCCACTCCTATACCCATTCTCTTCCTTCCTTCCTTCCTTCCTCCCTTCCTTCCTCCCTTCCTTCCTTCCTTCCTTCCTTCCTCCCTCCCCCCCGCCAGAATACATCAAAGCCTCTTCGTTGATTCAGAATTAAGTTTCATTGTAACTGGCAATTAGACAATAATGAAGGCAGCGAGGCGGGACAGTCGGCTGCCACATAAAGCCAAATAATTGAACAAAACCATCACGACCACGCGGGCTTTTCCGGACAAGTGAACATCGACTTGCGTAATGTTATTAGTCTACCGCCCGACCCCATTATATCAAACCATCCATTATATTTAACATACTAAAGGAGGTACATACTAATTTATTCTCTATTTTATAGGTGTTATTGTGTAATATCCAGGTGAGTGAGAAGACTTTCGATACAGGTAAGGTGATGGTAGTTGGGATGTTCCGGCCACCAGGGTCAGTAGGTGTGGGCGAGGGGGTAATTGATTGCCATCTGTTCCCTGTAACTTGTCGTTTCCCATCTAACAAAGTCATTTTCAGAGACGATGGTTCAGGGTGGCTGCCTTACAGTGTCTCTCCTCTATATTTCTCTATCTAATCTATAACAGAATTCAGTTATATATTCTTCACTTTATACACGGTAGTAACAAGGACTGATCGAGCCACTGAAGAAAATGCATTTTCATAATGGAGATGTCTGGCGTGTGACGGCCATGACGCAAGTTACCCGCGTGTGACAACCACTGCGTCACGCCCTGGGCCTAACCAATAGGCACTCAGAAACCGAACAGGCGCGAAATGATTAATGACCAATTAGCTGCCAGAATGCTCGTCAAATGGCCAATCAATAAACTTTATGGAGTGGGACACACTGTATCAAATGCTTGTTTAGGAGATACGGGCACAGCAGATGCTATCAATCACCCGCGGTAGGCAGAGGAACGTCGACCTTCGAGCCATAAGTCCTAAAGATTACAATGGCGTATTGGAACTACTTTGCCTATCAAAAGGGTTTTCATGATAAATTAGACCGTATTGACACCGGCCATAAGACCTAAAACCTATAGTCGCATAACCTTGATCCCGTTGGTTCGCCAGGAACTAAATAGAATTTTAACGCTCAATAGATTATGGAAATTCGCCAATCCTTTTTAATTACCAATGTGTCCCTTGATGTCCACGCCCCGTGCAGTTTGTCTTTGAATGAACATATAAAAATGTTGGGTCGGGTCTCCCAGCGGGGATTTCCAGCTGAACAGTTTGGATGATGATAATAAACAATAAACATGAGTGTGTGTGTGTGTGTGTGTGTGTGAGTGTGTGTGTGTGTGTGTGTGTGTGTGTGTGTGTGAGTGTGTGTGTGTGTGAGTGTGTGTGTGTGTGTGTGTGAGTGTGTGTGTGTGTGTGTGTGTGTGTGTGTGTGTGTGTGAGGTGTGTGTGTGTGTGTGTGTGTGTGTGTGTGTGTGTGTGTGAGTGTGTGTGTGTGTGTGTGTGTGTGTGAGTGTGTGCTCGGCCACCACAACAGCTGACGTCTTGTATTTCTGTTACGGATGCTCGCTTGACTCCTCAGTAGATGACGTCATATGTTTAGATCCGTACGCTATGGGTTTATTAAATCATGTCAAAAGTTTACGGTACCTCGTCGACGACCATCCATAAATTATTAACACTAGCTGATGAAGAGAGAGAGAGAGAGAGAGAGAGAGAGAGAGAGAGAGAGAGAGAGAGAGAGAGAGTCAGAAAAGATGAGGAGGGGGGGAGGGAGGGGAGGGAGGATGTACTACAGCTACCAAAACAAAAAAAATAAATGTCGAAAAAAGTTCAGAAAATAATAGGTTGTTGTCGATACGAAAGTTTAAAAAACGTTGGAGTCTTAAAGTTCAAATATAATTGTTATTATTTGTTCGTGACTGTGAGGATTACGGAAGGACAATAGCGTGAGTCGAGAACAAACACTCGCTGACATTTTTAGGTGACGGTAAAACAAAATAATATTAAGTATTCTGCACATCACCAAAAGTTACTGAAAAAACTGTTTAAGGAAGGTATATTTTTAGGGGGTATTATTATTAAGTGTGTGTGTGTGTGTGTGTGTGTGTGTGTGTGTGTGTGTGTGTGTGTGTGTGTGTGTGTGTGTGTGTGTAGTGATCACAGAGGAAAAGGATCGATCACCACCCAGACAGCAGGAGGAACCATAACGAGGGGGACATATGCTCTGACACACACACACACACACACACACACACACACACACACACACACTTCATTCGACGTCTTTATCTTCTCACTCATTTTACTCTCATTTGCTGCTTCCTTGATGTCTGTCTTTCTCGCTTTTTTCTCATCTCCTTTCTTCACTCCTCCTCTATGTCATCCACTCTCTTTACTAATCTCTCACTAAACACTTCATTTCCTCTCTTCTAGGGGGCTTATTTAGTTCTCCTTGTCTCTCTCTATTTATTGTTTATCACATGTCTGTCATTTACATTCACTTTCAATTTTATCTTCGTTCACAATTTACTAAGCTGTATATGAGTACCTGTATGTTACCTGCTGTTACCTGTATGTCAACGTTTACCTGTAATCCCTGTAACCAATCACCAACAACAGCTGTAACAACTCAATTTTGAATAAATGATCGACTCTAACTACCACAACCACCATCAACAACTACCACCATCCCGCTGTGGCTGTATACCTAACAAGGGGTGGTGGGCGGGGGGGAGAAGGAGATAGGGGAGGAGAGGAAGGGAAGAGAAGGGGAGGGAAGGGGAGGGTAAGGGAGGGGACGAACCTATCTGTAACCACTGTCAGGTAGTTAAGCTATCACCCTTTACGACCCTTCCCTCCCCTCCTATTGTTAAGGCCAATCGACCAGCCAATCAGCTCTCTATAGTCAAGTGTCACACGGTGTACCAAGGCGCTACAGACACGTGCCGGCAGTGGTAACAGCTCTGTAACAATGAGTATCTAGAGGTGTTTTAGCTTCCTTCCTTCCTTCCTTCCTTCCTTCCTTCCTTCCTTCCTTCCTTCCTTCTTTCCTTCCTCCACATCTCCTTCTCTTCCTCTCTACCTCTCTCTCTCCCTCTCTCCCCTCCTCCCTCCATCTCTCCCTCTCTTCCTCTCTCCCCTTCTCATCCCTACACACCGCCTCTCCCCTCTTTCCCCTCACCTCCTTCCCCTAACCTAACCCAACCCTTCATATCCACCCTTAACACCCCTACCTCTCCCCTTCTTGGTAACCTCCCCTCTCCCCTGTCTCATTTGCGTCTCCCCTCTCTCTTCCCCTCTCTCCCCTCCCAACACCGCTTACCATCTCCCCACTCACTTTCACTCCCCTATCGTATCTTCTTCCCACTCTATTGAACCCCTCCCACTCTTCCTTCTCCTCCTCCTTTCATCATCTCCCCCCACCTAACAGACTTCCTCCCTGTCTGCCTCCCCTACCAAGACCCCCTTCCCTTTGATTACCACTCAATAGTTTTGACTTTTAAACAAGACTTTTTGTATGTATGGGGGTAGGGGTAGGGAGGGGGGAAGTCACCAGCAAGTAGTAATCATAGGAGTGAGTGAGTAGAACTTCTCTCTCTCTACCTCTCCCCTCCCCCTCTCCCCCCTCTCTCCCCTCCCTCCCTCTACCTCCCTCTCCCCTCTTCTACCCATTGTTAAGCCAGAGTCAAACAACTGTTAATTACACTCTAGTACAACTCATCACGGGGGAGGGGGTGAGGGAGGGTGAGAGGGGGGGGAACGAGGGGAAATAAGAGGGAGATAAAAGTGGGAAGATAAGAGGGAGAGGGGAGAGGGGAGATAAGAAAGGGAGGGATAGGAATGAGAAGAAGGGGTAGAGGGGGAGAAGGGGAGGAAGAGAACAGGTGATGAAAACGTATAGGTAATATTAGGATAATTAATCTTCAGGTAACCCAACTAATACCACAAATTAGCTGAAATAACATAACAAAAGCCAATTATAACAAAGACGAACAAAAGTCACCAAGAACTTCAATAAAAAAATCAAGAGACAGTGATGTAATTAACTCAATCGTTTATCAATAAATACAATGATTCTACCTATAAACAATACCTTATACTTTCTTTAATTAATGCTATCTTGTCTCCTACTTAGAATTACACTTATAAACAGGAAGTATATAACAAGTACACTTTTCTACTTAACCCAGTATAAGTAAAGGCAATACCGTGGATGATCAGTCAGTCAGTCAGTTAGTCAGCTAGTCAGTCACTCAGCTAGCCAGTCAGTCAGTCAGTCAGTTAGCCAGCCAGGCAGTCAGTCAGTCAGTCAGTCAGTTGCTTCTCACTGTTATTTACCTGAGTTGGACAATGGAGAGGAGGGAGGAGGGAGGAGAGCTATTATGTAGAGTTTAAAGTTTATCTGGGGTGAGGAGGGAGGGAAAGGAGAGAGGGAGGGAGGGAAGGGTGAAGGAGGGAGAGAGGAAGGGTGAGAGAGGGAGGGAGGAAGAGAGAGGGAGGGAAGGGTGAGAGAGAGGAAGGGAGAGGAAGGGGAGAGGAGGAGGGAGGAAGGGTGAAAGGAAGGGGGGGAGAGGGGAGGGGGAAGGAGAGAGGGAGGGAGGGAAGGGAGAGAGGGAGGGAGGGAAGGGTGAGAGAGGGAGGGAAG
The DNA here is from genome assembly GCF_018991925.1 of Homarus americanus. Classification (NCBI taxonomy): domain Eukaryota; kingdom Metazoa; phylum Arthropoda; class Malacostraca; order Decapoda; family Nephropidae; genus Homarus; species Homarus americanus. The sequence continues at coordinate 471,773 of NW_024746036.1, forward strand.
GAAGGGTGAGAGAGGGAGGGAAGGAAGGGTGAGAGAGAGAGGGAGGAGGAAGGGTGAGAGAGAGGAGGAGGAAGGGGAAGGGGAGAGAGGGAGGGAGGAGGGTGAGAGAGGGAGGGAGGGAAGGGGAGAGGAGGGGAGAGAGGAAGGGGGAGAGAGAGAGGGAGGGAGGGAAGGGAGAGAGGGAGGGAGGGAGGTGAGAGAGGAGGTGAGGAAGAGGGAGGTAGGGTGAGAGAGGGGGAGGGAGGGAAGGAAGGTGAGGGAGTGAGCTGTGTGAGAGTGCTGTATTGTATTTTATTGTATTATTATTGTATGTTGTATCGTGTTGTATTATTTGTATCGTCCTTTGGGGTTTTCACATTTCACCAATCATTAATTTAGTCACCAGCAGTTAACAGTCAGCAGTTAACAGCAGTTAACAGTCACCAGCAGTTAACAGTCACCAGCAGTTAACAGTCAGCAGTTAACAGTTAACAGTCACAGAGTTAACAGTCACCAGCAGTTAACAGTCACCAGCAGTTAACAGTCACAGCAGCAGTCACCAACAGGTCACCAGCAGTTAACAGTCACCAGCAGTTAACAGTCACCAACAGTTAACAGTCACCAGCAGTTAACAGTCACCAGCAGTTAACGAAGTCTGGGTTCATTAAGTCTGTCATTTGAGGTAACTGGGATGGTATGACTGAGGGGGGAGGGGGAGAGGAGGGGAGGGAGGGAGGGGGAAGAAAGGAGGAAGGAGGAGAAAGGAGGAAGGAGGGGAAAGAAAGCGAAAGAAGGAGACGGAGGAGCAAAGAGAGGAAAGGGGGAGGAGAGGTAGAAGAAAAGAACTAGAAAAGGAATTGAGGGAAGGACGAAAGGAGGATGGAAATGAGGAAGGAAGAGGGGAGGGAAGGAAGGAATGAAGGAAGGAGGAGAGAGGAGAGAATTGCCATACTTGACCCAACTGATAGAGATTTTTTTCAACTGTCTCAATAAATACCAATTCATACTTTTTGTAAGACATGACGTCACTCTCTCCTAGCCAATCACAACGCTGCTGACGGGGCTCTATACGTGACGTCATAATACACACGTTCTTCCTACAGGTAACAACACTTACCTTTATCCTGTAGTCACCTGTGTCCCTGTAGTGATCATGTAGTAGTTCCCGAGTGCACCAAAATTCTTACTTGTGCACTATAATTTTTTTCTTGTGAACCATAATTTTTTTCCTTGTGCACCATAAATTTCCCTAAAACACCATAAATTTCCCTAAAACACCATAAACAAAATTTTGTGCACCATAAATTTTCCTAGAACACCATAATTTTTTCTAGAACATCATAAATTTCCTTAAAACACAATAAAATTTTCCTTGTGTACCATAAATTTCCCTAAAACACCATAATTCTTACTTGTGCACCATAAATTTTCCCAGTGCACTATACATTACCATACAGGCATCAATATGTTAGTTATTTCACATTCACTATGTTCTATGTCCACATGTTCTGAGTTAATACACCATCACTACCCTCAAAAGCACTGTAAACATAATAGATTAAAGCACTGTAGTCAAGTTTCCATGTCACTGTAATAACTAAATTTATCACTGTACTCGAGAGACAACAGTGATGTGGAAGGTTATTGTATTTTTTCACTGTATTTTCGAATCGTAAATAAGGAAAAGTCCATCACTGCAGTAGGTCTTCGTTGTATTTGTTGTATTGCGTAACTTAAATACACTGTTGCGTCACTGTAATTGAACTACATCCGTGTAGTTGAAATTCACTGCTGTGTCACTGTAATAGAGCTGTTTCACTGCTTTTGAATCAGAAATCAACGCATCTTTTTCACTGCTGTAGTTAGATCACTGAAGATTGGACAGACGGGGTTAAATTTGGGTAGGTTAGTGTAGCGTTAGGTCGTGTGTGTGTGTTTGTGTGTGTGTATCGTGTAGAATAAGAGCCGTCGACGTTGTGTGCCTGTAGTATACACGTCTGTCTGCTTGGCTCGTTACTGCGTCGTTACTCCTTCTGCGTCTTCGTCTGCGTCGTAATGTGTGTGCGTCTATCTGTCAACCTTCCTACTCGTGTACTGCCCTGGTCCTCCTTCTCCTCCCTCCTCCAGGTGTTGCCGTGCATGAGGTGGTCACGCTAAACAGGCAAACTACTTATCGGTGCCTAAGTGGTTGTTTGAGCTCTCGTTATGGAGGAGGGTAACTGGGCCCAAGGAACATACTATATGTCTTCAATATTCAAATTACATTCAATAATTTACTATCCTAATTTTTTTATTCATTTATCCATTTAATTACTTATTAATGTTTCTAATTAGGTTATGAAGCTAATTTATGGTGTATAATTTATTCCATATAGATACTTAGGAATATTTGTATTGAAATATATCCCAATAGAGATAAATTTATTCTAGCTAATCAAATGTCTTAATTTATCTTATCCTTTGTATTTTCTAAGTATTTTTCTATCTGTTTATAGTTTATTTTTTATGTTTTATAATGATAAAATAAAGAGTTTTTTCTCTGAGGGTTTCTGTCCAGGGATTTTTTTTTTCTGGGGGATTTTATTTACGGAGAATTTTTTTTTCTCGGGAATTTTGTGTTGGGAAATTTTTATCTGGTGTTATGTCCTGTACTGTGAGGTTGTCTGGGGATTTTTTTCGGGTAGATAATGTCTAGCAAGATTTTATAATTCTGGGTGTTTTATTTTAGTGGGATTTTGTTGTACGTTGGAATTTTATCCTTTACAGTTATATCAAGTGGGATTTTGTCTTATGGGGATTTTTTGGCGTAATGGGATATTATAGATTAGCCAAGACACTGTTTGAATTTCCCATAATTTACGATCTACCTGCATATACATTTTCCTTTAAACAAATTACATGTCTATTAAATGTATTTACCTTATATAGTTCATTATATTATGCTATGTTATAAAATATATATAGTGTTGTATTATGTATAGTGTTATAGTGTTATAGTGTTATAGTGTTATAACATAGATGACTTTACAGGGCATTACGATGTTTTCTTGTTTTCTCTATAGTTTTCGCCCCAGCCAGATCTCTCTCTCTCTCTCTCTCTCTCTCTCTCTCTCACCGGAAGCCAAGCACAGGCAAACGTTTTTAACCCCTTGAATGTGACGTCCTGTGGTCATCGTACACAAGGGGTTAAGTCATCATCCACAAGGGGTTAAGTCATCTTCCTCAAGTTCTCAAGGGGAAGTCATCGTCCTCAAGTCCTCAAAGGGAAGTCATCGTCCTCAAGAGGTTAAGTCATCGTCCTCAAGGGGTTAATGTGTTCGCCTGAAGATGTAATGTACATGTTTGTATATGATCTTGGCTTTTAGCGCGAACTGTTAGGTGATAACTAGTAAATGACCAAGACAAAAAAGTAAAAACAAATAATGAAAGACGAGAGATAATGAGAATATTCGATTATTTAGAGAATATTTAGAGAAACGAACAAGAGATAAATCAACAAGAAGTGGCTTTTAGTCTTTTTGAAGTACTTGTATCACCGAGAATGATTTTAAGCTAAGTGTCAACCAAACATGTCGTCAGTGGTTTAGATAACAAAAGCTTTCCTTATAAACGTTGTTAAGTATATAACTGTACTTTAAAAGCCAAACCTTTCAAGCATTTTTTTCCCTTACAACACAGCGCTAAGTGGCATCAGCTAATAATGAGGAATTGAAAGTTAAGTAGAAATAACGACGTCATGAATATTAGAACCATGCAAGAAACGCTCGGGAAAGGTTGAAGATGGCTGCTTACATTTAATAGAAATTTATTTATATTCTACTGTCTATTTCATACCAGATAAATTTATATGGATTTTTAGGTTAGTAGAAGAGGCATAGATGGAGAGTGAATGAGAGGGATATATAGATGGAGAGAGAGAGAAGGGTGGATGAGACAGTAAGAGAAAGAGAAAGGCAAGACAGAGAAAGGAGGGGGAAGAGTTAAAGATGGAGAGACAGAGATAGGGAGAGAGAAAGCAAGAGAGAATGGAACTGAAAGTGTTGAGAGAGAGAGAGAGAGAGATAGAGAGAGAGATAAAGAGAGGAAGATACAAAATCAGAAAGAAAAAAGAGAGAGAGAAAAGAAGAAAAGAAAGATAGACAAAGCAAGAACGAAAGAGAGAGATAAAGAGAGAGAGAGAGAGAGTCGTGTAATATTATCAGTTCATCGTGAGTTAAGGAGATACACCATTGTATTTTTACCAACACTTACACCTCTTCCTGCCTCACCACTATGCTGCCATCACCACTATGCTGCCTCACCACTATGCTGCCATCACCACTATGCTGTCTCACCACTATGCTGCCTCACCACTATGCTGCCATCACCACTATGCTGCCATCACCTATGCTCACCACTATGCCTCACCACTATGCTGTCACTATGCTACCTCACCACTGCTGCCTCACCACTATGCTGCCATCACCACTATGCTGCCATCACCACTATGCTGCCTCACCACTATGCTGCCATCACCACTATGCTGTCTCTCACTATGCTGCCTCACCACTATGCTGTCTCACCACTATGCTACCTCACCACTATGCTGCCTCACCACTATGCTGTCTCACCACTATGTTGCCATCACCACTATGCTGCCTCACCACTATGCTGCCATCATCACTATGCCTCACCACTATGCTGCCATCATCACTATGCTGCCTCACCACTATGCTGCCTCACCACTATGCCATCACCACTCACCACTATGCTGCCTCACCACTATGCTGCCTCACCACTATGCTGCCTCACCACTATGCTGCCATCATCACTATGCTGCCTCACCACTATGATGTCAGATTGTTGTGTATCAGCTGGTGTCAAGTGGTAGTGTCAAGTGGTAGTGTCAAATGATGGTGTCAGATGCCTCAAACATACCTGTAGTCACCACGCTTAACACAGTGCCATCTATAATACATATGCCCAGGTAACACCACTGAGACACATCTCACCTGTATATGTTAATTAATAATTACCTTCACTTCCTTAATAATATCAAGACGTCATAAGAATTAAAAATTACAGATTATAAAAAGTATCATTATTTTTATTCTTTCTTAATTACATAGACTTAATGACACTTAGGAATTACTATTACTTTTAATTGTATGTTCTATTGCGTAACTACCTGGTATAGAGAGTTGAAGTTAATGAGGTAATTAGTGTAATCACCTTTGTTGTGTTTTTAACGTTGTGATGTCATTATGTAAATTTGGGATCAGGTGATTATTTGTGGGGTTAGGTTAGGCTAGGTCAGGTTAGGTTAGGTTAGGCTAGGTCAGGTTAGGATAGGCTAGGTCAGGTCAGGCTAGGTCAGGTTAGGTTAGGTTAGGTTATAGCTTAGATGAGGTTAACGTTAGGGTCTTTAATCATCAGGTGAAATAACCTTGGGTGTCTAATCTTCACATGATCCAAGAAATAAGTTTATTTTAAATATTTCGTCTCATTATCTCGTCTTATTTACATACACACCTGTTCCCGCCATTAGCTGTTATCTCCCTTTGTTTTCCTTCTGTTGGCTAGATAACTTCCATCATTTATTTATATTTATTTAATTTATGTGTTGGGTGTGGATAAGGGAACACAGAAACCTTAAAGAAGGAGAGAATATGATAATGGAGAGAGAGAGAGTAGTAAAGAGGAAGAGGTAAAAGGGAGGAGAGAGAGAGAGAGAAGTAAAGATTGAAGTCAGTAATATTAATAGAATCATATCGAAATACACAAGAAAATGGAGAGAGAGAGAGAGAGAGAGAGAGAGAGAGAGAGAGAGAGAGAGAGAGAGAGAGAGAGAGAGAGAGATGAATATCGATGGGAAGAGAAATAAAAAAAGGCAAGACAAGGAGAGAGAGACTAAAAGAGAAAGTATACATACCATATTCTGCTAGACGGATACAGAGACAGACAGACAGACAGTATGTAACATCACACTACTTAGAGTTATTTGACGAGGCCAATAAATCACCACCACTTGTAATTATTTCCTTTATTTACATAATTTAATACAGAAACACATTTAGATCAGCATGAGCATTACATTTCGTTATATACAAATAATTTACAAACTTTTTTTTCTTTTTAACTTTGTACAAAATGTACATCAACAAGGTTTGTTTTATTATTATTATATCACGTACACCTACACACAAACACCGCTGAGTCGATCACAAACACATTTACATTTGATCGGTCGCGGATCTTAACTAAGTTGTGATCAGGAAGAAACTTCTTGTAGGGAGAGAAAAGTCTTGAGAAATTTCCCCTAAGGTGGATGAAATGTTTTTATTAGGTGAAGGGGGAGGGGGGGGGGAGAGGTCACCTGGTACTCAGGTGTTATAGCTGGGAACAACAGGTAATATAATCTGGAAACTAATTGGACGCAAGATCACAGTAATATCAACTAATTTGGAACAGGTAAAATGAGATATAAACCGCAGTAATTAACCTGATTGGCCAGGTAAGATGATTTGACATTTACCTGTTGAAAGAACCAGGTACAGTACAGTAAATACAGTTGACCCACCTGAGGGAACAGTTCTAAAACACTCTCCCTTGTAATCACTCGGTGCATCATTATTATTATTATTATTATTATTATTATCATTATTATTATTATCATTATTATTATTATTATTATTATTATTATTATAGACGGTTAACAATCATATGGTAAAGATATAATGCCACACAATCACAATATAGCTTTAATAAAAACTGTCTCAACTTGACGAGTTAATGTAAAATATGTAATTCCAGGCGTCTGCGGGGAGAGTGATGGCGCCACTGTACACCCACACAACTCAAGGGAGGGGCAATTAAGCCATTTGATTAACTATCATTAGGATAAAAGGAGAGTTTGGTGTGGGATGAGTAATTAGCACTAGAGTAACAACAATTAATGGAGGACTGTAGAGGTGTGTTGTAATAACTTGCTTCTTACAACATGTCAGTCAGTCGGTTGTTACTCGGTTGTGAAGGTATCCGGAGAGAATAGTATAGGTTAGCAAGAGGGAAATATCCGTGCGTAGAAATCAACACTAATTCACATCTGGCGGAACAGGTGTGAGAGAGTTAGTGTTTGTTTTGTTCCTCAGTCATGGTGAACATCGAGGTGGGTCCAGTGTTCAAGACGTCAGGAGCGGATGTATGTGAATAACTTAGAAGACTCTGGTCGTGACTTCGAAAACGCTGGGCTTGACTTCAAGACGTGGAGCAGAGGAAGCCAAAAACTTCATATGTAGACGCCTAAGTAAGTCAATACTAGACGTCAACACAAGTCAGTCTGTATTGAGTGAAAGCAAAGTCGTCTACTCGGTCAAGTCTGGAAGTAAACATTGGGAAGCACAGACCAGCCCAGACTTTCAACGTCAAGATCCGTCAAGTCTAGATGGAGGCGTTGAAGTGAAGACCATTATCTCCAGGCGTTGAAGTGAGGACCATTATCTCCAGGCGTTGAAGTGAGGACCATTATCTCCAGGCGTTGAAGTGAAGACCATTATCTCCAGGCGTTGAAGTGAGGACCATTATCTCCAGGCGTTGAAGTGAGGACCATTATCTCCAGGCGTTGAAGTGAGGACGCATCATCTCCAGGCATTGAAGTAAGGTACCATCATCTCCAGGCGTTGAAGTGAGGACGCATCATCTCCAGGCGTCGAGGAGCAGCAGGAGGTAGTGGTATATGGCAGACTATGGCGACGTGAGCGAGCAGGGGGGAAAGACCTGCACTGGGTAACTTCAAGAACAGGTCGGGGAGACAACAGGGGTGCTACCATAAGGATCCTGCTCGGGGCCGGTGGGCGTGGGAGTGGGTTTGTTCCTCTCCGCCCACGGTTTGATGTTCTCGAGGGCGCAGAGGGAGGCGTTAGAGTTGTAGAGGGGCGTGGTGGGTGGGTCGGTGAGGAGGCCCTTCGACAGTGCCTCCGCCTGTAGTGACATCATGAGGCGGTTGGTGGCCTGTCTCTCAGCCTCACGCTCCTCCGCCGCTTGTCTTCTGTAGGAGGCACAGACAGGGACGTTAGTGAGAGATAATGAGGTACTGGTGTTGGTGAGAGAGAGAGATTACAGGTGTTAGTGAGAGAGAAAATTTAATTACAGGTGTTTGCGAGAGAGAGAGTTAAATTACAGGTGTTGGCGAAGAACAGGTGTTGGCGTAGTACAAGTATTCAGACATCGAGTGAACAGGTGTAAAGTGGTGGTTTAAACTAAATTTTTGACACAGGTGTTATAGGTCGCGAGGTAAGCCCCATTTATTAACTATTTTTGTTAAACTGTAAAGAAGAAAAGTTGTTTTTGTAATAAATATCCAGAAACCTAACCTAACCTAACCTAACCTAACATAACATAATAAACTTACTAGCAAATCAGTTATGTCAATTATTATACCATGTCAGATTAGGTTAATTTAGAAAGTTAATTTTCAGGAAACAGACTTCAGTGAATATTGATAATTATAACAACTTTTCTTTAACAAAAGTTTGATGGAAAAATAATAAAGTTTATTTAGTAAAGGCAGTTCAGTATTACCCCATAGTTATACAGTGTTAAATTATACACACTAAGATTATACGCGAGATTATAGTGTATTATTGAAGCGAATCAATAAGTATACTTGAAGAATTATACATTTTCATGATTTATAAAGAAACACATACACACACACACACACACACACACACACACACACACACACACACACACACACACACACACACACACACACACACACACACACACACACACACACACACACACACACACACACACACACACACACACACACACACATACACACACACACACACACACACACACACACACACACACACACACACACACACACACACACACACACACACACACACACACACACACACACACACACACAAAAGACAACTTGAAAAAAAACAAGCCACAAATTGCAGAAAAAACAAACACGAGAACAAGAAAACTTACAAAGAAATTATAAAAAAAACACGACTAATGGTAGATAAAAATTAAGCGAAAGAAGGAATTGGAAAAACAAAGACAATTATAAGAGATAAGAACACGAAATTTGAAACAAAAAAACAAAGAAAGCAAGGTAGAAATTACAAAAAATAACAAAGAAGAGAACAAACAACAACTAAACAAACAAACAAAAAATCAAGGATCAAACTATAAAAAAACAAGAAAAGAAGAAACAAACAACAACAACAAACACAAAACAAGGGAGATATCACAAACACAAACAAGACATTTTAAAAAAAAGTGAAAATAACAAAACAATTAACATAAACCAGAACGAAAAGAAAAAACAAACAAAAAAAACAAGAGATTTAATTAACAAGAAACAACATTTAAAAAAACTGACCTCCATTTGGTTCTCCTGTTCTGAAACCACGTCTTGACCTGAGCATCTGTCATGTTGAGTTGTTTGGCCAGTTGGGCTCTCTCGCTCGACGCCAGGTACTTCTGTTTGTTGAAGCGCTTCTCTAGCTCGTTCACCTGTGGGGGCAAGAGAGCCAGAGGAACGTGAGGGAACGGTGAAATGTTTCCAGTGAGAGTTGAGGTGTGAGAAAAGCGACGAGGAGGAGGAGGAAGAGTTGTCACATAAGGGAAGTGGTGGGTTGTGGTGGTGGTGGTGGTGGTGAGTGGTGGTGATAGTTGTGGTGGTGGTGGTAAGTGGTGGTGGTGAGTGTAGTAGGAATGTGTTAAGTGGTGGTAGAAGGCATAGCGGTGGTAGTGAGGGGCGTAATAGGAATTCGTTAAGTGGCACTATGGTAAGGTATGGTGATGGTGGTGGGTAATGGCTGGTAGGTGAAAGATATACTAGAGAAGAAAGATGAGGCAAACGTGTGACAGAACGCAAGGAAGGAGGGAGGAGAGGGAAAGGAGGGAAGGGGGGCGGATGGATGATAGGCTGTGTTGCACGTGGACAAGAGAGGTAAGGGGAGGTGAAACGTGTCAGAGAAGAGGGAGTAAGACACCACGGAATGTATGAACAAGAGTGACAAGGGACCCCACAAGACCACCCTGTAGAAGAACCCGTCTCCAGGGAGTGAGGAGGGTGTGACTGCGACCATTACTATACTATACCTCAGGAGGGGACTGTCACGCATGAAAGGACCCGTGGAATATAGTATTACAAGGGCGTGGAAGGTTCAGAGGAGTGCCTGAAGAAGGAGGAGGAGGAGGAATGGGGATAGGGCTTGAGAGAGGGAGAACGATATCCAGAGGAAGGGGTTATGAAGTATTCAACACAACACACTGTATCGTCAAACCCTTGAATGGATCACAAGGAGGCGTCGTCGATCGCCTCATGGTATATAGGTGTTGAAGGGTGGTGAGCAATTTAAGGCAGACATGAAGAGCGTGTCAAACGTTCAAAGGGGCATAAGACATTGTAGGAGAGGGGTGTGAGACAATGCAAGCGAGAGTGGTGAGGTGGTGGGAACGTTGATGAATACTGCATGAGAGGTGACGACGGTGTGTGTGTGTGTCTGTGTGTGTGTGTGTGTGTGTGTGTGTGTCTGTGTGTGTGTGTGTGTGTGTGTGTGTTGAAGGTGTTCTGTACAGGTGAATATTACAATGACACCTAAAGGGCGTTACTCTTTCTCTCTCTCTTATAGTTATTTTATCCAAGAGTAATTACTTAAGAAAATAACTCAACTTTTATTACGTGATTTACCTCCTCTTAACTATGTGGTTTATTTAGGTTAAAGGGATGAGTCAACCCAATCACAAATACAAAGACTTATGCAGCACTTTTATTTATATTACACCTTAATGACCTTACCTGTGACTCCACAATAATATCGTAATTGGCAGTAAACCATAACAGTACCTTCTCTTTTAATTACATCTTCCAAAACATATAAATTACCACATAACTTTCGTAAACAAATAATAAAAAATAAATGTGTTTTGATTCCAATCTCGTGTATGACTCAGCCCAGTAGGCATATAATTATTTAAGTGAGTTCCTGTAGGTGTAGGTGAAGGAGGAGTGACTTAAGTAACTCACCTGTACTCTGGTGAAGGAGGTGCGGGGCTTCTTGCGTTTAGGAGGCGTCCGGCTCTGGTAGGGGTGACCCACACGACGTGATAGAGGGAAGGGTCCTGAGGGAGGAGAGAGAGAGAGACACACACTTAGCTGTTGGGCCTTAGCAACGTGGAGCGTCCCTAGCAACATGTAATCTCTTTAGCGACTTTTAGTGTAACCTTAGCAACATATGAGGCTTCCCTAGCAACGTGTAGCTTCCTTAGCAACATGTGGCGTCCCTAGCAACGTATAACGACTCAACAACATGTAAAAGAGTAGATAAATAAATACAAAGTAAACGAGAAAAAATAGAAAAGAGAATAATGTAACACCAGGAAAATTGCTTAATGAAATAAAGAATTAATAACAGCATCAATAATAATAATGCACACCAAATGTATAGATATAATGTTCTTTCACCTATCTTATTAATATGGCTTCACTCATACAAACATCACCTAGCACTAGTGTGATAAGCGGCACGTAGAAACAGAGAAAAAAAACTTAACACTGATATCTAGGACAGTCAATGAATAATAAGCTTTAAAAACACGTTATATATAAACGTTTAATACAATAGAAAATATAATCGGAATCACACAAGCGTTTCTACCACAACCCAAACAAAATGTCACAACACATCCCCCACACACAGTAGCTCACGGCGTCAAAAATATCGCCAGAAAGCTTCACCCATAACACTCACAACAAGGTCTAGGTTATCCACTGGGGAGTTACCATTTTGTTGCCACAGTTGCCACAGTCGCCACGTGCTCGCCAGACACAACAACGACTCGTGGCGGCTTACATGTGATATCAATAGTGTGAAATGTGGCACCGTCGGGTTTATTTGTTTACATTATGTATCGGGAAGTCAGACACGCGATAATTATTCATTTCAAAGATTTACAATTACTTGGAATTTATTAGAGTAGTTTAAAGACTTGCAGTATAGAGATCAGGTTCTAATCTGTTTGGTGATTTGAATAATATTCTTTCAATTATCCCATATCGGTTTAACTCGCCCAGGGTCCAGGACAAACAAGGTAATAAACAAAACAGACCATATTATTCAAGTACGTCTGGCGGTCTGTTATGGTGACGATACAGCGGACAGCAACCAACAATTTAAAATAACAAAATACTTTATTCATAGCTTTATAACCATCTTCAGTCATCTTTCAGAGGCTAAACTTAAACGAGTATATATTTATTTTATCCGAATACTGCAATTTGGCAAGTATTTAACATAGAGAATACGAAATAAACGGATAGAGGTGTTGTGTCAGGCGGTCGCTGGCAACACCACAAGGAGTGCAGACCCCATATTTTACTCGTCCACGTAATCAGTCCGCGCGGCGTTTCCCATAACTCTTTGCTATCTTTCTAAACTCAATACCTCATAATTCTACCATCTAGTTACAATTTATTTATATTCTCCAACGTTTATAAGACTTATTTACATATTCTAATCCATATTTAACTTAATTAATTGCAAAGGAATGAGTAAATAAACCAGGAGAATATTCAATGCTGGTAACTTCTCCCAGTAGAACCAAACCCAGTGACAAATGCTCTATTAGTGGTTTGATTTCCTGTGAATATAAGTGTCCCTGTGAGAGGCCATTTTATCGACTCGCCTGTTGTAATGTCGGCTAATGGAGTTTACTAACTTTACCGGTGTGTCTAGACTCCCACAACCCCACAGTCTTTGTTGTGGTTGTTGTTGAGGGTTGTTAAGGTCCATTCAATACTCCTTTGAAAACTACTACTGAAATATATTTACCTGTACGTATACACAGGCATACAACTTGACGCATACAATTACAGGTGATATTTGTGAATTTTAATATCAGAAACGAGTATAATATAGCTAATCCTTAATTAATACACATATATAAATAGTGTATATATTTATGATGAAGGTAATATAAGAAATAAGATAGATTTAATCTGAGTATAAATAGTAGTACGGGTGTTCCTATAATTGACACGCCATTATTTTATCTTAATGACGTATTATACAGGTAATTAAGCAATTCCGCAGTTAGAATAAAATGTTAATATATAAGTGTAGAGTAGATGAGAGTTATTTGTTGTGATAGTGTAAGCAAGAGGAGGTGCGTGTGTGTGTGTGTGCGTTTTTCACACACACACACACTTATGCACACACACACACACACACACACACACACACATAGACCAAAAGGAAGGTCGGCGACACAATCAATAGAAATATTTAATTCCGTAATTATTGACCTGGTGTGTGTGTGTGTGTGGTGACCCAGGTTCTGTCAACACACATCTTCCCTCCCTAGAATGATATTCCCTCCCTCCTTCCCTTCCCTCCCAGAATACTCTTCCTTCGATCCTCCTCCCTCTTTCCCTTCCCTTACCCCACCTTCCTTCATTCCTTCCTTTCTCCCTCCCCTCTCCTTTCCTTCCTATTTCCCTCCCACTCTCCCTCACTCCTTCCCTTCTCCCTGACACCCCTCTCCCTCCTTCCTAGCCAGCTTTCATCCCTCCTTCCCTCCCTCCGTCGAATCACCAGGGGCGGCAGTTGGGTCATTAGGAGGTAACAAGAGCCAAGGGACCTGGGCACTATAATGAGTGGTTGCCGCAGTAAACATATTCAAAAGAGAGACACTCACACCAGACCTCCCTATTTACGCCCTCAAGAATACATTACTGGGTGTAAAAACCTAAATTGCTACACCCGGGGCCCGCCAAGAAGCCTATATTGTGTAAGTGTGTTGGTTGGTTGGTTATTGGTTGGTGGTTGGTTGGTAGTGGTGGTGGTGGTTGTTGTTGGTTAGTAAGGGAGTAGGTTGGTGGTGGTAGTGGTTGTTGTTGGTTAGTAAGGGAGTAGGTTGGTGGTGGTGGTGGTGGTTGTGGTGGTAGTTGCTTGACAGGTGTAGGATAGTTGTAGTTGTTAAATGGAGTTGTGGTTAGTAGTCGTATTGGTTGTAGTGTGGCATTGATAGTGGTTATTGTTGGTGGGAGGGGGATAGTGATGGTGATAGTGATGGTGAAAGTGATGGTGTTGGGTGTGGGTATAGACTGACAGTAGTATAGTGCCAAATAAGGTCACACATCTTGGCATCAGGTACAGACGGTGCCAGAGTAAGGACGGCAGTCAACTAGGAGGATGAGTTGCCGGATCCAAATATACACTGTTTGTTATTATGTTTGAATTAGATGTGTGAGTGTTTGTGTATGCTTGTGTGTGTGTGTGTGTATACTGTATGTATTTGTGTTTGCGCTGTGTGTGTGTGTGTGTGTGAATACTATTAACAACAAGCACAAAACAAACACACAAACAGCACCACCCTTCAACACACCACAGACGGGCTTTAAAAAACAAACAAAAATATTAACAACAATGATTGAACACACACACACACACACACACACACACACACACCCACACACACACACCCACACACACACACCGTTAATATTGTTCACCCTAACACAAAAACTAATTCATTGCCAATAGTGTGATCCAAAACAATAAAATAACAACAAACAAAATAAAATTGTTCGAAAAAAAATGAAACGCGTCTATAAGGATTTAATTTGTGTTTTATAATTTCGTTCGTACGTTGTGTAGAGAGAGACTTAACGCGTCAATATTGCACGGGGGTTGAGCCGAGTTGCACAAAATGTTGCTCGAGTGTTGCAATTAATTTAGTTCAACAAGAGTGATTTTGAGTTATGTTTGTTTGTTTACATTTAACTGTATATATAAGTGAATATTATTATGTATTAACTCTCCTGGATATTATTATAATCTCTGTGACTGATCGTTGTTATAATTCTCAGGGTGCTTCTCTTGATATGATTTAAATACTAAAATTCAAAATAACATCTGACAGTAAAGTTATTCCTTATTGACAAATAATAATAATAATAATAATAATAATAATAATAATAATAATAATAATAATGATAATTATAATTATAATATAATTATAATAATTATAATAATAATAATAAAAATAATAATAATAATGACGATAATAATAATGATAATAATGATAATAATAATTATGATAATAATATGATAATAATAATAACAAAAAATTAAAATAATAATATAATAATAATATAATAATGATAATAGTCATTATAAAGATAATGATAATGATAATAATTAATATAATAATAATAATATAATAATAATATAATTATAATATACAATAATGATAATAATTTTTATAATGATAATGATAATGATTTTAATGATACTAATAATTATGATAATAATATAATAATATAATAATATTAATAATAATAATAATGATAATGGTAATAATGATAATAATAATTATGATAATACTACTACTACTACTACTAATAATAATAATAATAGTAATAATACATAATAATCATAAACATTAATAATTTTGAGGATATTAAATATAATAAAATTATATTAATAACACGATTGTATTTTTCTAAAGTTCCCGTAATAGTTAAGATAACATTCATAATAATAATTATTATAATACCATTACACTATTATTGTGGACATAATATTAGTAGTTTAATATTTAATTTATATCAATATTAATTTAATAGTTTTCATCACTGTTAATCTAATATTAATATCATTAAAATTATTATGATAACTAATGCATCTTTTTCTCTCATTAATTCCTAGGTACTCAAAAATTCCGCTTATGATCAAGATATAAAGCATTAACCCAACCAACCCATTGAAACTAAATTCTCATTCCAATAAATTTCCATTATTTTCTCCTTTCAATCATTCAACTAATTCCCATTCACTCTAATTATCATTTATTTATCTTAAAGTAACACCAATATCAATCATCACAATAATCATTCATAATTCTGTAAATTCTCATCATGGTTCAGTTATCCAAACCCATCACGACTCATTCCCGGTGACTCATTCCTATTCCGGAATTCCCGAGGGTGACACTGGCGGGGTGGCGGAGCGAGGAGGGTTCGGGGAGCGTGTGAGTGAACCCCGAAACATGGTTCATTGATACTTCCTTCATATTGTTTCGAACCCCTCTAGGATTCATGGACAGGATTCGAGTTTCGTTCAATAAGGTGATGGAATATATTTCGATATATTTCATTGTGGTTTATGACATGTATTCAAAGATTCATTTATTTCGATATATGATACATTTTGAAATATTTATTCAGTGAGAGTTTGAAGAATTAAAAACAAAATTCATTCACTGAGGTTTTGAGACATTTTGGGAAGGTTTATTCGAAGCAGTTATTAGAAACTTCGAAGGAATAATTAATTTCTGTATTTTTTGTTGACAATTATCTTTACATATTAACTACATGTAAATATCACATAAATACTAGCATTAGAAAAGTTTTTTTAAGGAATATTAAATGAAAATAGAGATAAATTATCCTTTAAAATCATTTAATTCTCTATATATAAAAGTTGTTTATATCATTAATGAGTCGGTATTTTAATTCAGGTTAAATGTCCCCCAATTTTAATAGAATGGTTAGGTTAGGTTAGGTTGGGTTAGGTTGGGTTGGGTTAGGTTAGGTTAGGTTGGGTTGGGTTAGGTTAGGTTGGGGCCTATTAGGACCGGGGCCCATTTGACCCATACCCGTTCTCTTGACCAATGAGAAAGCTTACCTATGTAAACAAAGCATACACTAACAACCACAGCAGGGTAGTTTGCATTCACCCGCACCTCTGATTGGTCAAGCGACAGGTTAGTAGCGGCGGTAACAGTATATATATTGAGCTCAAAGGCTGACATCCCAGCAGTTAATCCTCACATTTCCTCAGTGAGAGAAAGTTACCTACATCCTGGACTTGGTATAGCGAGAGACTCTACCTCACTCCTACCTGACTTAAGGTATTGTAAACTATAATAATATTTTTTAAAGTGATTTATTTGTGATGTGAAAATCGTGAAGTGACTTAGTAATTCATGATGTTATTGCGACGTTAAATAAGGTGATTTGTGAGTTATTTATTAATACTGAAGGTAAGTGATTGAATCTACTATCATCAGGGAGTAGCGGTGGGGTATAGTGGGAGTGTTTGGTGGAGGAGTTGGAGTGATACCTGGAGGTTTTGAAACAGGTGAGGCTCAGAGGAGTCTTAGGATCATCATGAGACTCCTCGGGAAACGTTTACCGAGGAGCCTTGTGTGCGTATGTGTGTCTGTGTCCTGTCGGGAATCTTCGTTATATTCATTCACCTGTTCCTCCCTCGGGTAAATTTAGATCTTCAGAGGAAATCCAGAATCGATCGTAACTCACAATTCAGAAAAAATTCCCATCTATAAAAAAAAAAGATTAATTCAGTTAACTATTCCTGAAGTAAAGTCATTCCCGATGATTCATTCCTAGTCTGGTATTCCCAAGGGTGGTACTGTGTCGACGTTGGTGGGGAGAGAGAGAGGGAGAGAGAGAGGGTGAAGTGGTATAGTGAGGACTCGAGCAAGATTCATTCGGATCGTTCATGGTGTTTCGAACCTTAGTGATCGATACTCGACCTCTTATTCCAACACTATATTAATCTTATATAGATCTTAAGGGCCTCGTATACCCACCGTGTTATAGCGAGTTGTACCGAGTTATGCCGATATATATATGTCCAAGTTATACCGAGTTATACCGAGTTGTACCCAAGGTTTATTTTGGTTTATGTAGAGGAGAATCATTGGTTTATATTGTTGTGTTCCCTGATCATAGCGGCCAAGGATCTCAAAATAACAAGAAGAGGTAATACAACATTAATAAAATATAAAACTTAGAATAAATATAAAAGCTAAACTATTTACAATGTGTCTTCCCTCCCCCAAAAGAATTTTTTCTAATGGTGATATTGTCTTCTATAGTATATTTTTATTTTTTATTTAGATAATTAAAATAGATTCAGTGATTAGCGTCTTGAATATGTTTTCTGTTTGGTGTGTCGCATTTCGTTCCCTTATATTCTCTCTCTCTCTCTCTCTCTCTCTCTCTCTCTCTCTCTCTCTCTCTCTCTCTCCCATGCATCACAGGTGAAATTATTCTAATGAGCCAGCCAAGGAAGACAGACACTTAAACTCATTACCTGTGGCCAGTAACGACTTAATTGTCCACAGGTACTAATGAGCTCCGGTAAGCGTAAATGTTTAGTCGTAATATCATTCAGGTATCGGTAATAATTGGAGTAATGAGCGAAAATACGCGCGTAAGATATTATTTCCCCCGTATTCAGGACGTGTTTGGTGGATCATATATATTATTGAGTAACCTTGTAATAGTTGTGATAATTTGAAAGTTATGTTGATGATAATGACATGATGGTCGTATGAGCGGTCGTAAAAGGTGTGTTATTTCCGCAGGTATAAGGTTAAGTCTTAAGTCTTATCACCTCGTAATAATCAGACTTGAGGCGGTAAATGTTTGTAAATTATTACTCTTGAGAAGATAATATTAGGTTAGATATACTTATAAATAATTATCTTTTATTACAGGTGAGGCGGTGATATGTTATATGCAGGTAATGATTACATTTAATTAAGGGGTTACCTGGTTATATATTAAGGTAATCATTTTATGTTAAGAAGATAATGTTAAATTGCCCTCGAGTAACACGAATATATTTTTATAACTGATTTTTATCTTTAATCATATCAGATGAAGGTAAGATAATAATTACATTTACACAGGTAATACGAATATACTTGTAATTACATAGCTAGTGAGGTAGTAATTACATTTATACAAGTAATACGAAGTTAATATTTCTATAATTACATAGACACCAATGTAATAATTATATTTTCACAGGTAATACAAAGATAAATATGATTATAATTACAGAGACCAATGTAGTAATTACACTACTACAGGTAAACGAGGTAAAATACTCCAATGTAATAATTACACTTACACAGGTAACATGAGGATAGTGTACAAATTATATTAACAAGGTGTAAAATTCCTTCTCGTCTCGTAGCGTTCTGATTGGCTCGTGACCTGATGGTAAACAAACCCGGCACGTCTCGTTAGCGACCTGGGGCTGATTGTCTCCTGATGGGGGGGTGGAGGGGTGTTAATTGGCTGATTGTATGTGCTAATGGGTGTTAATAGGGTGACTGTGTGCTAATTAGTGGTGACGTGTGATAGGACTGGAGGCTGGGGTGGTGAAGGGGGCAAGATGATGAATATGATTCGGGAATTCCTATAGGTCTTTCTCTCACTCGATACCCCTATTTCTTTCCTTCCTTACCCTCCTTACCTTCTCTCCCTTACTCTCTCCCTTATACCCTATGCCTTTCATTCTTTCCCTCCCTCCATTCCTTTCCCTTACTCTCTCTCCTTTCCCCTCCCTCCCATCTCTTTCCCACCCTCTGGAATGTTTACACCTCACCGGAAAGGTCGCCTGGAAGCGCTCCCCTCCCTGCTCTGGAAAGGTTACAGCCAGGATATCTTGGGAAAAATTCTTCAAGATGGTCTGTTGGTCACTCAGAAAATTTCCCCCAAGGCGTTGTGTCTAAATTATTTCCCAGAGATTATATATATACCAAGTAGTGAGTGTCCATCGTTGGCGTACCGCAAGAATGTCTCTGGTACCTATTAAGATTATATACGGCTGTGTAGCTCTTTTCTATAACAAACTAGTAATATTTTCATTTACAACCATTACACCACATCAACTAAAATCTTAACGTAATTTATCGTTTTAAAAATCTCACTGATATTTTTTTTACAGAGGTATAATAAAAATATGTTAAATGTTCTTGGAGCCAAAAAAACAATACTTCAACTATTTTTTTCTGGGTCAAAAAATCAGACGGAAAAAGTAAGTACGGTAATAGTGGAGAAATAAAATCATTAAAGACAAGATTAAGATAATAAAAGAAATCAACATGACCCCATCTGGCGGCCTACCACCACACCAGCCGCTGGAAAACCAATAAAAACCAGACCAATTACCAGGCGGCCGTACAGGAAGCGACCAGAGGGTAGGAGGAGGTGGCGGAGTGGTCGGTGTAGGCCTCTACCATCACAAACCTTCCCCCTCCCCTCCCCCGGGGGACTCGAGGTGGGGTGTTGAGCTGGAGATAAAACTGAAATTACTTGATCAGATAATTGACTCGGAGTGAACAATAAAAATCAGGGACGGTAGAGAGATCCGCCGAAATCCGTGGGTAGAGAGTTAGCTTCCAGGTGGCTTTATTGACTGACTGTAAGGAAGACGGTGTTGTTTAAGTACCACGTCACCATCAATACGTCTATAACTTTTAATAACGAAGAAATAACACAACGTACTGATACTGTTAACTGTATATATAATTTTTGGTTCCTTACAAGGTCGATTATTGTTAACGAAAACATTATTATTTGTAAAGGCAGTAATTTATGATTGTATATTAAGTTATAATTACATCAGTTACTTCACACAAAGATGCTGTTGTGTGATCGGTTTGTTTTAGCGTCTTACTGTTTTTTCTGTTGTATTAGATGACAGATTAACTCCTACAATATCCATTGGTCATAATACCTGCAGCACAATACTGTATAAACTATTAATAATATTTTGTTCTTTAGTGACAATATTCTTGTGTTATTGTGACAACTTCCATAAAACACATCCGTTATTATTTTGCTTCAGTTTTCTCATAGTTAGATATAAAAATATTAATTGACTCACTCGTTTAATTATTTTCTCACATCTTTACAGTAATTGTCCGTATAAATAAAATTAATTCTTCCAGATATTTATTTAAAATTTACAAAATACAATATGGCGATAATAGTTTGTTTATTATTTTTGTTTTGTCTATTTTTAATTTATTGGATTTTATTTTGGAAAAGGAATTTTTTATAGGTCTTGTAGTTTGTTCCTATATATATATTTTTTTTTTTCGGAGGAGGTGCAAAATAAAAGGAAATATTCGTATACTTTTGCAGATGTAAAAATAAAACTATCTTTCTAAGTTCACAATTTAACATAACAAAATGGTGAAGGTTAGGTTAGGTTAAGTAAGCTGTTGTTTTGGGTCAGCCTAGGCCAGGAGGAACACTGCCCCGCCACCACCGACAAATTAAACCATCGGTCGTGTAGACACACCTTGTTGACACGCCGCCGCCACCTGCCAAAGATTAATGTGTACAGGTAAATCTCCCTAGTCGACACCGGCCAGGGTAAAAAGGTTTGTGTTCGGCCACGGGAATTATTCATGGCTCTCTTTACCAGTCAGCTGTCACCGGCTGTCTATGGCCCCCGGCACTCTATGACGGCCTTCAATCGGCGATTCGCATTCGATCACATAAATGTGTTATGAGCGGGAGGCGGTGGGTGAGAGGTTGAGCGTGAGGGCTGCCACTCTCCTCCCGGACCACCGCTCTATAAGACGCCTTACATTATACAATAAGGACACAGTAGGCTCACTAGCACGGGGCCCCACTACCTGTATTTCAAGATTATCACTTGCACCCTAACCTGACTTAAACCAACTCTTGTAATTACACAATACAAACAAGAAATATTGAGCACTGTGTCTCCGCGAGCTGTGCTCAGTCCCTGCAGCATAACACAGCAGCTCCGCCACAGCACTAATGAACAATAACAAAGTTGGTCTCCAAAGTGAACATTAAACTTATACCACGGTCGAGGAACCTCAAGTGTTGGCGACTCACTTTCACTCAAGACTCATAAACGAGTTTAATTGAGAATAATTTATAGATCCCAAGAATGGTTGTAGTATTTTTGTGGAGGACGTGTTGAGGTCTGCCACGTTGTTATGGTAGTAGTTGACCTTTACCTGGTGTCTGGTGCCTCACACTCTATACAGTACTTGTCTCTACGTAATTACTGAACGACCCCGCGGCCCAGGTCGTCACTCCTTGTTAGCTACACCAGTCTTTAACGACCCACCCGAGGCGATGACCGTCACCGTCTCTGATAGTCGGTAAATTACTTTAATAATCAGAGGTGTTGGTATGTAATTTTGGTACGTTCTTTTACGATCAGTAGTTGAGTAGTATTGGAGGGTGAGAGGTGTGGGGAGGAGAGGGTGAGAGGTGTGGGGAGGAGAGGGTGACATGTGTGAGGGAGAGAGAGTTAAGAGGGGGAGGGGCAACCCCTGGGGAGTTCGTGTACCCCTCTCGTCTCCCCCACCCCTCACCCCCACCTCTCCTCCTTTTCCTTTCATAGTGGTGATCGGAGCTAGTCACTACCCCAATTTGTACCTGGTGATGACACTGTGGCGCCTGGTTATTTGCACCACTACACAAACTGTTAGTGCACCACTACACAAACTGTTAGTGCACCATTACACTACTGTCTGCTACACTAACACCACAACACTTGTGTTGCCATTAAACGTATGACTCACCACATGACAGTGACGTCACTGCCAGATCAAAATAAAGATAATTGTATAGTATATATCAGGTGCCTCAAAGAGAGCTCAGGTTCTCAACTGGCTCAGCCATGTTAATAGTGTTATTATTGTCCACCCTGTATCTGTGTTTTTCTGGCTAAATAAACTGTTTCAATTCAATGGTGAGGGAGAGGTGGTGAGGGTGATAGGGAGGTAGATGTGACAGAGTGAGGGAGAAGTAGTGGTGACAGGGAGAGACGGTGGTGGTACCTTACCTGTGAGTCTGTCCAGGGTAGGGTAGTGGGGCGCCAGGGCGGTGGGACGATCAAACGGCGACACGGGCAGGCCAGGCATCCAAGGGTGGCCGCCCGCGAGCCCGACCAGCCCTGGGTACCCCATGCCCATAGGTCTGTGGGCTGGAACTCTTAACACCGTGGGCGCTCCCCCTGCCAGCGGGCCGTAGTGGGGCGGGAGGCCGGCCAGGGCGGCGTACCCACCGTGGTAGTCGTCCACCACTTCTTCGTAACTCTCCTCGTCGTCGTGGTCGTCGTCATGGTCATCCTCGTCATCAGTCTCAACTCGTCTGTCCTCCTCGTCACTGGTACGATCTTTGTCCCCGAGGAGCGCCGAGATACTGAAGGAAAGCCTGGCGGCGTTAGCGGCAGGTTTGGGCATCGGGGCAGCGCGGGGATCGGAGAGGCGGAGGGCGGTGGGGCAGAGCGGCGGGTCGGGGGAGCCGGGCCGACTGTCACCGTCCACGTTGATCTCCTCCTCCTGCTCCAGCTCCACTGCTGTCATGGCGCCAAGTGATTGAGGTGTGTCCGTGGTGGTGGGGATGGCGGCCACAGGCGTGCTGGTGCTACACTCTTATGTTCACAGGACCGGGGACACACACGCCCTCGCCGACCACACACTAAGAGGTGAATGGCTCGACTCGACGTAACCCAGCCCAGGCCAGCCCACCCGCTGGCTCCGCCCTGAGATCCAGAGGGGCGGAACGAGGGCGGGGCTCATGGCTGATTGGTCAGCCATTCGCTCCACCCATTCCTAGCGCCACGTGATTGGCCAATGTTAAGTGATGGCTACGAAGTAAAGCCTACAAGATAGGAATCGGTAAAGAGGAGGCGGCCAGCTAAGTTAGGTGAGATTTTCTGCTAAATGAACTCCCATCCCTTTATCGATAGACGAGCGCACAGACCATAAAATCTGTTTTAAGTTAATTACACAGGATTTTCTGCGGCAAATCACAAGGAATGCTTTGTTAGGTGATGGGTAAACGGCCGAGGATCTTTGTTTGTCTACGGAGCAGCCGAGCCCAGTGTAACACTATCTTAGGCGGGCTAATGCGCTTAAACACTTACCTGGTATTATAGGTCCTTTGTCAGTACTGGTGATCTTAAGCTTTGTTTGTCTCTATACAATTGGCTGATCCAAAGACTCGATACAAGGTAATGTTTTTGTTTCTCACCCTCGCTGTCCAGAAGAAAGATAATACCACCTACTTTGTTTAAATATTTTAACCATTTGAATATTTCAGAAATTCATTCAAATAAATCATAAAAAAAACCTTAAGGGAATAAATTACAGAAATCTAACGAGAAAAAAAATCTTCAATTAAAAAAATATTCACTAGTTTATTTTTACCAACTTAATTATATTTATTTTATTACACTATTACGAACATTTTATTTTTCGTTCCATAAATACCAAACAGAGACGAGACAAATATCAAAGTCTAATTTTCCTTCGAAGTAAAATAAAATTGAACCTTTTACAGCAAATGTCAAGAAATAGCGGAACCCGGACTCAGAGCGTGCAATTCTCTCTCCACCAGACCGGGGCCTCCTCCTCCTCCTCCTCCTCCACCTTAAGCCAATTGTGGTTCCTTTGACTCGTAATAGAGGTTCAATGGAGCATTATTTAGGCATTGTACTGACAACTGATCTTTTTGATGCAATTTATCTGTCCCGCGCCGTCCTCACAAAGTCCCGATGGAGGTTCATTGATGCGTGTTTGTTTCAGGGGTTCCACTGCCTTCTAGGAACCCCTGTATGTGTTTCTCTGTGGTTTCATGGGCTCCTCTTACCCCCCCGGGAACCCCACCAAGTGTTGTCTGGTATTTCAGCATTAAAATTTTCTCTTGACTTCATTAGCGGGGAAGATTTCAAAGGACGATAGCGTCTCCTTCAAGAGAATTTCATTTTCACATTCTAAGACAACAGTTTTATCTCAAGTACCATCAGCGCCTTCTTCAGGTCTTAGTGACGCATAAGGACCTATATACGCAAATGGTTCCTAAAATTTTTTAATCTTTCAAAAATTTAGATTCTAAGATTTCCATAATTTTGAAAAAGATCTAAGAGTTGCCAGGTTTTTTTTATTTCCCAAGAGCTTTTGATCTTGTGAACTTTTTGAAGAGTTTATATGACTAATTCAATCGACAAGAGTTCCAGAATTTCAAGGAGCTCCGGATCTTTAAGGAACTTTATCATTTTAAGGAGCTCTAAAAGTACTTGAAGTTTAAGAATTCAAAGGATTTTCAACCTGTTAGGAACTTCTCATACTTCAGGGAGTTTTAAAATCTCCCGAAAGTTCAGAGTCTTCAAGAGCTTTATAGTTTCCGAAAGTTAGGAAATGTTTAGACCTTTACACTGCGACGAAACACAACCATGAGTCCTTCCCTAGATCATGGTAGAGAGATCCTTCAGGCCATGGTTGAGATATCCTTCAGGCCATGATTGACAGATCCTTCAGGCCATAGTAGGTTAGGTTTGAGTTAAGTTAGGTTAGGTTGGGTTAGGTTAGATTAGGTTATGTTAGGTTTCGTTAGCTTTAGGTTGGGTTTCGTTAGGGAAGTTAAGTTAGGTTAGGTTAGGGGTAGGTTTATAGGCGAAAGTTAACCTGTCAGTGATATACAGTTGGGTGGAACTCGAGTTGTTTCTGTGGGGTTTTATATATGAATGTAATATAGGAAAAAAAAAGACCTTTATAGTATGGAAATATAGTCTTGAATTTATTGTTTGGCATTTTTTGTTATTTACTTGTTTGTTTGTTTTCATTTATTTATTCATTTATTTATTTATTTATTTATGTATTTATGTCGTTAAAACCTTGTAATTCACCGAGACCTTTAATTAAGAATATGTATACACCAGTATGATATAAAGTCTCGTATATCCTGTGTATGAACCTTTAAGTGTGTATTTTAGGTTAATACATAATACACTAAAGGCTTTGGGTGTAACACGAGTAAATACACTGTACCAGTACCTCTTAGTCTACACCCGGGCGGTAATGAGTGACGCGGTGATAAGTACTGATGTTTGTAATGGGTGACGCCTTGTTGTTAGTATATATATATTATTTATATGCTTGTGACTCGTTAGAGGAATTATACACATATATTTACACAATATACGCACGCACACATAATATATACGTTGACACACACACACACACACACAAAGTAAATGAATAAAACCTCTCGCAAACAAAGTGTAACGTGTGTGTGTGTGTGTGTGTGTGTGTGTGTGTTTAGTAGTGTGTGTGTGTGTGTGTGCGTGCATAAGTGTATATGTGTGTCTGTATACATGTGAAATTGTCTACATTCATACACATCTATTGTTAAATGTCAGACTGTGTGTGTGTGTGTGTGTGTGTGTGTGTGTGTGTGTGTGTGTAAGGTCAGGTAGTGTATACAGAGACAGCAGCTGAAAATGTGTGTGTGGTTATGGGTGTGTGTGTGTGTGTGTGTGTGTGGCTATGGACGTGTGTGGGTGTGTGTGTGTGTGTGTGGGTCTTCCGTGTCACAACAGCCCTTTCCTCCCCCCCTGACCCCCACCGACGTGATTGACAGGTGACAGTCACAGGTATCACGACATAAAGGCTATAACGCAGCTAAATATGATGGATCACACCTGGCCTCTCTCTCTCTACCTGTACTGGCGCCTCGATAACTCATTTACACATCCAAGAAATGTTGATATGTTGAGGTTTTAATGTTTGACTACACTTCAACATTAACTAAGGCCTTTAACCGTGTATTTTAATTATTACATATACTATTCATCAATTATATAACTTATTACCGAGATTTAACAATTATGAAATTCAACGAAATTGGATAAAAAATAGGACTTTGAATTTTATTGGATTAGGTAGTCGGAAATAGGTTAAAATTGGTTAGGTAGGATTAGGTTAGGTTAGGTTATGTTATAGGTTTAGATATGTAAGATGAAGTTAGGTTAAAAGTTGATTTTAGTGGGTTAGGTTAGGTTATGTTAGGTCAGGTAATTTCAGGTTAGGTTAGGTTAGGTTAGGTTAGGTTAGGTTAGGGTAAGTAAAATTCGGTTACTTTACGTCAAGTTCCCGTAAAATTAAGAAAAGTTTCATTAGGTTAAGTTTTAATTATCTTGTATAATTAAAATCACTCGTCTAATTACTCTATCACGAACATTACCGAAGTTATCACTGTATCACTAATTAAAAACCTCTTCTCTGCTCCTGTACTTATGATCGTGCTAAGTATAAGATATAAGTCTGTACATTTTCACCATTGTAAGTAAGAAAGGTGTGTGTGTATGTGTGTGTGTGTGTGTGTGTGTGTGTGTGTGTGTATGTATGTGTGTGTGTGTGTGTGTGTGTGTGTGTGTGTGTATGTGTGTGTGTGTGTGTGTGTGTGTGTGTGTGTGTGTGTGTGTGGAGGAGAAAATGAGAAGGCTGAATGAGGGAGAGGGTGTTTAGTGACAGACAGACAGAGAGAGAGAGAGAGTGGGGGAGGTAACTGAGAGAGACAGAGAGAGAGACAGGAAGAGAGATAGAGAGGAAGAAGTAACTGAGAGAGAAACAGAGAGATAGAGAGAGTGGGGAGGATGAGTGCCGGGAATAACACTGGGATTAGTGTGGTCCTCCCTCCCTCACTGTGTGGATGGGGGTGATAGGACGTAGGGGGAGGTGAGATGGGGGGCAGAGTGGGTGAGGGAAGGAACAATAGGGGGAAGGAGAGGAGAGAGAGAGAGAGAGAGAGAGAGAAGACAGGGGAGGGGAGGGAAGAGGCTAAAGGCGGGGAGGTATAGAGGGGGATGTGTAGAGAGAGAGGGATGTGTAGAAGAGAGGGGGATGTGTAGAGAGAGAGAGAGGGGGATGTGTAGAGGTAAGAGGGGAGGAAGGTGAATAGGGGAGAGTGAGAGGGAGAGTGGTAGGTGGGAAGAAGGAGGGTAAGGTGGAGGTTTGAGGAATGGAAGATGGAGGGAAGGGAGGGGTGGCTAGGAGGGGGTGGCTAGGAGGGTGGTTAGGAGGGTGGGTTGGAGGGTGGTTAGGAGGGTGGTTAGGAGGGTGGGTTGGAGGGGTGGGTTGGAGGGTGGGTTGGAGGAAGAGAATGAGGTAGGAGGGAAGGAACGGAGGGAGAAGGAGAATACAGAAGGGAGAAATGGCGATGATCATTAAGTATGTAGTAGAGAAGCAGGAAGAGCAGGAGGAGGAGGAGGAGGAGGGGAAGGGGAAGAGCAGGAGGAGGAGGAGGAGGAAGGGGAAGAGGAGGAGGAGGAGGAGGAGGGAAGGGGAAGAGGAGGAGGAGGAGGAGGAGGGAAGGGGAAGAGGAGGAGGAGGGAAGGGGAAGGGGAAGGAGGAGGGGAGGGGGAGGGGGAAGGGGAAGAGCAGGAGGAGGAGGGGGAGGAGGAGGGAGGGAGGAGGAGGAGGGAAGGGGGGAGGAGGAGAGGGAGGAGGAGGAGGAGGAGGAGAAGGGGGAAAGAGGAGGAGGAGGAGGAGGGAGGAGGAGGAGGAAGGGAGGGGGAAAGGAGGTGGAGGAGGAGGGAGAGGGAAGAGGAGGAGGAGGATGAGGGAAAAATTGGGTGATAGAGAATAGAGAAAGGGTGGATGGATGGAGAAAGGGGTGGAGTGGGGTGGAGGAGTGGGTGGGAGAGGGGCTAGGTTAGTGGGAGGAAGAAAGTTGTCGAGTGGTGGAGTGTTGTTCTGAGATGATACATGACTCACCACTCATAAGAGAGAGAGAGAGAGAGAGAGAGAGAGAGAGAGAGAGAGAGAGAGAGAGAGAGAGAGGAGAGAGGGGTGGGGATGATGAGAGTTCTAAACGCCTTTTCCTTTTACCTCCTTCCTTCCCCTCCTTCATATTCTTCCCATACATAGCCTCACTTTCTCTCCCCTCTCTTCCTCTCTTCTCCTCTTATTAGCAACGCACTTACTCTCACTTTTCACCCCCCCTTTCCCCAACACACACACTCTCTCACCTCCTCCCTCACTCACCCAACCCCCTTACCTACTCCTTCACCCAACCCCCTCACCCACTCCCTCACCCACCTCACCTCCCAACCACTTCTCATCCTTCTAACATACAAAAATTCCTCTCTCACTTCCCCTACACTCTCTCTCCCACCCAACCTCCTTTTCCAATTTCATACTTCCCCTCTCACCCAACTATCTCTTTTCTCTTAAAACACATCTTCATCCACTCTCTGACTTACCTAACCCTCCCCCTCTTCCTTCCTTTCTTCCTCCTCCTCCTCCTCCCCACATACAAGTTAACATGCAGACCCAGAACTAACCCATCGTCCTGGCTTCCCTCTCCTCCTCCTTTCCTCCCTTCATTCTCCTCCTCCCGCCCATCTCTCTTTTTTTATCAAAGGTCTTCCTCCTTCCTTCCCTTACCCCTTCCATCAGCCTCCCCCCCTTCCCGTCCACTCCTCCTTTCTTTCACCCCCATTCCTTGCATCTTTCTCTCTCCCATTCCCATCCTTCCCTTCATTCCTCACCCATACCTCCCCTCCTATCCTTCATCTGTCCTTCCCTTGTCCGTCTTCCATTCCCCCATTCTCCTATCCCTACCGTACCCCTCCCTCCCTCCCTCCTTCCCTCCCTCTGTCCTCCCCGTAACCTCCCTCCCGCCCCTGGTCATTAGTACGACACCTGTAATTAGGACAACAATGGCCCCGTCCGTCATGGTTGGATATGGCCGCCTGCCGATTGGCCACGGAAGCTTCAACTGAGAAATCATTTTGTCATGAAACCTCGAGACTTTTGACCAATATGTGACTCTTTTTCTTTTTTCTTCTTTTTTTTTAGTCAATTTGATAGTGGGAAGAGACAACTGCGGTGGAAGGGGAAGTTTGTGGTGAAGGGGAGGGGTGAGGGGGAGGGGTGTGGTGGAGGGGGAGGGGTGTGGTGGAGGGGAAGAGGTGTGATAGAGGGACGGGAAGGGGAAATGGGCAAGATAGGAGGATAATGGTGGAGGATTGAGAGAAGGAGGAGGAGGAAAGGGACAAGAATGACACCTGAGAAATTGATTGAGCTCTAATTAAGGACAGGTGAGGAGGATGGTGGCATAGACGGAAGGGTTAAAAGAAACTATAACACTAAATAAAGAATTAACACACTCAAGGCGCCTTCACTTCTCCGTCTGGCGATCTGTGTTGCGCCAGGCAGAAGAGGTGAACGTTTTAACCTCCCCTTTTTATGTGGGGGGAAAATTATTGTTAGTGTAGGTGAAATAGCCATTGGATTCAGGTGTCTGTCTGTCTGTCTGTCTGTCTGTCTGTTTGTCTATATATATATATGCATGTCTGTGTCTGTTTGTCTGTATGTAAGTATCGTGAGCGTCTTGACCGCTGCCTCCGCTTCGATAAACATCATTATGCCCTCAAGGTAAGAAATTCTATACCACACCGTGAGATCTTCGACCACAACTGCCACCTCTCATCCTCTTGTATACATTTGTCTTGACTTCAGATCTACCGTGAGTCGTAAGGTATTGTTCATGATAAGTTCAGAGAGAGAGAGAGAGAGAGAGAGAGAGAGAGAGAGAGAGAGAGAGAGAGAGAGAAGAAAATAACAAGGGACTCAGACTTCGGCCTTAAGAACACCAGGTAAATAGATATTTCTCAAGGTGTTGTGCTAATGAGTGAAGGTGGTGGACGTAGGATAAAGGCATTGATAATTAATTTATGCTAAAAAGATCTATTAAGAAGACCTTACAGTGTATTAATGTACTATGGAGGAAGTAGAAGAGTGAAGATTTAAGAATACGTCATGGTGAAAAATGTATTTGGATTTGGATATTTGCCTCAATATCCCCAAATTCAAATGGAAATAATCTTCAGAAACAAAAAAATAAACATTCATAGTTAATATAATTTGTGGTTTAGTCATGGTAATTATCAGAGAGGTATAATAGCCTCTAAAATTTAATAATCTTTCGCTAAAAAAGGAAAAAAAAATATTCGTCACTGATGGGAAATTCAACACAAAAAAATTAATAAAATTTCCCCAGATGTGTAAATATTCCTCAAAGAAGAAAAATTAACCCCCTAGAATTCAATAAACTTCCCTAGATGTCTAAATATTCCTTAAAAATTACAAATTAACCCCAAAAATTCAATAAGAATTTCCCCTACATCAAAATATTCAACAGGGATAGATCTCCTCCCCCCTTCTAACCCCCTCAAAGAAAAAAATAAAATAAAAAATAAATTATAAAAAATAAAAAAAAAATAAAATAAAATTCACGCAAAATTTGCTTTCCATTCTGGGCTGTGATGATACCCTGCTATCAACACTCTACGGGGTCACTAGTATCAGAGGTCAACACAGGTCATAGCCACGACTAATGACATAAAGGTACACCAGGTGAACTTTAAGACGATATCAAATTGAGAGTTGCAGATGAAGGAAGACTTAAGATAGCCGGCAATAAAGATGAGGTATGAGGGAATAAAATAATAGGAGTAAGAGAGAAGGAGGGAAATAATGGAAGAGAATTTAGGGAATAAACAGAGTAAAGAAGAATACAATCATACACTTGATAATAAACGAAGGGTGAAGAGGAAGATGAAGAGAGAATTGGGAAACGAGGAATAAAGATGACTATAGTGTTTTTTTAGGGAAATTAGACTATTGTTATTGAGGTTTTAGGGGAATTAGACGATTATTGCTGATTTCTTAGGATTAGACGACTGTTATTGCTTTTAGGGGAATTAGACGACTATTATTGCTTTTAGGGGGATTAGACGAGTATTGCTGATTTCTTAGGGGAATTAGACGACTATCTTTTATTTTCTAGGGGAATTAGACGACTATTGCTGATTTTTTAGGGGAATTAAACGACTATTATTGTTTTTAGGGAAAATTAGACGACAATTATTGATTTTTTTAGGGGAAATCTAATTATAAATTACGTACAGTTACACCACCCTGAGAGCTAAGACTGAATAACAACAAGCAAGAGAGACAAACAAAAGCAAAAACAAATAAAAACATTAATAAAAATAATAAGACAAAACAAACACTAAAATTAATAACCAAAGTAAACGAAAAATTCAGTGAAAATAAAACACATTAAAAATCATTACCATATTTACGTTAATAATGTATAATATTAACAATAGCTTCAGGTGTGTTAATTAATCCAATACAATAACAATATCCTCAGGTGTGTTAATTATTCCAATACAATAACAATAGCTCAGGTGTGTTAATTAATCCAATACAATAACAATAGCTCAGGTGTGTTAATTAATCCAATACAATAAAAGTCATTAGAAATCCCATACCTGGTTAAATGACGTAATTGATAATTTCTAACACACGGAGGCTAATTAACCGTGAAACAGGAACAGGTGGTAAAGGTATAGAGGGAGAATTTATCGGATAATTTGTAGGATAATAATTCAAGTCTCTTCATTTTTGTTGAGAGTTTGAGATGAGGGAATAATTATAATGATGATGATAATGATGATAATGATAATGATAACACAGAAGACATTAAGTTTCTCTTATTAGGTCATTATTTTCACCATCAATTAAGCGCCAACTCCAACGATAAGTTTCAGTAGATTGACATCACCATCAAGTTACACAGTGTTCAGTTTTGTGTGATACTGACATCATCACCAACATTAAGTACATCATCACCAACATTAAGTGCATCATCACCAACAATCTGCTTCAGTACACCTTCCTTATCACCAACAGTTTGTACTTAATCACTACCACCAAAAACAAAATCCAACATCATCACCAACAAACTTCAACATCATCACCAACAAACTTCAACATCATCACCAACATCATCACCAACATCATCAACACCAACATCAACACCAACATCACCAACACCAACCAACAAACTCCAATTTTCAAGTCTATATCTCTGTTCCCAGGATGAGATCAAACTCTTTTTTTCTTAGTTATTTATTTATTCCCCGCCTCACAGGTTCCCATACCACTTAGGGGAGTATTAATGTAATAGAAACAGTACTATGCATCACCCCAATGTCTGTCTGTCTGTCACGAGGGACCGTATTTATGTGTGTGTCGCTCTATCAGCCTGGGGATATCGTGGTGCGTCTGTCTGTGGACTGTTTATAGATTTGATGGGGGAGGGTAAGGGGGGGTAACTGGAGGGTGAGGGGTAAGGGGGTGTGGAGGGTGAGGGGTAAGGGGGAGTAACTGAGGGTGAGGGGTAAGGGAGGGGTAACTGGAGGTGAGGGGGTAAGGGGGTAATTGGAGGGTGAGGGTAGGGGGGGGGGGGGGACATTGAGGGTGAGGGGTAAGGGGGGTACAGAGGGTGAGGGGTAAGGGGGACTGAGGCAACTGGAGGGTGAGGTGGAGGGGTAACTGGAGGGTGAGGGTAGGGGAGTAATCTGGAGGATGGTGGGGGGTAACTGGAAGGTGAAGGGGTGGTGTGAAGGAGGGCTGAGGGTGGTGAGGAAGGGGAAGAGGGAGGGGGAGGTTGGGAGTAAGGGGAGAGGGTTAAAATGGGTAAGGGGGAAGAGTTAGGGGAGGGGCAGGGGGAGAAGGGGAGGTTAGATTATTATTTTTTTTGCAGTTGATTTTTTTTTCTATAATATTGGCAATATTTTCCATTTCATATTTTTTCTTATCGTCGGTCATTATTCATCACTATTGACATCACCATCATCATTATCTAACATTATCACCACCACCACTTATCACCCTCACCACCACCACCACCCTCACCATAACCACCATCACCACCACCATCACCACCATCACCTCACCACCACCACTTATCACCCTCACCATCACACCACACCATCACCACCCTCATCACCACCCTCATCACCACCCTCACCATCACCACCACCATCACCACCCTCATCACCACCCTCATCACCACCCTCACCACCACCACCATGACCGTGAGATAACAGTTTCAGCCAGCCACCATTATTTTCAACACCCTTGAGACCGAAATATTTTTAACGGTGTCAATTATACCAACAATTTAGGTAACGAGGGAAAAAAAGCTGTCAGATGCACAAAAGCTGCCACCAATACCCTGAGGTGTAGTCATGGGGGGGAGGGACAGGGGGAGGGGTAGAGAGGGGGGAGGAGGGGGGGAGGGAAAAAATTGCAATATTGTTGATCTCGTCTAGGGAAAAAAATGAGTTAAAAATTTGAGTCAACAGATCCGGTTTGCAATTTTCAGAGCCATTTATATTTTTCACTGATAGGATCGATATACAACGCCCAAGTGTGTGTGTGTGTGTGTGCGTGTGCGTGTGTGTGTGTGTGTGTGTGAGTGTGTATGTGTGTGAGTGTGTCATGATAGACTATTATTTAACATATTCACTTCATAATATACCTCAATATTTAAATCCTCAGAGAAACGCATTAAAACAAAAATAATGGAATCGAAATAGTATAATTATTTTTTTCAGTATGAGATTTCTTCAATAACATCTATCACCTCTGATGGTCATGATGCCTTTATAATCATATATACCTCATGATGGAGGAATATTTATATCCTGCCAGCCATCACGATAAAAAACCCCGAGGTATTATGAAGTCAATTTTCCCTCTCTCACACCTGGTGATTCTGTTCAGTTTTCATCCATAAAATTAGTCGATTTGTTCCGTTTTCCCCTCCATGTAATAACACCTGTAATAAAACCTGCAATAACACCTACAATAACACCAGTAATAACACCTGTAATAACACCAGTAATAACACCAGTAATAAAACCAGTAATAACACCTGTAATAACACCTGCAATAACACCTGCAATAACACCAGTAATAACACCAGTAATAACACCAGTAATAACACCAGTAATAACACCTGCAATAACACCAGTAATAACACCTGTAATAACACCAGTAATAACACCAGTAATAACACCTGCAATAACACCTGCAATAACACCTGTAATTTGCATATCTCGCCCCAGACTCCAGGTATGAAGTTCCTGCTTATGAAAAACTCACAATGGTGTTACAGACCCCCGGACGCTTCGATATCCACTGAGAGCAACTGACAGCAATGGAAATATGCTCTGGGAGATGTGAAGTGAATTGGGAGGGGGGGGGTCGTGAGTGGGGGTACGTGGAGGGGTCAAGGTGGGGAAGGGGGGGGGATCTATTGGGGGTGGAGATGTATAACCCCCTCCCTCTCCCTTCCTTCCCTGTACTGAGGTCATATCACTGGTTCAAAGTGCTTGTGTGTGTTTTTTTATTACTTGTCTTTTATACTGAAACTCATTCGTTATCTTTACTTACTATTTACTTAATGAACGTCGTACACCTGTTATAGGGAATGGGTTGGAGGTTTTTGCAGTCGAATGTAACATCTTGGTCTGCCCATTATCTGTCCAGTCTCTTCTCGAGGATATGGAAGTATTGACTCTTTGATTTAAGTGTTGATTATTATTTTCTATTGATATTACTTGATTTATTATATAGCAAATGCTTCCTTGCTTTGAGTGTTTATGGTTTGGTGTGGTGTTGTGGTGTGGTGTGGTGTGGTGTGGTGTGGTGTGGTGTGGTGTGGTGTGGTGTGGTGTGTGTGTGGTGTGTTGTGGTGTGGTGTGGTGTGGTGTGGTGTGGTGTGGTGGGTTGTGTTGTGGTGTGGTGTGGTGTGGTGTGTTGTGGTGTGGTGTGGTGTGTTGTGATGTGTTGTGGTGTGTTGTATACCTTGCCCCGCTACACACACTCACTCACACACACACACCCTTTTCATTTTACATTTGTGACCTCACACTATTTCCACAATAGGTCAAAGATCGAACATACAGTATAAGAACATATATAGTGACCTACACGTCCCTCATATATTAACCAATACTGAAGAACATTTCACTTAGATACCTAACCTAACCTAACCTAACCTAAACTCCACATGGCAGAGCACCAACGTTATATAGCTTGAGCCATTTTACAAGAGGGATTCAGAGATCAAATATTGTCACAAAAATACTAGTTTCGTCCGCTGTTCCTTTACGTTTGGTTCACTGTCGACAAAACTCCGGTTGGCGATATGCTTTATAACAACCTCAACTGAGTAATGTAAACAGATTTGCAATTCGAGTCTTGTGTTGTAGGAGTGAAAGGTCATAGAGAGAGAGAGAGAGAGAGAGAGAGAGAGAGAGAGAGAGAGAGAGAGAGAGAGAGAGAGACCTTTCCCCTAGCGCATATCACTGTATCTAATGCTTCGTATTACTCGCTCGTGTACACTCAGAGTCAACACATAATCCGATTCAAAAGAACTTTCAGATTCAGCATAATGAAGAATGATAGATATTTGGCATCAGAATTGTATAAGTCAGTTCATAACAACAGTGGAAAGCTTTGTGTACATATCACCCTGTGTGTGTGTGTGGAGTCAGCAGCTATATACCTCGTTCCTACATTAAGGTTCTCGACACTTTCATGCCTGGGTATAATATTTTATGCAGGAGTCAGCAGCCATACGTCCCCCTCTCCCCCGTTGTATAGTTGCGCCATCACTCGGCAGGCGCGGGAAACACAGCAGCAGCAGCAGGAGGTGGTGGTGGTGGCTGCTGTGTGTACCTTGGGCAAAACACGGCCCTACATGACCCTCCAGCCTGTCCCTCTGTTGTGACGTCGACATACACCAACTCCAACACTTTATTATTTACCTGCATCTTCACCTGTGACAATCATCCTATCATCCACACCTTTATATACCAACAGTCTCACCTGCCCCACCCCGCCCCCCTTCCTCTCATTTATTACGCGACACCAACTGAAAATCTGGAAATGAGAGCCTCGCAAACATGTGATAAAATGAGAGAAATTTAAGTATGAAAACAATGGAACTCTGTATTTATCTTTAGTTCGTCCTATTGTTGCAAGTTATCCATTAATTATTTTTTGTAAAAGTGTTTATAAGGAGAGAAATACAAGTTTTGTAATATTTGTGTTGTCATCTTGTATTTCGTCATGTCTAAAATCGTTTAATTAGTTTCTGCTCACACGGGAGATTATATCGGCACAACATCTTCACCCAAAAGCTTACCAAGTGAGACAGACGCTTCGGTACCATAAAGAAATATATACTGTTTGGAGAGAAACATGAGAGAGACATGAGAGAGACATGAGAGAGACATAACAACTCGTGGCCAAGCTGTGATAATGTTAGGCAGACGAATCATACCCCCCACCCCCACGTCCACTAACTCACCCCAGTCAGTGGAAAACTTCGCTAACACGGGGCTTAGAATGTCACCTGAGGAGATTCAATGTAGGAAAATCCCACACGGAGCTCATACACGGTCATACATAGGTCACATATACACACGGGTCATACGGATTAGAAGTATATTAAAGCAAGCTGACTGTTGAGGCCATGGTAAGAGAAGAAGGTTTATCTGGAGTGAGAGTTTGTTGACGTATATATGAGAGGTATTCCCCACACGTGTTATGGAAAATAAAACTTCAGGATGAGTCAGCTACATGAAGCACGACCTGACCACGACCTGACCACGTCCTGACCACGACCTGACCACGTCCTGACCTGTAGAACCTGCAGTTTATTTACCTAATGTTTATCATATTTTCCCAACCTGCTTCCTCCTCCCCCCCCTCCACCCCCCCCCCACCCGTCCCTTCCCCCCGGATTATGGTGAGATGAAATTCAACATAATACATATCAAACAGTATTATACATATTCTCAAGGTGTATAATGTATATTTATGTATAGAGTAATGGGGAGAAATTATATGTATATGTTGTTTATGTTTAGAATGTCATATAATATAATCTTAGTATATTATATGTTAAGATGAATGATGATGGTGACGATGGAACCAGGGAAGGCCTTTAACAGCCTACTCAGTTAATCATCACCATAATCATCACCATTATCATCACCATTATCATCACCATAATCATCACCATTATCATCACCATTATCATCACCATTATCATCACCATTATCATCACCATAATCATCACCATTATCATCACCATAATCATCACCATTATCATCACCATTATCATCACCATTATCATCACCATTACCATCACCACCATTATCACCATCTCACCAGCTGTTGATGATATAGAATCAACACAGCCAAATTGCATCACCAATTACCCTCACACCTGACACCATCCTGTTACCTTATACACTATTTACATATCCAATTAGCTATTCAGTCTTGATAACAAATTACATACAGCCAATTACCACCCGTGTTATTATTCCCACATTGATAAAATCCAATTACACACCGAACTGTTATTTTTGACGCTGGTAAATATCCCATATGAATAACCTATTACACAGCCAATTATTCATATATTGATAACATCAGATTACGCACCCAATTACACGGGTGTTTATTTATTTAACTTTTAGAGGTAATTAATCTTAAATTGGTAATGTCAACTAATTATAGAACTAGTTATTTCCTCTTTGATAACAGTACCCAATTACACAGCCAATTACATTATAAGTTATCTTTATTTTGATATCACCGAATTAAATAACCAAGTATTACCACCCAATTATACATAGCTAATTATTTCTACCCATTAATACAACCAATTATTTACACCCAATTATGCACAAACAATTATTTCCAACCAATTATTCCCACACCGATGACAAAACTTATTACACTACCCATTACAAACCCATTACATGACTCTTTTCACAACCTATTACATAATCTATTACACAACCCATCATACAACCCATTACACAACCCATTACACAACCTATTACATAACCCAACATGCAACCCATTTCACAACCCATTACAAAACCAATTACACGTTCATTATTTTTATCATCATTATTATTTTTTTTTGTAATCTGTGTGTGTGTGTGTGTGTGTGTGTGTGTGTGTGTGTGTGTGTGTGTGTGTGTGTGTGTGTGTATGTATCTATTTTTCAGTCACATTTCCTACTCTCTTGGGTCAGTCTCTCTTACAGTTATATGAGGATGTTTCTACTTAATTTCTTGGCATCATTCTTCCCTATTCTCCTCCTATCCCCCCTCCAACCCCTCCCCCTCCTCTTCATCCCCCCTCCCTTCCCCCTCACCCACCTCAAAGTCTCTGTACTCTAAGATTCATCACACACAAGAGATATCAGATTAGTATAGATAGAGATGATAAATAGAGAGAGATAGAGAATAAATCAATACGAAACGTGATTGAAAAAGGGAATTATTATATTTAATCTTGGTTATATTAGTCGTTTATGCCGCTGATGTGTTGGTGAAAATAAATGAAATATTAAGAATGGATTTTTTGGTGGGGGGGGGGTCTAAGGAGAAAGAATAGGTAGGAAGGAGATTATAGGAGGAGAAAAGGGGGGAGGGCTGAGGAGAAGGGAGAGGGGAGAAGAGGAAGGAGAGGATATCTTAGAAGTCTGAGAGAGAGAGAGAGAGAGAGAGAGAGAGAGAGAGAGAAGAAGAAGGTATTGTTATCAGATGGCCATAACAACATGCATAGGTGTCATTTCTCTTAACATATCGACCTGTACCCACCAATGACCGCCTCACATAACACCAGGGAGAGGAAAAAGTGGTGAATCTACCTTTACCACAAGTTACCTGGTCACTCACCTGGTTCTCATAAGGCCCAATACTTACCTGGTTCTTACTTCGGTTCATGGTTAGGTTAGGTTAGGTTAGATTAGGTTAGGTTAGGTTAGGTTAGATTAGGTTTGGTTAGGTTTGAATGGTTAATTAGTTGCTTGGTTCTGTTTGGTTCTTGATTATTTCTTACTTGGTTCTTACTTAGTTCTTTGTTCTAGGTTAATGTCTTGTTTAGTTCTTGGTTGATTGTTTTGTTTGGTTATGAGTTAATTGTTTACCTGGTCCTTGGTCAACGCTTGTTTGGTCCTTGTTTAGATCAGTTGCCTCCATTACTGTTATTGTTTATCTTGCTTACATGGTAGCGTTATCTCCCTTGCTTGAGTGGTCACTGTCTTAATACTTTCTTATCTACTTTGAATGGTCACTGTCTTGTAACTTTCTCCCTCCTTGTTTGAGTGGCCATTATCTTAGTACTTTCTTACCTTACTTAGTTGATTATCTTGACAGTATGGTTAGTGCCTTTTGTGTTTAATGAATAACTCAACACAGAGAGACCAAACAAGTGCCCCTACCACAAGCCCTCGCTAGGACCCCGCCAGAGCCTCGTTAAAATATATATGAATCAGAATAATTCGTTCACTTCGACTTTATATCATATATGACAAAAAAATTACAATAACACATCCAACTTGGTTATATGATATAGGAAAATAGAACATACAATTAACAATGGCTATAATATATAAGATTATAAGTTCAAATCTGCTCTTGTCCGTATACCATTATATTGCATTTTGCATTTTTTTTTCATAGAGGGATAACGGATCACCTGAAGATTTTTAGACACCCTAGCTTATTTCACGTGATTATTAAATATTCTAACCCTAACCTAACCTAACCTAACCTAACCTAACCTAACCTAACTTAACCTAACGCTAACCCCTCCAGGTATAACGTAAGGATATTATTTAATTAATCATCAGGTTGAAATAAACTGGGGTGTCTAATCTTCAAGTAATCAAAGAAAACATTACATGGTAGTTATTTACTTATAAAGAATACATTTATTTATTTGTATTATTTCAGCATCTATGAATGAGTTACGTAATAATAATTCCTATGAAGGTCTTGTAGTTAGTTAAACCTTGAAAATTTCTCGGTAATTGCAAAAAAAAAAACAAAAAAAACAAACAACAGCAGTGAAATATGAATCGTAAATGACAATATCTTTTCATGTGTTTATATTGTAACACGGATTTATTGGCGTGTTTTTCTTGGGGTGTTTAAAGGTCGTGTACTTGAGATGGTAATTGAATGATGTTGGGGTGGGGTTTTTTTTTTCGTGCATAAATATGATAATTGATTCATTGTAATTGTTGAGGGAATTGGATGAATTAGTAATTGTATAATCGTGTCTTGGCATTGAATTATATTATTATAGAAAGGTGTATAATTTATATTTTCTTACATGATTATAATGAAAGTTTTATAATTATGGATGAAATGAATGGATTGAGTCATTATATGAAAGCCTTATATTATGGATTAATATAAATAAATTGAGTTACTATAATTATTCGTGGTTTAGGGTGAAATTTATTATTCACCAAATTATAATATTTTTAAGAATAAGAAAATAAATAAGATTTTTTTCGAGTATCAAATTTTTTTCAACTTTAAACAAAAAAATTATCTCCTTATAAATGAAAATAAATCAATTTATTCATTATTATTATTATTCATGAGTGTAAATCTATTATCATTCCCTCACCTCTAACTCCCATCACCTCTTCCCTCCCCACAACTCCTCCCCCAATCCCTCCCACATCCCCCCCCTCACCTCCACCCCCACTCCCTCACTCCCTCATCCCCACTCCCTCACTCCCACTCCCTCACTCTCACTCACTCCCCCAAAAAGCCAAATCCCATCAAAGAGATTTTTCCCTCCTCTGCAAGTCTTACCTCTCACAAATTACCGATAATGGCAGATAATTTCACACGAGACACAACCGGACCTTCACTCTTGTCCCTGTCTTATTCATTTAATGTTTTGCCAGCGTTTAGTCGACTCAACCCACCGCCCTTCCTGACCTGACTGCTCGAGTGTTTTTTTTTTAAAGATGTGTTATTTTTATTATTATTATTTTTTTTTTCCGAGGACGATTTAATGTAGTTTAATACCAATGCTTTCATCATCCTTGTTTAAAATTTGACCTTATTTGACCTTAGGAGTTAGGTTAGGTTAGGTTAGGATTCTTAATCATCAGGTAAAATAAATTGGGGTGCATAATCTTCAGGAAATCCTCTCCTCCCCCTCCCTCCCTCCCTCCTCCCTCCTCCTCCCTCCTGCCCCTCTCCCTCCTCCTCCTCCTCCCTCCCTCTCCCTCCCTCCCTCTCACCTGGGTCCCATCTCCCCATTACTGGACAGGTGAACGAATACCTATTAAATATTCTGTTATTCGTTTCTCAAGCCTTCCCGAGCCTACACAGCATGGATGAGCTAGGGGAGGAGTGTTGGAGGTATATAGGGGAGGAGTGTTGGAGGTATATAGGGGAGGGCTGTTGGAGGTATATAGGGGAGGGCTGGAGGTATATAGGGGAGGAGTGTTGGATAGGGGAGGGCTGTTGGAGGTATATAGGGGAGGGCTGTGGAGGTTGGAGGTATAGGGGAGGAGTGTTGGAGGTATATAGGAGGAGTGTTGGAGGTATATAGGAGAGGGCTGTTGTAGGTATATAGGGGAGGAGTGTTGGAGGTATATAGGGGAGGGCTGTTGGAGGTATATAGGGGAGGAGTGTTGGAGGTATATAGGGGAGGAGTGTTGGAGGTATATAATAGGGGAGAATTAAAATTAAATATGAGTAAAATTAAAATCACAACTTAATCTAAATACATATTGAATCTTGTAAATATATACCTCTTAACACACACATATAAATTGGGATGATCATATACGTAATGGTGAATATTACTAGAATTATATATTATTATAGTGAGGTTGTGTTCAATGATAGAGAAATATACCCGAAGTATACTCCAAGTGAGGTTATTTAGATATATAAGTAGTTGAGAAATATATTCACACCCAAACGCCATGAAATATACCAAAAATTGCATATAAATTAGCCATCTTTACCCCTTCCCCTCCCCCTCCTCTCCCCTCCCTCCCCTCCCCTTCATCTTTCTTCCTCGTCTCTTAAATAAAAAAAAAATATTAACTGGAAACTTTTCAACACACTAGAACACCAGACACCCCAAGCGTCACGATACATAAGGAACAAATCCCCTCATTCACATATTACGATTCCCGACCTTATCAACCCGCGATTAAGTTCTTTCGGTGGGTCTGTTTCTAGTATTTTTCTTACCCCTCCTCCCCCCTCCCCTCCCTTCCTCCCTCCTCCCTCCCCTCCCCTATGTTGCCAACGCTTGTGGCTGCAATTGCACATTATTGAGCGCATAAGAGCTGGTTCGGACGGGTATCTATTGGCGGGTATGACAGAGTGGGTTTTCTCGGGACGCCGCTGCCAGTATCCGAGAACGGGTTTTTCCTTAAGATCCACTAAATAATCGAGGCGGATATTAGCATAATGGGCCCGGGTGACTCGTATATGCCGGGTGGGGGGAAGAGTAGAGTAGAGGGGATATGGGGGGAGGAGGGGGTTAGCTTTATTCCGCATACGCCTTTGTATTGTGTTCTCTGATGCTAACATGGGCTGGGGGGTGGGTGGGGGTGAATGGTGAAGGAGGGAGGTTGTGGAGATGGAAGGTGGTGGAGGACGGTGGAAAGGTGAAGATCAAGAGTGGGGGGCAAGTTGAGATGGTGGAAGGGTTGTGGAGGAGGGGAGGTTGTTGGGTAGGGGGTGTGGGGTGGGGGGGTGGGGGTAGCATTGTCCTAGCATCATTATATTCTACCTGCCTCCTAGTCTCTTCCCAGGATAACGTTAGGATGTATTCGGGATGATAGAATGATTAAAGAATGTAGGTGGGATTGTGGGATGATTGTGGGATGATTGTGGGATTGTGGGATTCTGGAAAGCCTATTTATTCAATATTTTCCTCAACTTATTATTATCATTTTAAATGTTATCTCCCTTTATCTTATTATCTTTCCCCCCTTACTTACTCTTCTCCCTTAGGCTCTTCCCTCCCTACTCATCATTCTCCCTCCCTCCCTCCCTCCCTCCCTCACCAACATCAACCGTTGTCACTTCGAACAAATTACTTACCGACAAAAAAACAATAAAAAAAAAAACAATAATAAAAACACAATAAACACCAACTGAACAATGTATTCGAGACATCTTTTGTAGTCAATAATGAACGTGTTTGTCTGTGTCTGTCTGCCTGTGTCTGTCTGTCTGTCTGTCTGTCTGTGTCTGTCTGTCTGTCTGTCTGTCTGTCTGTCTGCGATAATAGAATCAGATAAAGTTACATACATATATCATTTACATTGTGTTGAATATTCAGTAGGAGTTTGTTA
This sequence comes from Homarus americanus, assembly GCF_018991925.1. NCBI lineage: Eukaryota > Metazoa > Arthropoda > Malacostraca > Decapoda > Nephropidae > Homarus > Homarus americanus. Next base: position 515,457 of record NW_024746036.1, read on the forward strand.
ATCCTTATCTATAACTGGAGAGTATTGTGTGTTGTGATTGATATTGTTAATTCAGGGTTAAGAAATACAAACACCCATACGAGGTTGATGTTATTGATGTTATTACGTTAACTGTTGTACTGAATGTTTGTTAGGAGTAATTGCTTCTGTGATTTAGTGAGTGAGGACAGTAGTGAGGATAGTAGTGAGGATAATAATTGAGGACAGTAGTAAGTATATAATAACAGGCAGTACAAATATATCCTGTTGAAAAGTAAGTAACAGCAGCAGTAGCAACATTATTTAAATTGTATTAAATAGATTTTGTTGCACTGTAATGCTGCCGTCATCAAGGAACACAGTAGTATGGGTAATGATCGGTATTAAGCCTTTATGACCCAGAACGATAGAGCATATTTTTCCTTGATCACGAGGTAAGTAAAGTCGTTAGGGTATTAAGGTTTGTGGTTAGGTTAGGTTAGGTTAGGTTAGGTTAGGTTAAGTTTGTGGTTGCTTGTACACCAGAATATAAATAATGATGGTGGGGAAGGTGCGTTTGAGTGAGGGACGGTCGGGGGGTGAGGGGCAGTCGGGGGTGAGGGAAGGTCGGGGATGAGAGGCGGTCGGGGAGTGAGAGGCGGTCGGGGAGTGAGGGAAGGTTGGGGGTGAGGGGCCATCGGAGGTGAGGGACGGTCGGGGGTGAGGGAAGGTCGAGAGTGAGGGACGATCGGGGGTGAGGGAGAGTCAGGGAGTGAGGGACGAGTGAGGGGTGAAGGGCAGTGATTGATAAGACGACTGGACAAACTAAGAAATTAAACCTCTTCCTATTAGTATCAAATTATATCCAGGTGGAGGAGTTATGGAGCCTTGTGTTGATTTGTGGAATGGTTCTTGTTGTGTTACCCTTTGTGAGAGTTAATAGTGGTTAGTGGTAGTTAGTGGTGTTGGTGGTTACTGATACTGTATAGGGTGGTGTTGGAAGAGTAATGGTGGTCATGGTTAGTGGTGTTATAGCTTGTTAGTGACGCCATGGTGTAAAGAATTTGTTTTTATCTTTTAATGTGAATGAATATGGTTTATGTGCACTTATATCTCACGTACATATACACATCCATGTAAGCACAAACACATACACACATATATACACATAAATACACACACAAATGCACACGAAAAAACAAAAACACAATCAGACACACACACACACACACACACACACACACACCATGCTGTCCCCTTCCACTTACAGTCCTCAGGTTAAAATTCTCTCGTCACCTTCGCGTCTCACAAACGTCGAGTATGACAATACTTTGTTATTGCTGCCCTCAACACTAGCCTCGGGGGGAGAGGTTTTTGTCCCCATCATCACTATTAAACTTCTTGCGTGCCGGTCCAGACGGTGCCGGGCGTATGAGCAACGAGTTAAGAGAGATTTTGTTGTTGCCGGGAGTATGAACAAAGTTGACGCTGTTGTCGGGCGTATGAGCAAAAATTCAGATAGGTTATGTTGTCGGGCGTATGAACAATGGTTTAGAGAGATGATATTGTTGCTGATCATAATGAGGACTGATTTAGGTTACGTTATGTCGAAGCATTTTACCTTGGATGTGGAAATCTTGTTGCCAGACGTATCAATAACTTACGTGGCGAGAGTGTAAGCATAACCAATATGGATTTAATCTGACTTGATTCTATACTAGCAGTTTTTTACACGCTATTTACCCCGCCAATATATCATGTCATTACCTGTCTATGACTCTCATAAATCAACATAAATTTAATCTTCTAATAAAAAAATTTCAATAAATTATACTATTTGGCTGCAATAAAATCGTCTTAAATATAGTCTAGTCTGACAATTTATCTCCCACCAGCAAAACATTTCCTCATCACAGAGACAAACTTAATGCACTTGTCTCTCCATGCGCCTCACGTGTCTGGCTGTGACCTTTGACCTTTTAAAATGTACAAAAAAAGACACAATATCTGTCTAGTGCTGTAGTAAGTCCTGGGTGATCACTTAAGGTATAGCTTAATTATTTGCTTAAGAACTCATGTATGTATGTAATGTTTGGTGACCTCTGACCTCTGACCTCTGTAGAATGGGCAAAAAAAAAACGTAATCTCCAAAATTATGTGTAAAAACTTTAATGTCTGCACCGAATTATCTTTGTATTATATATTAAACTTATTATCATTGAGTTAGGGCAGACTAATAAACCAAAACACTCATATTGAACATTTTTTGTGATCTTTCCCACCTGTTAAACGAAGATAGATTTATGTCATTATTCTGTCACTGTGTAATCTACGTGTTTAAGATATAAAACTTTTGAGCCAATAAAAACCTTAAATAAACCAAAATTATAAGCAAAATTAATATTAAAATGTCTTCAGGGATTATATGGTTACAAGATACAAATTTCTGATGAGTTTCAAAATATCTCAGAAGCGAAGGAGTGACGATTCATAACCTAACCCACCGTAGCATAAGAGTGTTTAATCATCAGGTGAAGTAAGCTAGGGTGACTAAGCTTCAGGTGATCCATTAATTGTTTCTCACGAAGAAGACAAAAGAGATACACTCTCTTATCCTCCTCTGCATAACATAACCATGACCTCTTGAACTCTCCTCTTCACACGGGCATGATGACGTCTATAAGCACCAGCAGATGGACTCGAGGGACAATGATCTGACAAAGTTCCGAGACAGTGAGACACTAAATGATGACAGCGAGTCAAAGTGATCCGAAACTGTTTCGAGATAGTGGCGGAACATCTGATGTTTGGGAACGAGTTATATGGTGATTCTGAAGTGTATTGATGTTGTGAGTCATTTAATGTTGTGAGTTATACAGTGATTCTGAAGTGTATTGATGTTGTGAGTCATTTAATGTTGTGAGTTATATGGTGATTCTGAAGTGTATTGATGTTGTGAGTCATTTAATGTTGTGAGTTATATGGTGATTCTGAAGTGTATTGATGTTGTGAGTTATATGGTGATTCTGAAGTTAATGTTGTGAGTTATATGGTGATTCTGAAGTGTATTGATGTTGTGAGTCATTTAATGTTGTGAGTTATATGGTGATTCTGAAGTGTATTGATGTTGTGAGTCATTTAATGTTGTGAGTTATATAGTGATTCTGAAGTGTATTGATGTTGTGAGTCATTTAATGTTAGCAGTGAGTCAGTGTTTCTGAAATGCGTCAAAAATATTTAGCATGATATTATTCTCTGGAAAATTGATCAGGAATATGAGTGGTCAAAAAATTATTAATAAGTTATTTGGGTCAAAGTGTCAGCCAATTTTACTCGTGCCATCATACTGTCAATAACTAGACGATGGTGCCAGTGGGTGTCAGGGGTGTCAGGAGTGTCAGGTGGTGTCAGGGAGGCGGGTGACCACTAGCCATACTGTCGGGGGCTCTCCTGGGGGTAGTTTAAGGGGGAGATGAATGACCTACGGGAAATCAATCTGGAGGGGGGGGAACAGTATCTCCAGGCAATCCTGTCACCCAGTCAAGATAAGACAGGTCAATCCAGGTCAGGTCAAATCGGCAGTAATGTTCCGGAAGACCATTAGGCCAGAGAGTCTGGGCAATTGAAGGCTAGCCAATCACAGTGGCGCTAGTGAGGGCTGGTAAATGTTGTTCGACTCCTCGCTAATGGTTTTCTAACGATGGAATTGTGCGTAATCCTGCGTAACTTAATACACTTGTCAGGTGCCATTACTTACGCCGCACCTCTGATAATTGGAGGCCGCCCAGGTGAGGTGAACGTAAAGAGGATACATCACACTGAGGAGATTGGATTTCCGTACTTAATTTAACATGTGGCATAGCGTTATCCTCCTGCTCACGTCTGGTAGTTTAACGTGGCTGGTAAGATGGGAGGTGCCACTTTACTGCCCGTTGAGACTGATCAAATATTAATCAGGTTTCATTATTCATCAGTGGTGTAATGAGTATTAAGGGTAATTAGTCTATAATGGTAAGGAGAGTCTAGGAGTGAGACGAAACAGGCGAATCACAAACACGGCTTAACGAGGTAGTGTGTTGAGGCTTCGTGACAGGTGAGGGACGTGTATAGTACAAAAATAAACATTGAGGTGAATATTTTTTTAGTTAGGGTTAAGAGTCAAATAGGGATTAAAGGTAGATTCTTACCTTTAATTCCCCCTCACAGGAAGACATATTTGTTTTGTTTATATAGAAGATGACTCAGCTGATCTCTAAACAGCTGAGCGTGTGCCTTTGTTTACATCTTGACTCCGGTTGTTGTTGGCACTCACCCACAACCAACAATCCACAACCTTCACCTCCCTGACCCCCTATCTCTACCACCCCACAACCTTCACCTCCCTGACCCCCCTCTACCTCCATCACCCCACAACCTTCACCTCCCTGACCCCCCCTACCTCCATCACCCCACAACCTTCACCTCCCTGACCCCCCCTACCTCCATCACCCCACAACCTACCCCTCCCTTACAACCCCTCACCTCTGTCAACCCACAACCTCCGTCCTACAACCGATGCTGAAGTTCTTGAGCAGTAGAGAGAGTGTGTTGCTAGTGGCATAGGTTCTATATGGCATTCTGTAGACTCTTAGTTATGCTGGGATGTAAGGAGGACGCGTTTGAAGAAGTCGGTGAATATATGCAAAAAAAAAAAAGTAATTGGTAGTTTCTTGGTTCAACTTTATTAAAATTACAGCTATTATTATTATTATTATTATTATTATTATTATTATTATTATTATTATTATTATTATTATTATTATTATTATTATTACACAAGGAGAAAAAAATATTAAAATTCTTAAGAAAGCCGAACTTATCGTACAGTAGAGCCTCCTTCTCCTGTCTCAATCCTCCTCCTCCTCCTCCTCCTTCTCCTCCCCCTCCCCCTCTTCCTCCTCCTGCTCAAGTCGTTTATATATGAACGAGACATATCAAAACCTTCGTCCTTTACTCATGATAGTCGTACTAAGTCGTAAATAGAGTATCGTACCGCATCAGCTATTTACCAGGCGTTGTTATGAAGGTAAAAAAAACGAGACAGCCTTTGTGTAGTGAACTTGTGTGTCACTTATGAACGATTCGACTCGCTATAATGAATACTTGTAAGAGATTCCCGCCAGTTTATTCAGTCACTTCTCGGATACGTGTATGTGGTAGGTGTTCTAGTCATTTTGTTACAGTTTGAAAGACTCCCGTCAGTTTTTGAGACTTTTGGAATGCGATTAGATATTAGTTTTTAAGTCTTTTTATTTCAGTAATGCCAACCAGTCTTTCAGTCTTTGGATACGTGTTAATTTGTAGTGTTTTTTAATATAATTTGTAAGACGCACGCCATTGTTTTTTAGTCATTGGGACGTATATATATGTGTTAGATCTTATAATCATTTCTCACATTTTGAAAGATTCCAGCAAGTTTCTCAGTCAACAGGATTCTTGAGTCATGATTCTAGTCTCTCAGTTTTGAGGTTTAGATTCACACGTCTTATAAATATTGAGAGTTTAAAATTATTACTTTTTTGTTTATATATTAATTTAAAGCTTTAGTCTTGTTGTTGGTTCTTGATGTTAAGGTTTCAAGTCGTAAGTTTTTTTTTCTTCTGATATTTCATTCCGGATGTTGTTTGATATTCATATTTATTCTATTATTCTGTTTGCATGTGATTTTTTCTTCTTCTTAGTTCTGTTGTGTTTTTCTTCTTGGTTCTAAGTGATTTATTGAAATGATTTATCCACATGGGGAGTCTATCAGGTAGGTACTTCAGACGGTAGAACTGTCAGATGGTTCTACAGATGGTAAGACATTCAAAGGTGGTAACATAGATGGAGAGTCAGCGAGATGGTCCTCCAGGTGGTGAAAAGTCTCATCCAGATGGAATAAAAAGCCAGATGGTGTTCCAGCTGGTGACATCCAGGCAGGGCGGAACACTCTGACAAAACCTAAGCTCTGGGCCCCTCCTCGGTCCATACCTGGAACACACATGCCTTTCCTATCGCTAATTTGAGCCATTATTTAGCGCGAATTTATGGAAATGCACAACGTGGCGAAATTTAGGATTAGTAAAGACACAGTTTTGACTGGAGATGACAGGATTCCTGCGGCAGGTAATTGGTAGGGCGCCCCGACATTAGGGATGGTTGGGTGTGTGCTGGCCGGCGACGCCCTACCACCTCCAGGAGTGACACTCAGGTGTTCTTGTCGTGTGTGTGTGTGTGTGTGTTGCAGGGTATGTGTCACAGCTGTTGCGGTTGGTGTTGTGTTGTGTTTGTATGTTATGTATGTTATGTATGTTATGTATGTAATGTATGTTATGTATGTGATGTATGTTATGTATGTTATGTATGTTATGTATGTTATGTATGTTATGTATGTTATGTATGTTATGTATGTTATGTATGTTATGTATGTTATGTATGTAATGTATGTTTATGTATGTTATGTATGTTATGTATGTTATGTATGTTATGTATGTTATGTATGTTATGTATGTTATGTATGTTATGTATGTTATGTATGTTATGTATGTTATGTATGTTATGTATGTAATGTATGTTTATGTATGTTATGTATGTATGTTCGTCAATATGAGCACATATTTATTTCCACACTCTGTGTCATCTGTGTGTGTGTGTGTCTGTACCTTAGCCCTTTATAACACGGGGGAGCGAGTTGTTAATTTAATTGGTGACCGAGCAGAATAAATTGTGTAGCACCTGTCAGGTAATACTCTATCTGCAGGTAATTAACACCGGCCCGTATGGCGAAGGGGGTTATTGGTTTCGCTGTGTGTGCGTGTGTGTGTGTGAGTGTGTGTGTGTGTGTGTGTGTGTGAGTCAGTAGAACAAGTGATGTAAACTGGGTCGTGGCCATGTGTTTGATGATTCACAGCACAAAAAAAAAATGCCCTACGAAAAATGTTTAATTCGAGGTCAATTATTCTGTACAATAAAAAATACATTGTTTTGTTTGTGGACATAAAGTTATAAAGGCGACAACACATACATCAGTCAGCAGTATTACGCAAGTGACAATTATCTCCTCCTCATCATTTATTTCCAGGGATTAAAAACAACCGCCTACCTGCTATATAAAAATAATGTAATAGTTCATTCAGTTAATTTACCAACCAAATAATAGACCGGGGATATTTTATTAAATCCTCTGGAAAAATAATAAAACCAAATACTTCAAAAACATGAAATTATATTAAAAAAAATATTATAAAATGTGAAAGAAATATTGTGAGTTTTAGCTACAATAGTGTTTTAATTAAGAATATATTTGTTATTGTTAAAAGGTTTAATTTGGTCAAGATAAAATATAGAAAGAGTTAAATTGTTTTAATCTTAATGTTTAGATTTTATTAATGATCGTCTTGCATGTGGACTAATTTCGTGTGTATAATGTTTAAAGGCGCTTGTTCTTGCAACACAGATCTATAAAAACAATAAGAAAATCGAAATAATAATAACAACAACAATAATAAAAAAATTAAATAACAATGACAACAACAATGACAAAAACAATGATAAAAACATCAACAATAACAACAATAACAAAAACAGCAATAATAACAACAACAATAATAAAAACATCAACAATAACAACAAAAATAATTAAAACATCAACAATAACAACAATAATATCAACAATAACAACAACAAATACTAGGAACCCTATTTGTATATTGGGTTATAATGAAATCTCTTTATTAGATATATTTTAAATAGGACGATATATTACTTCTTAAATATAATTGTTTTATATACTGTATCTTCCTTATGAAATGGTTACAGTGGTTGGTTTTGTCCCTGGGTGACTGTCTTCCCCCAGCCCAGGTACAGTAAGTATTGTACCTTTCTCAACTTGTACATTACCTGACCAACCAAATCCTAACCTAACCTAACTAAACCTAACCTAACCTAACCTAACTTTACCTAACCTAACCTAACTTTACCTAACCTAACCTAACTTAACTTAAAGTAACCTAATCGACCACAAACCTAACGTGCCCTTAACCAGTGCTGTAACAGCTATATGCATTCGAGTCTGGACTTGGCCATGAGACCAGATTCGTGTCCAGTTTTCACAGACTTGGACTTGGACTTGAAAATGAAAATGTCTAACTTTGACTTGAACCTGAGCATACTAGATTTGTTAAATCGAGTTGAGTCCACGTTTAGTCCGTGTTGAGTCCGTATTGAATCCATCCGTCCGTCAAGATTAGAATTACAGATTATGTTTCATCCATACATCTTAGAAATAATTAGACTCCTGTATAAATACTCTCAATACACACATCAGGTGAGGTGTTGTCAGGTAGGGGCGGTCAGGTGTGCACCCCTCTCAACCTATACCTGCCTCCCACACACCTCTACATCTCCCTTTGTTTATGGTCGTAAGCAAACCCAGAACCAATCACAGGTCGTAACTTGTAATAACAAATGCAGTTGAATTGATAAAAAATAAATAAATAAGAAGAAATTATACATGTGGGTGTACTGTATATGTTAGACAGACAGACTCACTTGTTTAATCTGTTTTTAACTTGATTACTATTGAATGTAATGTTAGTTAATGTGTACTAATGAAATCATTGTCTCAGATTATAGCCAAACTACAGCATCTAGGGGCGAATTATAGACATAGGTTTAAATCCAATAAATAATTAAGTTATTATAGATCCTCATTATATTACTATTATTACTATCATCATTACCTATATAATTTAAAGGTCTCTGACAGACACACAAGACTACGTTGGCTGACAAGAGTGACAGTCAATACACACCTCAGCTATCGTCACCAATTTACATAGAGATAAGCTAATTATTACCTCCCGTGCTCCCAGGATTGTACTTAATGCAAATTGGTTCCTCGTAAAACTTATCATACATGGTTGTCTGAAGTCTTTATTTCTCGACACAATCACCTGCCTGGTTAACTCACCTTTTGCAAGTCAGATCAGGCCGTATCGAGAACATTTTGGTGTGTGTGTGTGTGTGTGTGTGTGTGTGTGTCTGTGTGTGTGTGTCTGTGTGTGTTGAGTAAATGAGCTTTGTGAACGTCTTGAGTAAATGAGTTTATTGAGTCTTTTTATTTCATTCATACTGAGTAAATAGATTTTTAAGCTAGTTTAGAATTTCCACTTAGGCTGACAAATATAACCTGGATGAGTATAAGCTTAAATTCTTTACGTTATCAGAATATATTATTACCAGTAGGATCTAGTATACTATATTTATTTTATATTATTTCCTATATTATATCATTGACTATAGGTTATTTTGTGTTTATATTTATTCTACTCGTATATTATTTGATATTATTATATAGTATAGTTAATATATCATTTGAGGTAGAGACTTACGCAGCCTATACTTATCTTGCATTATTTTATACCATTATATATCAGTATATCATTGACAGCCAGGCCTTGACACTCCTATATCATTTCATATCATCATATATCAAATCATTCAGTGACAGGACCTTGTATAACTATATCATGACGGGTATAGTTTATCGTATAGCAAATATATCATTGCCGTGTGAATCTTACGTGAAGAGTGAATGAGTAAGTGTGAGTGGGTGAATAAATGAGTGAGTGAATAACCAAGCGTGAATATAAATGAATAAATGAGTAAAACTGTGAGGGACTGAATGAGCGCGTGTAAGAACGAGTGAATAAGTGTGAGTAAAAAAAAATTAATTAATGACACAATGAATAAATCACACGAGTGAATGTGAAGAAGTGAATAAGTAGAGTAAATAAATAAATAAATAAATAAATAAATAATCCTCACTTATAATATATAACACCAATCTCCACCAATCCCAACAATCCCCAACAATCTCCACCAATCCCCACCAACCCCCACCAACCACCACCAATCCCCACCAACCCCCACCAATATCCACCACAGCTATAACACCATCATCAACCAAAGCTAAAAAAAATATATATATATATTCCTCCCTCGACTGATTACTTAATATTTTTACTTTAGCTGATAGAATTATAGCTGACTTGGGAGTGACGAAGCATATACTCCAATTTCTTTATTTCTCTCATAAATTCCGCCGCCCCTCATTTGCATACATATGGCTGACAATACTTTAGATTCAGTACAGGAGGCCATCCAGTCTCTGTTAAAAAAAAAAATAAATAAAAATCGCTGTATTCTGTTAACATGTTTGTGATGTATGGGAGGGTATGTCTTTCTTTCTTTCTTTCTTTCTTTCTTTCTTTCTCTCACCGCATTCTGTCAAAACGCACAATAATCGCAGGGTCTCTCTCGTCTAAGAAATTCTCCTATGACTCAGGATTCATTTTCTTACCTGAATCACTTCTGAACTGGGCGTCTGCAAGTTACTGAAGAGACTTATTGGGCTCTGTTACGACATATAAGAGATGTAATATAGATGGGGAGGGGCTGGGTGGAGGGGACTGATAAAGGGGACTAGTGGAGGTGGTGGAGGGGGACTGGTGGTGGTGGTGGGGGACTGGTGGTGGTGGAGGGGACTGGTGGTGGTGGGGACTGGTGGTGGTGGGGAGGTGGAGGGGACTGGTGGTGGTGGAGAGAGGACTGCAGGAGGGATGGGGGGTCTCAAACGCTAGCATTATCCACGCACGGCTGATCCCTCCTGGACGTCCTCCCTCGCTGATTGATATTCATAAATGGAAAAAAAAATTCATATGGACGGCGCCTGTTGAGAGTCGCCATCTTTAACTGCCGGAGTTATGGTCATACTAGGGAGAGGTCGTACCCAGGTCGTATCCAGGTCCTGCCAGGTCGCGCCCAGGTTATGCCCAGGTCGTGCCCAGGTCGTATCCATGGTCGTCCCCAGGTCATGCCCAGGTCGTACCACTAGTCGTTATGTTCAGTTCTCCTGTAGACATAAAGGAATGCTTTATTTTTTAGACTGCTTAATATATACATACATATATAATTTTTTTTTCTAAGTTCTGTTTATTTTACATCATATTTTTATTTGTCTTTTTTATGGCTTTTGTTATAAATTTTTAATTAAGTTTGGGCATAAGTTTGTATTAAGGACAGAAAAAGGTGTTTGAAATTTGCCTCCAAAATCGTGCGGCGTCCGGGTTAATAAATTTACGTTGAGGTGTCAGGATTTCTCTCTCTCTCTCTCTCTCTCTCTCTCTCTCTCTCTCTCTCTCAGAAGACAAACAGACACTGGATATTCGTACGTTTAAATGTTGCGCCAGACGTTGTTCTTTTTTTTTTAGTGAATTTGTCTTTTGTATTTTTTATTCGCACCAATTACCCATTTAGTGTGCTGTGGCGGAGTGGATACAGTGCTCAGTTTCCTGTCTTGAGAGTGGCTGCTTCTCGTCCAGGGCGCCCTTAGTCCACCCAGCTGTGAATGGTTACTTAACTTTATTGTTGGCAACACTAAAGGTGGAGCACTCAACAGCCTTCAGCATGTTGTGATAAGTAAAATAATAATAACCAAAAAATAAAACAATAACAGTAATAACAATAATAATAATAATAAAAATATTGAGACTAATAACAAGAATTTCCCAAGTCTTTCACTCACACATACTCCCACCAGATCTTATGTTCCAATATACAAAACAGAACAAACTCATTTAGAATTACAACACCTCCACCAATTACTTGAAGCACTAAAACAAAAAAACAAGGTTGGCTAATAATTACTTTATAACATCGTTAGTTTGAGAGAGCTGATCGTATGCCTGGCAGCGGATACTAAAAACTCCTTATACGGAAAAAAATCATTGGTCAGTTAGTCAGAAAAGGCATGTATTGAGCTGACTAAAGCATCCTGAGTGAGGTATATATATAAAGCGTGTTTGGTCATCTGGGGGGAGTTAGTTCTATTTATAGCGACAACACCCCCGGCTGCTCTCTCTCATCTTCTCGTTCATGAATAATAGACATATAAAAAAAGTATCGTTTCAAAGTTGTATTCTATGTGATTCTTCCTCTACCCCCAAGCAATTTTCTCTGTCTGTCTATTTATCTGTCTGTCTGTGTCTGTCTATGTCTGTCTGTCTCCTCCATTTTTCTCTCATTTATTGTTTTTTCTCTTTCTCTAGATCCTCCCATTTTAATCCGTATTCATATCCCTTCCGTTTTCCTCCCTCCTCATCCTCTTTCCCTATCTTCTTCTTATCCTTCTCCTTTACCGCTTTCATCCTTCTCTTCTCCCTCTCTTACCTCCATTCTTCTTCACATCTCATTGCTCCCTCTTCTCTTTCCTCCTTCTCCTGGCTTCCCCCCCACACCCTTACCCTCCCTCCCCTTCACCACAACCTCCCAGGGGTCTCTCCTTGGAGGTGAACTTATCATTTCCAAGGAGCGTGGGTTAGGTGGGTGTGTGGTTAATGTGCCCACTGTTCCCGGCCAGATATTACATTAGTCTCCTCAAATTACAACGTATTGCGTCTATTACCGAGCCCCCTCCCCAGGACCACAAGGACACATCCACCCGCCATCCTGCCCAGGGGCTACCAGTCATCTAGGACCTCCCCGCTGCCGCCACCACCACTACCATCACCCCTCCCACACCTCCCCTGATCGCCCGGTATAAATATCTCCCTCTAAAGCGACGGAAATAACCATGGGGATGTCATTCTCTGGGGGAGGGGGGGTGGAGGGGGAGGAGTTATGTAAGATTGGACCCCAGGCTGGAATCTGGGGGGAAAGTCGTGTTCTTGGGCTGTCAGTCATGGCAGGTGGGGCTAACACAGTCCTCTCTAGGCTGCCACGATTCAGGTCTCGGATACTCAAGAATTCATGCGTTCAAGTTTCCCCTTAAATAAGACTTAAGAGAGCTGTCTGGTTAAGTGTCGAAAATAACATCAAGATTATATTAAGACTCATCAAGACACACTCATTAAGGTTGAACAATTAGAGCGGGATCTTATTAACTCGGATTCTGATACCCAAAGATTCTTACCTTAACTCTTTAACTGGAGATAAGATACGATGGTTAAGGTTAATTTCGACGTCACTTTGACCGCCATCTTTGAGTCATGTCCTACGCCAGCTGGTCGTCATCCACGCCGTAGAAGCCTGAGTTATACTGAAGGAGGAAACAGCCTGGTGGAGGAGTGTGTTGTGCAGTATACTGTAGTAGTAAACGCTTACTCCACCAGGGGCAAACTTCACCAACTTGATTTTAAACTAAGTGTTGAAAATGTGTCCCTCCTCTTCTCAGGTGTGGCTTGTTCCGTGCGGTGTAAAAGGGTTTTCAAGAATAACAAAAAAAGGAAAACGCAAAAAAAAAAAGAAAACTGACCGGGAGCAAAAAAAAAAAAAAGGAGCACGTAGCAGTAATGGCTGTGTAGCGATCAGTGGTACAAGTTGAGCGGCTGAGCGTTGCCGCACTGGCCAGCCACAGCCAGGCATTACCACATCTTTAATCCAATTTAATTTTTTTTATTCCCTCGCTCACAACGATAAAATCCTCGGGTGCTGGGGTTCATATAACCTGCCAGCACTACTCTCAGGAATCCTGCCGAGTGTGTGAGGGAATCTTGTCGTAAGTAAATGTTGTACTAAATATTTGTGGCTTGTGTTAACCTCAACACGGCTCCCGGGCAACAAGGGCACTCAGGTGAAGCTTGGGGGGCCTGTTAAACTTCGAAGCTTCGTTTGTTACGCTCCTCCCTCCCCCTCCCCTTGACTGGAGGTGTGAGAGAGACTTGTAACCGAGTCCTTTACCTCAAGGCACAATGATGGTGGCAAAAATGATGACGTCGGTTTTGCCCTGAGAGTATTACGAGTAAATATGTTCACCTTATCCCACCAACATCAACTTACGCACCTTTGGGAGAGACCAGGGTGCGGCCCCCCCAACGACGCTTGTGTCCCTCTTGCCCCGGGAGCGTAGTGGAGATCATAATGGAGACACGATGGGGAATATAACCGAATATAACCGTATACCTCGGCGGGGAGGTGTTCTTACCAGACGCTAATGGAGTGGAGCATACCCAGGTAGATCACGGGGAAGGTGTGTCTGCCACGCCTGATGAGTATACTTAACTACAGCCGCAATGGTCGACGAGTGTCAGGTCGACCTCCGGGTTTTTGTTTTTTTATTAATAATTCTAGAGACGCGATATACACCTGCAACACAACTCAACACCACGGCATAATTTTCATCTTCAGAAACACACTTAAGTATAATCTATGGATGCAGTATACTTCTGTAATACAAGTACAAGTGTATCTTCAGGGTATACTCCAGTATAATCTAGGAACGCGGTATACTCCTACACCACAAATGAACATCATATAGTGTACTTTTATCTTGGGGGAATTACTTAGATGTTATTTAGGGACGTGATATACTCTCGTAACATAAAGCAAATTCTATGATATGACATCGTCTTCATGGACATACTCAGACAAACATCTATTTACACGAGAACCTTTACATTATCCACTAAATAAAAAAAATAAAAAACTATCACCACTAACCAAAGGAGAAATGATTTAATATTCCACTTACTTCACCATAATGAAAACGACATGAAATAACAACAGACAAAACAAATCACCAGAATTAGACACAAGACAATTTCGTATGTTGATGATTACAAAAAAAGAGAGACTTACTTGAGCCTCTACTGATACGGTGACTGTTTACTCTAAGGCTCGGAGAAGCAGGGAGTGGTAGCAGCGGGTCAAGGCTCGTCCACCACAACAACATCTGGCTTAATAGGTGTTGTTGTGGTGGTTGGTGAGTGTCTGTTGTTATGTTGGATCGTGTTGTGAGTTGTAGGAGGGTGGTGCTAGAGGGGCAGTTGGTGTTAAGGGTAGGGCTCAAGGGACAGCTGGTATCAAGGGGTAGGGCTCAAGGCACAGTTGGTGTTAAGGGTAGGGCTCAAGGGACAGCTGGTATCAAGGGGTAGGGCTCAAGGCACAGTTGGTGTTAAGGGTAGGGCTCAAGGGACAGCTGGTGTTAAGGGTAGGGCTCAAGGGACAGCTGGTATCAAGGGGTAGGGCTCAAGGCACAGTTGGTGTTAAAGGTAGGGCTCAAGGGACAGCTGGTATCAAGGGGTAGGGCTCAAGGGACAGTTGGTGTTAAGGGTAGGGCTCAAGGGACAGCTGGTATCAAGGGTATAAGTGATCAAACCACAGCTGGTATTAGAGCGTCATAAATGTTACCTGTGTAAACATTAGGGGCGCCGAAGATTACCTAACCTATAACCATGTGTCATTGGAGACCCTCGACCACATGATATAGAGGCAGACAATTAGAGATGATAACAGCTGGAAGCTCTACGGAAAACTGACCACCCGACGCCACACCGGAAACGCGTCCCGAATCTCATGTTTGATCGAGGTTCCGTACGATAATTTTTCCCATCTACCTGGTGCCTCAGTTAACGCATTCACCTGTTCATTGAGTCTCCAAGAAGTTTATTTTAATACCACTTTAGATGTTTATATTTGTGTTTTTGTTTACGTCAGGTAGATAGATTCTCGTATCTCCAATTATGAGGGAATTTTATTATTATACGAATATTGAAGAATCCGAGAATTTGGTAGTAAATGTTGATTGACTCGCCAGATAAGGAAGGTCGAGGTGAGGAATGTTATTTTTTTGTCTATTGTAATGGCAAATGTTACCTCAGGTGTATAACTTTCACTGAGAGATGTTATAATTCAGTAGACAGATTATACATTGGAATTTTTTTTCTTTTTATTCATTCATTTTGTGTCAGTTTATTTCATTCTATTTTTTTTATGTAAGGGTTTAGTCTATATGGTCATCAACCTCCTCCGTTTATTATTTCTTAACTCTACTTCCTCCCTTTATCGTCCCCGCCTCCTACCGTTCATTCCCTCTCTCTCTCTCACCATAGCTCCTCCTACTCACCATCAATTCTCTCCTCTAAAAGTTCACCATCAACAGTAACAACTCCTTAAAAAAATTACCTGTTGCAGTGACGAGTAACAGGAGTCCAATCGTAAACAAGCTGTGTTAATGAGGCTCTGGTCGTCCCCCTGCCAGTGCAATGAGTCTTACTATATTATATAAAAAAAAAAGACTCCCTCATGTAGTAAAAACTTTGTCGGTCAGTCAGTAGGAATGGTACAGGTATTGGGCGTGTTTAATGTAGGTAAATATTAAGTATTTTTTTCATAGTACAAGAGAAAAAGTGATTGAATTTTAGGGTTAATTAAATCTTTCGAAAATAGAAAGTTGAGGGATATTTTCTTCTTCTTCTTCTTCAACACCTGGATGCAGTGTTAACATGGTGACCTGGGTGTAGTGTTAACATGGTGACCTGGGTGTAGTGTTAACATGGTGACCTGGGTGTAGTGTTAACATGATGACCTGGGTGTAGTGTTAACATGGTGACCTGGGTGTAGTGTTAACATGGTGACCTGGGTGTAGTGTTAACATGATGACCTGGGTGTAGTGTTAACATGGTGACCTGGGTGTAGTGTTAACATGGTGACCTGGGTGTAGTGTTAACATGATGACCTAGATGAGGGTGGGGTGGTTGTATGGGTTGGGGGCGTGGAGGGGTGGGGAGGGTGATAGGGGAGAGAACAACCATTATCTCCCCAAATTCCCCTTCAATAGCGAATAATTTGATCATCCAATCACAGCTTAGTAGCTATAAAATCAACCAATGAGCAACGAGGAATCTTAGCCTCTCCACCTCCCGACGGACCGCAGGCAACAGCCAGTTAGCGCTCTTGTATCCCAGACCCGAGACTGTAATTATTCTTAATTGGGGATTGATCCATGATGGAACAAACTAGCCAATCGCAGTTCAACAGCCTTATTAACCAATGATTACATCTCGTAACAAAGCGAGGGACTGCGTTTAGCTGCGGCGTAACTCTGAATTTATGTTCGTGGGTGGTGTACACTCAGTCGAGAACTTTGACGGTGATTGGCTATCTACCCAACTCAACCAGCCAATCATAGCTCGAGTCTCATTTTTGGCCTCCTCCTGAGCGTTCTTTTAGCCTAACTAATTATGTGATGTGGAACTCTTCATTATTTGATAAACATATGTTAATATATGATTCTTCCCTGGGCTCATAATGGCAGCTCTCATCCCTACGACCATCTCTAATTTGAGGCAATGAAGATGGCGTAAATAACACGCCTAATGGTTTATTAAAGTCAATTTTAGCGAGTGGTAGATCTATACCCTCTTCATTAACCAGTTCTAGTTTAGCATTTACCATTTATGTAATACTGTATCGTTGATGATATCATTAAGATAGATTGATAACATATCTCTAGTGTATAGCGTTAGGGAATTATCACTGAGTTTATTGAGTAAGAACCAGTTGGGGTAATGGTGAAGTAATGTATTGGTCTGGCAGCTCGGAGGCAAATATTACACTGAATTATAAAGCATATAATGGAAGCGTCAAAAACTAAGTGAACATCAGTAATATATACACACGCATACTTATTATATATATACAGTATGTGTGTGTGTGTGTGTGTGTGTGTGTGTGTGTGTGTGTGTGTGTGTGTGTGTGTGTGTTGTGTTTGTGTGTGTGTGTGTGTGTGTGTGTGTGTGTTTGTGTCTGTGTGTGTGTCTGTGTGTGTGTGTGTGTGTGTGTGTGTGTGTGTGTGTGTGTGCGTAAACAGCTACAACAAAACAACAACATCAACAACGGGTACAACAAAAATTAGGAGCAGTAATAAGCAAACAGTAACAACAGGAGTATGAGCAGCAAGCAGGAACAGTCAACACCACCAGGAACAACAGCAGAAGCAGGCATCAACAACAGTAAATTCAACAACAACGGTAACAGAAAGAACAGCAGTAGTACCAGCAGAAGGAGGCAACAACAACAACAACAACAACAACAGTAACACTACCAACAACAAAAAATAACAGCAACAAAAGTAACAGCAATAACAGCAGTAGTAGCAACAGCAGCAGCAGGAGTAGAACTAAACACTCAGTAATCGTCATAGCACAGCAGAGGGGGCGGACCTCAGGTTGGCTAATAGGCTGATCAACCATTATTGTCCTCAAGCGTGCCATTTGGAATCGTTAGGGCGACCTCTCGTGGCTAGCTAATTGTTCCCGCTGATTCCCGACGCTCCTCATCCATTCCCAATTAACCGAGACTCCTGAGTGGCTCCCGGAATGGGGGATTGGAATGGGGGAAGGATGTTGTGAGGGAAAGATATATAAGGAAAGAGGCGTCAGGGGAAAAAAGATATAGGAGGAAGGTTATAGGAGACAGAGAGAGAGAGACAGACAGGCAGACAGAGACAGGCAGACAGAGACAGGCAGGCAGGCAGACAGACACAGGCAGACAGAGACACTATAGTACATGTCTGCCCGTGTCTGCTTGCGTCAAATTCCTAAACAACTTCTTATCTGATTACAGTGTCTTTGTTTGACGTGAGTTTGGTGAGGGCATCAACTGTGTCATGTTCCTTGAGGCCTATGTGAGAGGGAATCCACAAGGCACAATACGTCTGTTTGTGTCTGCCTTCAGGGACAAGCGCGTGACAAGTTGTGGGTGTCAAGCTGATTGTAGTTTATTGTGGTTGTAGTTTATTGTGGTTGTAGTTCATGGCGGTTGTAGTTCATGGCGGTTGTAGTTCAGGGTGGTTGTAGTTCATGGTAGTTGTAGTTCATGGTAGTTGTAGTTCATGACGGTTGTAGTTCATGGTGGTTGTAGTTCATGGTGATTGTAGTTCATGACGGTTGTAGTTCATGGTGGTTGTAGTTCATGGTGGTTGTAGCTCATGGCGGTG
>NW_024746037.1:0-10273 GCF_018991925.1 Homarus americanus
AGCAGGTATATACACGGATATAATCTGAGAGAATATATTGTGAATTATCTCCAGGGAAGTGTTGTGAATATCACTTTGAGATAACACTTCTGTTAAGTGTAAACTTCCCTGTCTAGTGGTATGGAGAGAACTGCCCCTCTCTGGGGTGTGAGAGCGTGGTAGAGAGCGAGCAGTGTTTACTGAATCGGCTGACCCTGGCTTGAGCCCTACGACAGATACAGCCTCAGTGATCTAGTCATAAACAATATGGTGAATCACTTGTTGAATAATTTGATAAATAACTTGGAGTTAGGGGTATATTTATATGCAGCAAAGGTGCTGTTACAATCTAGTAAACCAACCAAACCTGTCTTAACCTATTGTGAAGACTGTGTATTGTAATACTGTACTGTATTACCTTTTGTGTAGATATTAGTTATTAATAAGGACTGAGTCACTTAGGTAATGTAATTACTATTATTATTTATAAGTAAGAATTATTTATTTGCTTTATTGTACAGAAATTTATAACAATCTGATGTTGTGACTTCACTCCCCCTTCACTGCTGAACAGTTCTCTGATATTCATTGTTCTTTGTGGATAGTTCTTTTTTCCTCCCAAAGTCTTCAGTAGGTGGGCACTTCCTTGACACCTGGAATGACACAAGGAAGCTCCTGCAAGATGCAGGGGTTAATTCATCAAACAGGTAGGCTTCTCAAGGGGTTAAATCATCATACAGGTAAGTATCTCAAGGGATTAAATCATCATACAGGTAGGCTTCTCAAGTGGTTAAATCATCATACAGGTAAGCTTCTCAAGGGTTTAAATCATCATGCAGGTAAGCTTCTCAAGGGGTTAAATCATCATACAGGTAAGCTTCTCAAGAGGATAAATCATCATACAGGTAAGCTTCTCACGGGGTTAAATCATCATACAGGTAAGCTTCTCAAGGGGTTAAATCATCATACACGTAAGCTTCTCAAGGGTTTAAATCATCATACAGGTAAGCTTCTCAAGGGGTTAAATCATCATACAGGTAGGCTACTCAAGGGGTTAAATCATGCTTACCGTTAAACTTCTCAGGGGTTTAAATCATCATACAGGTAAAGCTTCTCAAGGGGTTAAATCTCTGACTCCTTCTGGAGTTAGCTTCTCAAGGGGTTAAATAATCATACCGATGGGCTTCTCCAGGGGTTCAGAAATCATCCTTACAGGTAAGCTTCTCAAGGGGTTAAATCATCATACAGGTAAGCTTCTCAAGGGGATAAATCATCATACAGGTAAGCTTCTCATGGGGTAAATTCATCATAAAGGTAAGCTTCTCAAGGGGTTAAACATCATACACCTAAGGTTTTCAAGGGTTTAAATTATCATACAGGTAAGCTTCTCAAGGGGTTAAATCATCATACAGGTAGGCTTCAAAAGGAGTAAAATCATCATACAGGTAAGCTTCTCATGGGGTTAAATCATCATACTGGTAGGCTTCTCATGGGGTTAAATCATCATACAGGTAAGCTTCTCAAGGGGTTAAATCATCATACAGGTAAGCTTCTCAAGGGTTTAAATCATCATACAGGTAGGCTTCTCAAGGGGTTAAATCATCATACAGGTAAGCTTCTCAAGGGGTTAAATCATCATACAGGTAGGCTTCTCAAGGGGTTAAATCATCATACAGGTAGGCTTCTCAAGGGGTTAATTCATCAAACAGGTTGGCTTCTCAAGGGGTTAAATCATCATACAGGTAAGCTTCTCAAGGGATTAAATCATCATACAGGTAGGCTTCTGAAGGGGTTAAATCATCATACAGGTAAGCTTCTCAAGGGGTTAAATCATCATAGAGGTAAGCTTCTCAAGGGGATAAATCATCATACAGGTAAGCTTCTCAAGGGGTTAAATCTGTATCCTTGGGTAGCTTCTCAAGGGGTTAAATCATCATCCAAGTAGGTTTTTCAAGGGCTTAATTCATCATAAAGATAAGCTTCTTAAGGGGTAAAATCATCATACAGGTAGGCTTCTCAAGGGGTTAAATCATCATACAGTTAAGCTTCTCAAGGGGTTAAATCATCATGCAGGTAGGCTTCTCAAGGGCTTAAATCATCATACAGGTAGACTTCTCAAGGGGTTAAATTATCATACAGGTAGGCTTCTCAAGGGGTTAAATCATCATACAGGTAAGCATCTCAAGGGGTTAAATCATCATCCAGGTAGGTTTTCAAGGGCTTAAATCATCATACAGATAAGCTTCTCAAGGGGTTAAATCATCATACAGGTAGGCTTCTCAAGGGGCTAAATCATCATACAGGTAAGCTTCTCAAGGGGTTAAATCATCATGCAGGTAGGCTTCTCAAGGGCTTAAATCATCATACAGAGTAAGCTTCTCAAGGGGATAAATCATCGCTACCAGATAGCTTCTCAAAGGGGTTAAATCATCATACAGAGTAGAAAAGCTTCTCCAAGGGGTTAAATCATCATACACGTATGCTTCTCAGGGTTTTAATCATCATACAGGTAAAAAAGCTTCTCAAGAGGTTAAATCGTATACTGGGTAGGCTTCTAAAGGTGTTAAATCATCCACAGGTAAGAAACTTCTCAAGGGGTTAAAATCATCTAGCACAGGTAGGCTTCTCAACAGGTTAAATCATGCTAGGAGTAAGCTTCCTCCAAGGGAGTTCTAAATCGTATGTATCCAATACAAGGTAAGCTTCTCAAGGGTTTAATCGTATCATACAGGTAGGCTTCTCAAGGGGTTAAATCATCATACAGGTAAGCTTCTCAAGGGGTTAAATCATCATACAGGTAGGCTTCTCAAGGGGTTAAATCATCATACAGGTAGGCTTCTTAAGGGGTTAATTCATCAAACAGGTTGGCTTCTCAAGGGGGTTAAATCATCATACAGGTAAGCTTCTCAAGGGATTAAATCATCATACAGGTAGGCTTCTGAAGGGGTTAAATCATTATACAGGTAAGCTTCTCAAGGGGTTAAATCATCATAGAGGTAAGCTTCTCAAGGGGATAAATCATCATACAGGTAAGCTTCTCAAGGGGTTAAATCATCATACAGGTAAGCTTCTCAAGGGGTTAAATCATCATACAGGTAAGCTTCTCAAGGGGTTAAATCATCATACAGGTAAGCTTCTCATGGGGTTAAACCATCATACAGGTAGGATTCGAAAGGGGTTAAATCATCATACAGGTAAGCTTCTCAAGGGGTTAAATCATCATACAGGTAAGCTTCTCAAGGGGCTAAATCATCATACAGGTAGGCTTCTAAAGGGGTTAATCATCATACAGGAAAGCTTCTCAAGGGGTTAAATCATCATACAGGTAGGCTTCTCAAGCAGTTAACTCATCATACAGGTAGGCTTCTCAAGTTAAATCATCATACAGGTAAGCTTCTCAAGGGGTTAAATCATCATGCAGGTAAGCTTCTCAAGGGGTTAAATCACCATGCAGGTAATCATCTCAAGGGGTTAAATCATCATACAGGTAAGCTTCTCAAGGGGATAAATCATCATACAGGTAAGCTTCTCAACGGGTTAAATCATCATACACATTGGCTTCGCAAGGGGTTAAATCATCATCCAGGTAATCTTCTCAAGGGGTTAAATCATCATACAGGTAGGCTTCTCAAGGGGTTATATCATCATACAGGTAAGCTTCTCAAAGGGTTAAATCATCATACAGGTAGGCTTCTCAAGGGGTTAAATCATCATACAGGTAGGCTTCTCAAGGGGGTAAATCATCATACAGGTAAGCTTCTCATGGGGTTAAATCATCATACAGGTAGGCTTTTCAAGGAGTTAAATCATCATACAGGTAGGCTTCTCAAGGGGTTAAAGAATCATACAGGTAAGCTTCTCAAGGGGTTAAATCATCATACAGGTAAGCTTCTCAAGGGGTTAAATCATCATACAGGTAAGCTTCTCAAGGGGTTTAATCATCATACAGGTAGGCTTCTCAAGTGGTTAAATCATCATACAGGTAAGCTTCTCAAGGGGTTAAATCATCATGCAGGTAAGCTTCTCAAGGGGTTAAATCATCATACAAGTAAGCTTCTCAAGAGGATAAACACTCATACAGGTAAGCTTCTCAAGGGGTTAAATCATCATACAGGTAAGCTTCTCA
The DNA here is from genome assembly GCF_018991925.1 of Homarus americanus. Taxonomy (NCBI): domain Eukaryota; kingdom Metazoa; phylum Arthropoda; class Malacostraca; order Decapoda; family Nephropidae; genus Homarus; species Homarus americanus. The sequence continues at coordinate 4,106 of NW_024746037.1, forward strand.
AGGGGTTAAATCATCATACACGTAAGCATCTCTAGGGTTTAAATCATCATACAGGTAAGCTTCTCAAGGAGTTAAATCATCATACAGGTAGGCTTCTCAAGGGGTTAAATCATCATACAGGTAAGCTTTTCAAGGGCTCAAATCATCATACAGGTAGGCTTCTCAAGAGGTTAAATCATCATACAGGTAGGCTTCTCAAGGGGTTAAATCATCATACAGGTAAGCTTCTCAAGGGGTTAAATCATCATACAGGTAAGCTTCTCAAGGGGTTAAATCATCATACAGGTAAGCTTCTCAAGGGGATAAATCATCATACAGGTAAGCTTCTCATGGGGTAAATTCATCATAAAGGTAAGCTTCTCAAGGGGTTAAATCATCATACACCTAAGGTTTTCAAGGGTTTAAATTATCATACAGGTAAGCTTCTCAAGGGGTTAAATCATCATACAGGTAGGCTTCACAAGGAGTAAAATCATCATACAGGTAAGCTTCTCATGGGGTTAAATCATCATACTGGTAGGCTTCTCATGGGGTTAAATCATCATACAGGTAAGCTTCTCAAGGGGTTAAATCATCATACAGGTAAGCTTCTCAAGGGTTTAAATCATCATACAGGTAGCCTTCTCAAGGGGTTAAATCATCATACAGGTAAGCTTCTCAAGGGGTTAAATCATCATACAGGTAGGCTTCTCAAGGGGTTAAATCATCATACAGGTAGGCTTCTCAAGGGATTAATTCATCAAACAGGTAGGCTTCTCAAGGGGTTAAATCATCATACAGGTAAGCTTCTCAAGGGATTAAATCATCATACAGGTAGGCTTCTGAAGGGGATTAAATCATCATACAGGTAAGCTTCTCAAGGGGTTAAATCATCATACAGGTAAGCTTCTCAAGGGGATAAATCGTCATACAGGTAAGCTTCTCAAGGGGTTAAATCATCATACAGGTAAGCTTCTCAAGAGGTTAAATCATCATACAGGTAGGCTTCTCACGGGGATAAATCATCATACAGGTAAGCTTCTCAAGGGGTTAAATCATCATACAGGTAAGCTTCTCAAGGGGTTAAATCATCATACAGGTAAGCTTCTCAAGGGGATAAATCATCATACAGGTAAGCTTCTCATGGGGTTAAATCATCAAAAAGGTAAGCTTCTCACGGGGTTAAATCATCATACAGGTAGGCTTCTGAAGAGGTTAAAGCATCATACAGGTAAGTTTCTCAAGGGGATAAATCATCTTACAGGTAAGCTTCTCAAGGGGTTAAATCATCATACAGGTAAGCTTCTCAAGGGGTTAAATCATCATACAGGTAGGCTTCTCAAGGGGTTAAATCATCATACAGGTAGGCTTCTCAAGGAGTTAAATCATCATACAGGTGAGCTTCTCAAGGGGTTAATTCATCAAACAGGTTGGCTTCTCAGGGTTAAATCATCACCACAGGTAAGAAACTACTCAGAGTTAAATCATCATACAGGTAGGCTTCTCAAGGGGTTAAATCATCATACAGGTAGGCTTCTCAAGGGGTTTAAATTATCATACAGGTAGGCCTCTGAAGGGGTTAAATCATCATACAGGTAAGCTTCTCTAGGGATTCAATCATCATACAGGTAGGCTTCTGAAGGGGTTAAATCATCATACAGGTAAGCTTCTCAAGGGGTTAAATCATCATACAGGTAAGCTTCTCAAGGGGTTAAATCATCATACAGTTAAGCTTCTCAAGGGGTTAAATCATCATACAGGTAAGCTTCTCAAGGGGATAAATCATCATACAGGTAAGCTTCTCATGGGGTTAAATCATCATAAAGGTAAGCTTCTCAAGCGGTTAAATCATCATACACGTAAGGTTCTCAAGGGTTTAAATTATCATATAGGTAAGCTTCTCAAGGGTTTAAATCATCATACAGGTAAGCTTCTCAAGGGGTTAAATCATCATACAGGTAGGCTTCTCAAGGGGTTAAATCATCATACAGGTAGGCTTCTCAAGGGATTAAATCATCATTCAGGTAAGCTTCTCAAGGGGCTAAATCACCATAGAGGTAAGCTTCTCAAGGGGTTAAATCATCATACAGGTAAGCATCTCAAAGCGTTAAATCATCATACAGGTAAGCTTCTCAAGGGGTTAAATCATCATACAGGTAAGCTTTTCTAGGGGTTAAATCATCATACAGGTAAGCTTCTCAATGGGTTAAATCATCATACAGGTAGCTTCTCAAACGGTTAAATCATCATACAGGTAGGCTTCTCAAGGATTCGTCATCATACAGGTAAGCTTCTCAAGGGGTTAAATCGGCATACAGGTAAGCGTCTCAAGGGGTTAAATCATCCTTGGTAGGCCCCAAGGGCTTAAATCATCATACAGGTAAGCTTCTCAAGGGTTTAAATCATCATACACGTAAGGTTCTAAAGGGTTTAAATTATCCTATAGGTAAGCTTCTCAAGGGGTTAAATCATCATACAGGTAAGCTTCTCAAGGGGTTAAATCATCATACAGGTAGGCTTCTGAAGGGGTTAAATCATCATACAGGTAAGCTTCTCAAGGGGTTAAATCATCATACAGGTAGGATTCTCATGGGGTTAAATCATCATACACATAAGCTTCACAAGGGTTTAAATCATCATACAGGTAAGCTTCTCAAGGGGTTAAATCATCATACAGATTAGCTTCTCAAGGGGTTTAATCATCATACAGGTAGGCTTCTCAAGAGGTTAAATCATCATACAGGTAAGCTTCTCAAGGGGTTAAATCATCATACAGGTAAGCTTCTCAAGGGGTTAAATCATCATACAGATTAGCTTCTCAAGGGTTAAATCATCATACAGGTAGGCTTCTCAAGGGGTTAAATCATCATACAGGTAGGCTTCTCCAAGGGGTTAAATCATCATACAGGTAAGTATCTCAAGGAGATTAAATCATCATACAGGTAGGCTTCTCAAATGGTTAAATCATCATGCGGAGTAAGCTTCTCAAGGGTTTAAATCATCTGTAGGGAAGCTTCTCAAGAGGTTAAATCATCATACAGGTAGGCTTCTCAAGGGTTTAAATCATCATACAGGTAAGCTTCTCAGGGGTTAAATCATCATGCAGGTAGGCTTCTCAAAGGGTTAAATCATCATACAGGTAAGCTTCTCAAGGGGTTAAATCATCATACAGGTAGGCTTCTCAAGGGGTTAATCATCATACAGGTAAGCTTCTCAAGGGGTCAAATCATCATACAGGTAGGCTTCTGAAGGGGTTAAAGCATCATACAGGTAAGCTTCTCAAGGGGTTAAATCATCATACAGGTAAGCTTCTCAAGGGGATTAAATCATCATACAGGTAAGCTTCTCAAGGGGTTGCAAATCATCATACAGGTAGCTTCTCAAGGGGATAAATCGCATCATACAGGTAAGCTTCTCATGGGGTTAATTCATCATAATGGTAAGCTTCTCAAGGGGTTAAATCATCATACAGGTAGGCTTCTCATGGGGTTAAATCATCATACAGGTAAGCTTCTCAAGGGGTTAAATCATCATACACGTAAGCTTCTCAAGGGTTTAAATCATCATACAGGTAGGCGTCTCAATGGGTTAAATCATCATACAGGTAAGCTTCTCAAGGGGTTAAATCATCATACAGGTAGGCTTCTCAAGGGGTTAAATCATCATACAGGTAGGCTTCTCAAGGGATTAAATCATCAAACAGGTTGGCTTCTCAAGGGGTTAAATCATCATACAGGTAAGCTTCTCAAGGGATTAAATCATCATACAGGTAGGCTTCTGAAGGGGTTAAATCATCATACAGGTAAGCTTCTCAAGGGGTTAAATCATCATAGAGGTAAGCTTCTCAAGGGGATAAATCATCATACAGGTAAGCTTCTCAAGGGGTTAAATCATCATACGAGTAGCTTTCTCAAGGGTTAAATCATCATACAGATAGCTTCTCAAGGGTTAAATCATCATACAGGTAAGCTTCTCATAGAGGTTAAATCATCATGGTAGGATTCTCAGGGGTTAAATCATCATACAGGTAAGCTTCTGAAGGGGTTAAATCATCATACAGGTAAGCTTCTCAAGGCTAAATCATCATACAGGTAGGCTTCTAAGGAGTTAATCATCATACAGGTAAGCTTCTCAAGAGTTAAATCATCATACAGGTAGGCTTCTCAAGCAGTTAACTCATCATACAGGTAGGCTTTTCAAGGGGTTAATTCATCAAACAGGTAGGCTTCTCAAGGGGTTAAATCATCATACAGGTAAGCTTCTCTAGGGATTAAATCATCATACAGGTAAGCTTCTCATGGGGTTAAATCATCATACAGGTAGGCTTCTCAAGGGGTTAAATCATCATACAGGTAGGCTTCTCAAGGGGTTAAAGCATCATACAGGTAGGCTTCTCATGGGGTTAAATCATCATACAGGTAGGCTTCTCTAGGGTTAAATCATCATACAGGGTAAGCTTCTCAAGCGGTTAAATCATCATACAGGTAGGCTTCTCAAGGGGTTAAATCATCATACAGGTAGGCTTCTCAAGGGGTTAAATCATCATACAGGTAGGCTTCTCAAGGGTTAAATCATCATACAGGTAAGCTTCTCAAGGGGATAAATCATCATACAGGTAAGCTTCTCATGGGGTTAAATCATCATTAAGGTAAGCTTCTCAAGGGGTTAAATCATCATACACGTTAGGTTTTCAAGGGTTTAAATTATCATACAGGTAAGCTTCTCAAGGGGTTAAATCATCATACAGGTAGGCTTCACAAGGGGTTAAATCATCATACAGGTAAGCTTCTCATGGGGTTAAATCATCATACAGGTAGGCTTCTCATGGGGGTAAATCATCATACAGGTAAGCTTCTCAAGGGTTAAATCATCATACAGGTAAGCTTCTCCAGGGGTTAAATCATCATACAGGTAGGCTTCTCAAGGGGTTAAATCATCATACAGGTAAGCTTCTCAAGGGGTTAAATCATCATACAGGTAGGCTTCTCAAGGGGTTAAATCATCTCACAGGTAGGCTTCTCAAGGGGTTAATTCATCAAACAGGTAGGCTTCTCAAGGGATTAAATCATCATACAGGTAAGCTTCTCAAGGGATTAAATCATCATACAGGTAGGCTTCTGAAGGGGTTAAATCATCATACAGGTAAGCTTCTCATGGGGTTAAATCATCATAGAGGTAAGCTTCTCAAGGGGATAAATCATCATACAGATAAGCTTCTCAAGGGGTTACATCATCATACAGGTAAGCTTCTCAAGGGGTTAAATCACCATACACGTAGGCTTCTCAAGGGTTTAAATCATTATACAGGCTAGCTTCTCAAGAGGTTAAATCATCATACACGTAAGCTTCTCAAGGGTTTAAATCATCATACAGGTAAGCTTCTCAAGAGGCTAAATCATCATACAGGTAGGCTTCTCAAGGGGTTAAATCATCATACAGGTAAGCTTCTCAATGGGTTAAATCATCATACAGGTAGTGTTCTCAAGGGTTAAATCATCATACAGGTAAGCTTCTCAAGCGGTTAAATCATCATACAGGTAGGCTTCTCAAGGGGTTAAATCATCATACAGGTAAGCTTCTCAAGGGGTTAAATCATCATACAGGTAAGCTTCTCAAGGGGTTAAATCATCATACAGTGGAAAACTTCTCAGGGGTTAAATCATCATACGAAGTGTAAACTTCTCAAGGGGTTAAATCATCATGTACAGGTAGGCTTCTCCAAGGGTTAAATCATCATACAGGTAAGCTTCTCAAGGGATAAATCATCATACAGGTAAGCTTCTCCATGGGGGTTAAATCATCATTAAGGCCAAGCTTCTCAAGGAGTTAGAGGAGAGTCATCATACACGTTAGGTTTTTCAAGAGTTTAAATTATCATACAGAGTAGCTTCTCCAAGGGGTTAAATCATCATACAGGTAAGGCTTCTGAGGGGTTATATCTCAGCATACAGGTAAACTTCTCAAGGGGTTTAATCATCATACAGGTAGGCTTCTCATGGGGCTAAATCATCATACAGGCTGGCTTCTCAAGGGGTTAAATCATCATACATGTAGGCTTGTCAAGGGGTTAAATCATCATACAGGTAAGCTTCTCAAGGGGTCAAATCATCATACAGGAAGGCTTCTGAAGAGGTTAAAGCATCATACAGGTAAGTTTCTCAAGGGGTTAAATCATCTTACAGGTAAGCT
>NW_024746038.1:0-20918 GCF_018991925.1 Homarus americanus
AAATCCTGTGTTTATGAGATAGCATTGTGCGTTACGTCACTGTTATTTATACCACTCAGCGATGGAGGGGGTGGGGTTATGACCTGTCTGTCTGTCCTAAATTTCTCTCTCTGGTTTATTCATCGCAAAACAATAAAGGAAATGCAGTGAAACCTCCATATAACGGACTATATGGAGGAAGAGAGTCCGTTATATTTAGGTTTCACTGGGATATACGTAGACAATGTGGACCCTCGGTGGCCGTACTGTAAGGTGCCGCTGTAGGGTGTAAGCTATAGTAGGTTCACATTAATTTGCTGGATTTATGTAATTTTGTAATAGTTAAACCCAGTTAATTGGTGTTTATATATGATATTTAAATAATAAAACACCTAAACCCTTAAGACTAGGAAACACTAAACCTAAAATGGTAATTAGTAATGACAGGTATTTATTTCCTTAACATTATCATTATTAGTTGAAAATATTAAATTACAAAAAAAAATTGTAAACATTTCTTTTTCTCGCCTTTGTTGACAAGTCACAAACTTCCGGGATTATACCGATGCTAATTTACATTTTTATTAACATTGTTTCTCGAGTCTTGTGTGTGTGTGTCGCCTCCAGGAGATTATTGCATATTTTTAAGATGACTTCTCGCTGCCTGATCCTCTGTGGTGGCGCCCAGAGCAGGAGGCAGGAGCTGATGGAAGGACATTTAGGAATTTCAGAAAACTGTTTATATATCACCAAGTGTGTAAGAAGTGTAACACGACTCTGGGCCGGAGATATAGAGCTGGGTATTACATCTCTTAAGCTTCGTCTTACATAGGATATAATGGGGGTGCTCAATAAACTAGCTCCTTTGCGTTGCTTGAAGAAAACGCCCAAACTCTCCTGTGTAGTGAACTATACACCACTAACTCACATGTAGAGTGTGTGTTACGTAGAGTGTGAAGACTAACAGTAGTGAAGAAATACAGTTCTGATAATATTATTAGGATTTATGTGAGCGTCAGGTAGAAAATCATAAAGAGAAATGCAGTATTTTGTTTGGGTTGGTCTCTCTCTCTCTGTCTCTCTCTCTCAACAACAACAACAACACACTTGTCCTTGATTTTCAGTATTACACACACACACACACACACACACACACACTGCAAAGAAGTCCCACTACCCAACCAAATTACAACACCTGAAGCAGACCAACATCAGTCAATGGTATGGTAAGCTTAAAGAACTCTGTGGACTAAACAATAAGACACACCCCCTCCCCTTCCTTAGCCATCTCACTAATGTTGATGCAGCTGAGCAAACAAATAACCATTTCGCTACTACTGTATATGCCAGACGCTCCCCCGGCTTGACACAACCACTCTCCCTGCTTACCTACCAGCCCCCTTCCCACTGACTTAGTAGAAGAATTTGAAGTAGCAAAACGCCTGGACAAACTAAAATTAAAACGCTCTACCACCCCCATTGACTTACCAATGAAACTCTTCAAGGAGTTCTCCCCGGAGCTTGCTAAATCCCTATGCTCCATCATCAATGCTTCTCTCAGTCAAGCCAGATGCCCAGCTGACTGGAAGACCTCTTATGTATCACCAGTGCCCAAGTCAACCAGCCCACAATCCTTAAATCAGCTACGACCTATTGCAATCACCCCAATACCCAGCCTAATCTGTGGTGCTTTTGTGTCTGACTGGGCTATGCTGATATTGTAGGAGCCGTAGACCCTCAGCAATTTGGCAACATGAAAACTTCCTCCACCACTCATTTGTCTTGTCAGCTTTCTCGATTACATACCGCCATCCGAGAAACGAAAAACGTCTGTAGCTGTCGCCTCTTCATTGATTTCAAAGCGTCTGACTGGTCGACCACAATATAATCATCAACAAAGCTATTGGACCTCGCTTCGGAGAAGTCTTATACCATGGCTTACAGACTTCAGTGACCGACGCCAAGCTGTACGCTTCCCGAGGGGCTGTTCCACCTTCAGTCACTCACCTGTGGCGTCCTCATACACCAAGATGGGACCACTTGCTTCCTTATGCTCATCAATGATGCCCTAAGAGAACCCCTGCTCGCTGGAAATATGTCGACGATTCCACCATTGGGATCAGCGTCAACAATTCTGCTCCCAACTATACCGCCCTTCAGGATTTATTAAACTCCAAAACTGGGCCACCAACAACCATACCAAGACCATGGTTATGCACATCAACCTCTCCTCCGACATTGTCCCACCTCCTTCCATTACTCTTAGGTCCGAACACACTCCAGGTTGTAGATTCCACGAAGCTCCTCGGCGTCACCATAGACAACAAACTAAATTGGAAACCACACGTCAGTGAAGTTGTCAAATCCTCCAGTTTCCGTCTCCACCTCCTCCGCCGACTCAAGTCCCTCGGAGTTCCTGCACCCGAGCTCCTCAGTGTTTACACAACATTCATACTTCCCAAGCTCACCTATGCCTCCCCACCTGGTCTTCCTCCCTAAATGCCACACAACGTAAACACCTAGAAAAAGTGCAAAAGAGGGCATGCAAGATTATTCTCTCCCCTTCCTACTCCACATATCAAGAAGCGCTCAACACACTGACCCTTTCGACTCTCACTGACCATCACCACGACCTCATCTGCAAATTTGGTAAGAAGCTTCTACACCATCCCCGACACCGGCTCCTACTACCACCTGAGATCCCTAGTCCGAGAATTGCTGTTCGACACCACAACCGCATCCAGCCCATACGTGCACGAACTGGTCGCTATAAGAACAGCCCAGTCCCAACCATTGTAAAAATTATCAATAACTTGTAATAAACCAGTGTATTCACTCCCAGTAAACACTACTCCTTGCACTGTCACTATGTTGAAATGAACTGTTATTATATGTTATCTAGTTATTATATGTCTTATTTGTGTCACTTATGTTACTTGTATATTATTTGTAATTCGAAACCCATTCCCCAAATATGTAACTGTATATTTTCAGCCTTCTGGCTGCCAAGCTCTTTCAATAAACCGTTAATTATTATTAATATTATTATTATTATTATTATTACACACACACACACACACACACACACACAATATTCCTCCATCTATTGTGTGGTGACTAAATTTCCCTCATTGTCAGGCGGGGCCATTAACTATGTCCCCAGCATGTGTTAAGTAGCAAGGTGGTGGTGGTCATAGTGGTGCAGGTAGTGGTAGTAATGATAGTGGTGATAGTGGTTGTGATAATGGTGGTGTTGGTGGTGGTGATGGTGGTAATAGTGGTGGTGTTGGTGGTGGTAATATTGGTGTTGGTGGTGGTAATATTGGTGTTGGTGGTGTTAGTGGTAATTGCGATGTTTGTGGTGGTAATAGTGGTGGTGGAGGTGGTAGTAATGGTAATTGAGCACTCGTCAAGACCTAATAAAACGCGGAGAATAACGTCCGTAGAATTATCGGTGACGCTTTCGCATTGTAACAGCTGGTTTGTTGCTTATCAAGTTTCCTCTTTTTCCTTTTCTACTTTTTATATTTCATCCTTCTTTTTTGCCTTTTTTACCAATTTCTTTTAGTTTATTTTTCTGCTTTTTTTTTTAAAGATTCAATGGATCGCCTTTTCGTCTATTTCGGATTTTGAAGACCAAACTAAACAAAATCAAGTCCATTAAAATTTTTGGTAAATTTAATCATTTATTTTTTGTTTTTGTAATCTGTTCTTCGCATTCATCAGATATTAAATATAAAATCGTCATTCACTATACATTACACTTCAGGTTTAGCGTCTACTAGTGAGGAAGGAAATCAATACCTTGGCAAACAACTAATTCCAAGAAAAACGACTGCAGCCTTGTGTGTGTGTGTGTGTGTGTGTGTGTGTGTGTGTGTGTGTGTGTGTGTGTAATCGATCCCTGTGTATCTTGCTGTAGTCTGGTACCTGTGGACATAATGAGTTACCTAGTCTGTTTTTTTCGTGTAATCCGGAATGTAATCTAAACTTAAGTGAACCTGCATCTCGTCTAATCTAAGTGTATTTCATTGTAGTAACCTTCTGGGTGTCGGTAATCCTGTGTGTCGTGTGAATTAATGGGCGGCGTAACTGGGTGTAGCGACCTCCTGGGTGTAGAGCCAACCTTGTCAAATGTGGCCATAATGCCTGAGGCGGAGTCGTACTGTATGTTTGTTGCTTACCCGCCGAGTCACTCCTCGACCCCCAGCGTGATAAAAGGCTCCAGGGAGATTTATTTGTTATGTATGGAAACAACGTAGATTTTGTGATAATTTCTGACAGTAGAAAAAATTAAGTGATTCAGTGTGAGAAGAAATGAAGAAAAATGATGAATATTTTTTTTTTAGATTAATTACATTCAATGTTGTTATTACCGGTCATATAAAGACTAAGATAGACTATATAATAATAATACAGGTAGATTTTTTTACATTTGAAACTAATTAAGGTGAATAAATTATTTGCTTCCGTGTATTCCTAAGCTTTATTAACAAACCTCTTTATTCGCGTACTCAAGATAGGTCCAAACAAGAGATAATAACTATACAAAAATTATGGAAGGGTAGGTTCAAGGTTGTTGAAAGGGGAATTATATACCTGTAACACCATTAATTATACTGCTGGTGACCGTGGTTGGTGGGATCAAATTATACCAGTATTTATGTTGCTTCTTGGTTGATATTCCTACACGTTAGTTGTCGACCGTGTAAATCTGGGGGTTTTATTTCGTCTCGGGTAAGTGAACGTATGAGAGGGACACACACACACCACTGAATGAACACTACTGGGGGAAAAATTAATGACTCGTATCCTCATTATCATCAAGTGCGTGCGTGAGTCAGGCAACACGATCTTTTCCTTAGTGGTACAGGGGTCATATATACAACTTATGTAACTGATGGCGAATTGTGATAGATGTTGCACAGAAACTCGGGTACCCTTCTGTGTTTGTTGATCGTTGTTTTAAAAGGGCTAAAAAATCCTTTCATTCCTCTCAAACCAGACAAGTTCCTACACTTAAGAATATTTTGACTCTGCCCTATCGTAATGAATTTGTCCCGTTAGGTCGGTCCCTCAAGCTTCTAAATATTAATGTTGTTTTCAAGTATGACTCAACCATTACCAATATGTTAATAAGGAATAGCCCAAGTTTGAATGTAAATGGAAGTGTTTATTGTATTCCATGTAGCAAATGTAATTGTAATTATGTAGGTCAGACAGGAAAAACACTGCAGCTCAGAATCAAACAACATAAGTATAATATCAGAACTGCATCTGAAAGCAGTGCCTTGTTCGTTCATGTTAGGAATAATAATCACCCCATTGCTTGGGAAAAAAGCTTAGAAGTATTCAAATCATCTTGTGTCACAGAAAGATTAAGTTTGATTAAGGAATTAAAATCAATAAACCTTAGTGATGGTCAGTTCAAAACTGATAATATGTTACATAAATTTATTTGTCAGTGGCCCAAGGTTAAAAATGCTTTGAAAACCTTTGATCTAGATGTATGATAGTTATTTTGTGGGTCCCTTTTTTCTGACCTGACCTGGCTAGTCACGTCACCACCCTTCTCTTAAGCTCCTCTACGTGTGTGTTGGTGTGGGGATTAGTGGATGTCATCATTATGACCTGACCTCATGTTTTTAAGGTCACCCTGTATATTTAAGCCTCTCTCTGTCCATGTAATCCAGTTGCCTCTGAAGATGTCTTGAATAAAGACGAAAGCTAAGGTACTCCGTTGTTTCCATTTTCCCGTGTGATTTTATCAAGATATATATATATATATATATATATATATATATATATATATATATATATATATATATATATATATATATATATATATATATATATATATATATATATATATATATATATATATACTATAGGTCTATGTAATTATATATGCTTCGTGTGGTGTGATATAAGAAGTAAAATGTGATATAGGGTGATATAGTATGGTATTAGTATAGTGTAATTTCATATTAGATAGTGAATGTATAATTTAATATAGTAATATATATAATACAGTACTATAATTTACTATAGAAACACAGTACAATAGATGTGATATAAAATTATACAAAATATTCATAACCATGCTTAAGGTAAGCTAAAATGACACATATAATTTAATATATAGCGTAAGCAATTCCTTATATAAGGTGGGATAATGACAGACGTCCCAGCCAGTCATCTGTCAATCTCTGGTATCGGGTCTCAAATGGCAATTAGTTTCATTATGTGGCTCAGGTTCTCTCTCTCCTCGCCTGGAATTTAGGTGAGAGAAGGGGGCGGGGAGATGAGTTGGGGGTCAGGTGAAGAGGAAGAGGTCAGGTGAAGGAGAAGAGGTTAGGTGAAGTGTGGAAGAGGTCAGGTGAAGAGGAAGAGGTCTGGTGAAGGGTTGATGTGGTCAGGTGAAGGAGAAGAGGTTAGGTGAAGTGTGGAAGAGGTCAGGTGAAGGGGAAGAGGTCAGGTGAAGAGGAAGAGGTCAGGTGAAGGTGAAGAGGTCAGGTGAAGAGTTGAGGAGGTTAGGTGAAGGTCAGGTGAGGGGGTAGAGGCTAGGTAAGGATCAGGTAATGGATAGGAACCACTCACAATGGACCTCTCTCTTGATGGGGTTCATTGCTACTTAAGGGTTTGCTTGGCCTCGGTGGCGGGGGAGCAACATTTTTACCTTGCACGTAAATTAGAACACGCCAGGTAACATCAGACCAAGGGGAGACAGCGTCACCATTTGAGGGCTGCCGAGTTGGGTCTAAGAGGACGCCACTGAAGATGAAATGAAGCCGAGGTTAAGTTGAAGCGCGGGAGGAACTCTTTGAGCCTCAGACAGTCAATTAACACCAATTAATACCTAAGGAGCGAATGGAATTATCTGAAACCTGGAGACCTGATCGAAAACGAGGTCGAGGTTTTCTTCTGTCGTCTTCGTCCGTCATCGTCCTAGTTCACTTCTTTATAATCTTCATCGTCATTTAAAATTTAAATTATATCTAGCGCTTGTGAGACCTCACCTGGATTACGCATTTCGGTTCTGGTCACCGTATTACAGAATGGATATAGAATCCTTGGAAAGAATCCAGAGGAGAATGACAAGACTAATCCCGGGCATCAGAAACCTTGAGTACAGAGACAGGTTAAAGCATCTTAATTTGCACTCCCTCGAGAGACGTAGAGTAAGGGGCAACATGATAGAGGTGTATAAATGGAAGTCAGGGTTAAACAAATGGGACATTACAAAGGTACTCAAACTATCCAACCAGGAGCGAACTCGTAACAGTGGTTTTAAATTTGACAAATTTAGATTTAGGCGTGAAATAGGTAAACATTGGTTTGGAAACAGAGTAGTGGATGAATGGAACAAGTTACCAAATATCATCATTAACTCGGATACTCTGGATAGCTTCAAGCATAGGTTGGATGCTTATATGAGCAATAGGGGTTGGGTATAAACGGGACTGCCCAGTATGGGCCAATAGGCCCGCTGCAGTTTCCTCCATTCTTATGTTCTTATTTTCCACTTCCTGTTCCTCTCCAACCATCCCTTTCTTCCTCTTCCTCTTTATCTTTCTCTATTCCTCTCTTTCCTGTGCCACTTCACATTCATCTTCCTTTTATCTCCTTCCCCCACTCCTCTCTTCATCATCTTCTCTCCTTCCCTCATCTTCCTCCTCCTCATCTCGCCTCACTATGTGTATACTCAGGTAACTTGAAGACCCGACACAATAGAAACTCTCACTTGAGATTTATTAAAAATAATGCGCTTGTAACTACGACTAACTACGAGGGAAGCGGTGATGGTGTGAGGGAGCAGTGATGGTGTGAGGGAGTAGTGATGGTGTGAGGGAGTAGTGATGGTGTGAGGGAGCAGTGAGGGTGTGAGGGCAGTGATGGTGTGAGGGAGCAGTGATGGTGTGAGGGAGCAGTGATGGTGTGAGGGCAGTGATGGTGTGAGGGAGCAGTGATGGTGTGATGGAGTAGTGATGGTGTGAGGGAGTAGTGATGGTGTGAGGGAGCAGTGAGGGAGTAGTGAGGGTATGAGGGAGTAGTGAGGGTGTGAGGGAGCAGTGATGGTGTGAGGGAGTAGTGACGGTGTGAGGCAGTAGTGAGGGTGTGAGGAAGCAGTGATGGTGTGAGGGAGCAGTGATGGTGTGAGGGAGCAGTGATGGTGTGAGGGAGCAGTGATGGTGTGAGGGAGCAGTAGTGATGGTGTGAGGGAGCAGTGATGGTGTGAGGGAGTAGTGATGGTGTGGGGGAGCAGTGATGGTGTGAGGGCAGTGATGGTGTGAGGGGTAGTGATGGTGTGAGGGTAGTGATGGTGTGAGGGGCAGTGATGGTGTGAGGGGCAGTGAGGGTGTGAGGGAGTAGTGATGGTGTGAGGGCAGTGATGGTGTGAGGTAGTGATGGTGTGAGGGCAGTGATGGTGTGAGGGCAGTGGGGTGTGAGGGGTAGTGATGGTGTGAGGGCAGTGAGGGTGTGAGGGGTAGTGATGGTGTGAGGAGCAGTGATGGTGTGTGAGGGAGCAGTGAGGGGTGTGAGGGGCAGTGATGGTGTGAGGGAGCGGTGATGGTGTGTGAGGGCAGTGATGGTGTGAGGGGCGGTGATGGTGTGAGGGCAGTGATGGTGTGAGGGTAGTGATGGTGTGGGGAGCAGTGAGGGGGTGTGAGGGTGAGTGATGGTGTGAGGGAGCGGTGATGGTGTGAGGGGTAGTGATGGTGTGAGGGAGTAGTGATGGTGTGAGGGAGCAGTGATGGTGTGAGGGCAGTGATGGTGTGAGGGAGCAGTGATGGTGTGAGGGAGCAGTGATGGTGTGAGGGAGCAGTGATGGTGTAAGGGCGCAGTGATGGTGTGAGGGAGTAGTGATGGTGTGAGGGCAGTGATGGTGTGAGGTAGTCATGGTGTGAGGGAGCTGAGAGTGATGGTGTGGAGTCAGGTAACACGATCTTTTCCTTAGTGGTACAGGGGTCATATATACAGCTTGTGTAACTGATGGCGAATTGTGATAGATGTTGGATTTCTGTCCCCCCCCCCCCAAAAAAAAATTATATATATCTATATATATATATATATATATATATATATATATATATATATATATGCAAGTAAATCACTGTAGGTGCGCGTGATCTAGGTATATGCTGATAACCACAAGGAAAGAAGAAAACACGAAGTTCCCAAGAGCTTTCGTGTAATTCACATCTTCAGGGGTGAGTACAGACTAGAGAGAGTAATACAAATCAAGGTGTATATATACAGAGGAGGGTGAGACCAGGTCCACAATGGTCAGGTATTAGGTAATGACCCTACTAATCTTTAAATAGCACACAACGGTTGGTGGTCAGGTCAGATGGTCAAGTGACCCGGCCTTCTCACCTGATCACAAATCTTCTTAATAACAAAATTGTCCAGCTTGTACATGCCGTTTACTCAAATTCATGTTGAATGCTTCGGTATGTTTAATAAGACTAGATTCTATGATGTTCCTACTGTCAATTGACTTACATGGTAATATTGAGGAGGTATTATCCCAGTCAATGCAATGCTTGTTATCCCTCAAATGAACAAACAGAGCATTGGATTCCTGGCCTGTCCTAACACTGTATTTGTGTTGTTTAATTCTAGTTGCAAGATCTTTACCTGTCTGGCCTAAGTAAAACCTATTACATTCCTTGCAAGGAACTTTATAAATGCAACCAATTCTGTTGTTGGGGGAGTTCTTGATTAACATTTGTTTAACAGTGCATGAGTTTTTTAAATGCCACATTGACGTTCCAGGTTTTTAGCTGTGCAGGAATGTGTGAGAAAATTTTTGTGAAATGGTAATATTAAGATATTCTTATGGTCATGGGTGGGCTTGGGGTCAGTTCTATAAAAAGTTTTCTTAGTAATGTTTAAGCATTTGTCTATGAAAGATCTAGGGTATTTAAGGTTTGAGCCAATATATATATATTTGTATTCCTCATCGATGAATTCCGGACTGCAAATTCTCAAGGCACGTAAAAACATTGTTGAAAATACTGACTGTTTGACTTTATTATGGTGGGCAGAGTAATAATGAATGTAT
Source organism: Homarus americanus (assembly GCF_018991925.1). Lineage (NCBI taxonomy): Eukaryota > Metazoa > Arthropoda > Malacostraca > Decapoda > Nephropidae > Homarus > Homarus americanus. The sequence goes on from NW_024746038.1 coordinate 10,049, forward strand.
GAACACACATTAGTTGGTTTTCTATAAATACTGAACTTAAAAGTGTTACCTATTCTGTGTATCAGACAGTCTAGGAATGGCAATTTACAGTCTTGCTCTAATTCCACAGTGAATTTGATCGAGGGGGCTAAGTTGTTAAGTTGTGGTAGGAAAGCTTTTAGGTCCTCATTACTTGGCCAGAGACATAATACATCATCAACATATCTAAACCAGACTGCTGAAGGTGGTAAAATATTACTTTATAGTTTCTTTTCAAAGAATTCCATATATAGGTTGCTTAATACAGGTGAGAGTGGATTACCCATTGCCATACCAAATTTTTGAGCATAATATTCCCCATTGAATTCGAATTTGCAATCCTTAATACATAGTTTGATGAGTTCGATGAAGTCGTCTTTCGAGACGGGCATGTACAAGCTGGACAATTTTGTAATTAAGAAGATTTGTGATCAGGTGAGAAGGCCGGGTCACTTGACCATCTGACCTGACCACCAACCGTTGTGTGCTATTTAAAGATTAGTAGGGTCATTACCTAATACCTGACCATTGTGGACCTGGTCTCACCCTCCTCTGTATATATACACCTTGATTTGTATTACTCTCTCTAGTCTGTACTCACCCTTGAAGATGTGAATTACACGAAAGCGCTTGGGAACTTCGTGTTTTCTTCTTTCCTTGTGGTTATCAGCATATATATATATATATATATATATATATATATATATATATATATATATATATATATATATATATATATATATATATATATATATATATATATATATATATATATATGTATATATTTATATATATGTAACCGGTCGGAATTTACTGGACTTTAATTTCTCACTTGACTTGGGGTTTATTAAAGATTATAAGATGGTAATGGCAGTGAAAGTGCCCCTTGAGAAAAATCTCGAACCAGCACAAGAACACTTAAATCTACTAAACAAAATGAATTGTCCGTGACCCGTGGAAGGATAGCGTCTGTGACTGGGATGAATGAGACACACTGTAAAATTTAGACACTTATATTCCCTCCAACACTACAAACACAATCAAATAATGGTACACCAATATGCGCACCTCTTAACTTGAACTTAAAACACTACTCTGGGGAATAAAAGTTATACATGATATAGAAATTATTAGAAACTCAGGCAACAATAAATTTGAAGTATTAAGAAATGTTGCTTGCACACATGAAACAGGCCTTAAGGGCTTTCAACAAAATAATATCAGTCACTGAGGAAATGGTAATAAAAAATAAGAAATTAAATACTCTACAATGAATAGGCCTTAAGGGCTTTCAACAAAATAATATCAGTCATTAAGGAAACGGTAATAAAAAATAAGAAATTAAACACTCTACAATGAATAGGCCTTAAGGGCACTCAACAAAATTATATCACCCCAACAGATGCACTCTTCCTAACCTAACTTAACCACTTCTGTGGGGAACAAAGGTTACACCTGGGATCAGAATTATGAAGAAAAATTAGATGCATTAAAGAATCAAATCACAGTATCACTCTGGTTCCACTTAATGACACAAACATTCAAAAAACAATACTATCAAAATTATTTAAGAAATATTAAACTACACACGTCAAGATAATATCAGTAACTGAGAAATGGTATTAACTACACCCAAATATATTCACTATATTTGATATGTTACTGGGTCCACCAATACTCGTGAACCCTGCTCCACGCAACTCAACATACACCCGTAATAAGGGAGATAAAATGTTCCTCTAGGTATCTCCTAGAGTCCTAGACTCATAGTCTCAGTGTGTGACCATTAATTTACTCAGATAGCCTCAGTGTACTCCCAGTGCGTCCATAAAGCGGAAGGGAGTGAGCCAATCAGACCTTGTACAGTTGAGAGAAGCTTTAGCTTCCCGTAAGCAAGAGGGTTTCACTAAGCTGCTCGAGACATGTGGTGTTGTGAGCCGAGGTAGAGGAGAGCTGATGACCCCAACGATCGTCCCGTCGTCAGCTGGGCACCCAGACGGCTAGATTCCCTCAAGAGATCCTTTGATACCCCGCTAAACAGTGACGGGCCTACACTGATCGGTCCAATGGCGACAATCGCCACCCTCAATCATCAACTGCAGTCTCAAACGGCAGTCAATCTCTCGCGGTCATCACTCTCGCAGTCAAACTCCGGTCAAGTGGGTCCTGACGGAAACCTTGTTATACTGCAATAGTGCAACACAGGTGACTAGGCCACATGACTATTTCTGTGGACGAACGCGCAGGGATGTCCTGTAGGTCCAATCGCTTTCACGTGACTGAGGACCAGCCAGGGTCGCGTCTCTCCAAGGCGCTAGATTAGGCCTACGTGACATATTTTCCGCCTAACTAATAACTCCTTGGGACACCCGTGACATTATTCAGACTGATAAACGATCTACAATAATTTCAAATTCAATAATAGTCCCTTAACTTCATGAATCGCATCATTATTAATTCGGCAAATTACATTTAATATCATATAGGCCTAGTTCCACAAACTCTCGCTATGTGCAGGGAGCGCTCTCTTCCCTCCGACGACCTTGAACGCTCAGTATCGCCAATGGCGGGGCATTCGAAATTACTCTGAAATTTCTGAATATTACATATATATATATATATATATATATATATATATATATATATATATATATATATATATATATATATATATATATATATATATATATGTGTATATATATATATATGTATATATATGTATATGTATATATATATATGTATATATGTATATATATGTATATATATATGTATATATGTATATGTATATGTATATATATATATATATATATATGTATATATATATATATATATGTATATATATATGTATATATGTATATATATATGTATATATATATATATTATATATATATATATACACACAGTCAAAATATTCTTAAGTGTAGGAATTTGCAAATTCCTACACTTAAGAATTTTGACTCTCCCCTATCGTTATGAATTTGTCCCGTTAGTTCGGTCCCTCAAGCTACTAAATATTAATGTTGTTTTCAAGTATGACTCAACCATTACCAATATGTTAATAAGAAATAGCCCAAGTTTGAATGTACAGTAAATGGAAGTGTTTATTGTATTCCGTGAAGCAAATGTAATTGTAATTATATAGGACAGACAGGAAAAACACTGAAGCTCAGAATCAAACAACATAAGTACAATATCAGAACAGCATCTGAAAGCAGTGCCTAGTTCGTTCATGTTAGGAATAATAATCATCCCATTGCTTGGGAAAAAAGCTTAGAAGTATTTAAATCATCTTGTGTCACAGAAAGAATTCTGGTTGAAGCTAGTTTAATTAAGGAATCAAAATCAATAAACCTTAGTGATGGTCAGTAGGGTGTGTCATAGGAGGGAAGATCAGCTAAAACTGATGGCCCATCACTTTTTTGGCAGATTTTAGTGTATATAAACAGAAAATAATTTCAGTTTCAATATTTTGCAACCTTTTGCTAGGTAAATTTTAGCGTGAAATTTATCGAAAATCTAACGTACAGCTGCATTAGTGCATTACAATTAAATAGTGAACATTGCTTTCTGACTTCATTCTCCTTTAACAACCCAACTAACAATATTTTTTTCTGTTTCAGATTCTGATGCATTTTATAAGTTGATAATATTTGGAGATGGCCGTAAATAGACGAGGAACCAAAAATCCAGTTATCTCAGCTCACTATCTTGGGTCTGGGGAGAGCTCCTGAAGTCGGAGTTGCCCACATTGAGAGATGCTTTGAGATACGGTGTTTTAATCAGGCAAATCAGTGAAAAGAACCAAAGAACTTACAAACAAAGACATTGCCAGTGATATGACCAGCTGTCTTGGCACAGTACACTCTGGCTAACGCTCAGTTCAAGCCTCCAGTCATAACAAGTCAGAAGAAGATTAGTGAGAGACTGCTAGCTAGTTGGGAAAAGGCAAGAGATATCTCTCTTGGGAGAGGAAAACTTGCAGTTAAGGACAGCTTTGCCAAGCAACTGGACCAGTTATTTGAAATAATTACTTGCAAGTGCCCAATTGTTCTCTGTCCTGAGTTTGGATGCGATCGTGACTGTAAATCCGAGGCCCACATCTCCTGTATTTGCAAGAGTGAACTGAAGATTCCTGTGATCGAACTGGCATTTGTCAAAGCACAGAGAGAGAAGACTGGCAGTATAGGGGCTCTCATGATTTCTAGCCAAGATATTCTGGAGTCCAAGAGACAGGAGGCTGCCTCAGAGAGACAGAAGAGGAGAAGAGTTGCCGAGGAAAAAGACTTGAGAAGGCCCAGGGTGAGGTAAAAAAGGCCGATGATTGGAGTCAAGCTGATTCAGAGTTTAATGACTTCCCCATGGCTGATCCGAGTGCTGACCAGGAGAATGGTGACTTTGTCCCTAACCCAGAAAATAATGATCCCAAACCTTCCAGGCATAAGATTCGAAATAGGAAAGATATCCCGAGCATAGCTCTGGCCAGCATGCGACACCACACTGGTCTCAGAAAAACTGCAGAGATAGCAACAGCTGCCTGGATTGACGGTGGTTTGATAACACCTGATGATGTTCACCTGGTGATAGGACTGGCACAAAGGAGAGCTCAGAGAAACTTGTCAGTAACCTAGAAGAGGAGTTTGATAAGGGGATAAGAGAAATGGAATCAATTGTTTGTTCTTGATGGGAGAAGGGATGACACTAAAGTGTTCATGAAAGTTGAGATTCTGGACAGTTGTTCCCTGCCATGGTGAAGGAGGAACACTACTCCTGCTGCAGTGAACCAGGAGGGCGTATTTGTGGCATTTCACTCCAGGAGAAAGATGACATCAGGAAACCAGCTGAGAGGCAGGCAGAAAGAGCTGTGAACTGGCTCAGAGAGAGGAACGTAGACCAGACCCCTGTGCAGGCCATTGGAGGACAGCACCAACACGAACACAGGGTGGCAAGGGGGGGTCATACAGTGGATAGAGCGGAAGATTGGGAGGAAGTTGGTCTGGATTGTTTGTGACCTCCACACCAACGAGTTGCCACTCAGGCATCTGATCCAGGAGCTGGATGGCAAGACTCTTTCAAACAACAGATGGTCTGGTCCTCTTGGCAAGATGCTGGACTCTGCCACTGAGTTAGAAATAAATCCGAGCTTTGAAAAATCACAGTTGGCCCTCCACTCGTTGAGCTTGCACATACTGTCATTGACGACCTGAGTACTGACCAGTACTATGGTTACATGATTTGCAGTGCCATCAAAACTGGGGTCATGCCTGATAGACTTGCTTACCTGCAGATAGGTCCAGTCTCACATTCTAGGTGGCTCACAACGGCTCTTAGGTTCTGCAGAATTTGGGTCGCTCATCATAAACTGAAAGGGAACCAGCTTCACAACCTGAGACTTATTGTCCAATTCATCGTGAGTGTCTACTTGCCAAATTGGTTCAACACCAAGGTCAAGTCATGTTCTCCGAAGGTCCGAGGCATGTTCTCTTCCAGCTTGAGCTCCTGAGGAGTCAGCCAAGGAAGGTTGTTCAGATTGTGGAGCAGACTGTGAGGAGATCTTCCTGGTATGCTCATCCCGAGGCAGTTCTGCAGACAATGCTCTGCAGCAAGGATGAGGAGGAGAGAAGAGTGGCAGTCAAAAAGATCTTGGATATGAGACTTATGTGAGGATCTGGGCATGACGAATCAGTTGGTGACGATTCCTTCAGGGTCAGGAAGACTCCTGAAGTCAATCTAGGTGCCAAGACCCTCACTGATCTCATAGATCTGGATAACATCCAGGCTGGCAGTGAGCCCCCTCTTACCTGCAGCCTCACCAATGTTCAAGTCAGAGCTTTCCTGAACAACCCCATGCATGTTCCTGCCTGGCCCTCGCACACCCAGAGTATAGAGCGCGCAAGTGAGCGAGGCCAGCAGTCACGCAGGCTACCAGGAGAGGAGGGAAGGCTACATCCCGAGCCAGGTGGTCAGCAGGGGAGGTGATGAGAGAAACAGAAGTAAGAAAGACATACCTTCTATGGTGCAAGCAACACCCGGCCGTAGTAGTAAAACCGGTTTTTGTATTTGATGATTTTGAGCTAAAGGAATATTAAATTTACTAAATGTGTCAAGATCATTCGTTTCACTATTCTGGATCATTTTCATCCTAATAAATTAACCTGATACATTTACTTTACTTTAAATAAGCTATTTAGTGGTGTTGGTAAAAGGGTGGGAATACTGAATTTTATTAAGATTTCAAGTTAAAATTTACCTAGCAAAAAATAAAAACTTTTCAAATCTGAAGATATCACATGATTCTGCACATAGAACTACATCATTAATAACATGGGCCGATTTTTCAAACTCAAAAAAAAAAATTCGCCTCCGTATGACACACCCTACTGCTATATGGCAGTGAGACATGGGTCACATACAGGAGGCAACTCAATTCACTTGAAAACTTTCTCCAACGTAGTCTACGTACCATCCTCCGAGTTCGCTGGAAAGACAAGAGAAAAATGCCAATATTCTCTCTGACATCAACTGAAGGAGCATCGAGGCTGCCATTATCCTTGAACAACTACGCTGGGCTGGCCATGCTACTTGCATGGACGACAATAGACTGCCAAAGCTTCTACTTTACAGTCACCTAAAGAATCGTAAACGTAACGCTGGAGGGCAACTGAAACCATATAAGGATAGTATTAAGACACACCTGAAAAAGTGCCAAATCAACCCCTGTACGTGGGAGACGATATCTCCACACCGTAACGCTTGGAGGATCACCACACAAGAAGGTGTCGATACTTTCGAGTTAGCCCGCCTGCATACCGAGGCAGACAAGCGCCAACGCTCCCTTCCTTTAAATCATCTCTTAAATAATATCTAATGTCTAAGTATTAATATTTCTTGTAATACCTACTATATTTACAGTACCTGCTTTTATTGTACCATCAAAACCGTTTTATCGGAAATTATCATGTAAATAGATAAGAAATTACCATTGCAATAAATATAATTGCCAATTAGACATAATCCTGACAGCTCTGTCCTCTTGTTCAACCTTAATACTGTACAACCCATGTTGTACTGCTCCCCCATTATACTTATGTTTTTCAATTCCATTGTAATTTATGTATATACATATAATATAAATACAAAAAATAAACTAAAAAATAAAATAATAAATAAATAATATAAATAACTATTGAAGTGATAACCGTGGTAACATATGAGATGTTCTTATTACCACCATGCTATTGTACTATTCCAGATGTGACTAAATGGTGCATAATACTTCCTTGAGAGAATTGTATAATATATATCAGGTGCCTAAAAGAGAGCTCACGTTCTCAACTGGCTCATCCATGTTAATATTGTTATTATTATCCACCCTGTATCTGTGTTTTTCTGGCAATCTAAACTGTATCAATTCAATTCAACGCCGGTAAGGCGCTATTGTCGCCCCTCCTACACTAGATGTAGATCTCCACATGTGCCACATCTGTGAACGACCCTGTCGGTTCCGTATCAGCCTCTTTATTCACCTAAGAACTCAACAACGTACGTGACACCCTTTAAAAGCTCATATCATTGTATCAGAGCTAGATGATCGCCATACTCGATTCCCAGTGACAGCAAAGTAGTAGTAGTAGTGTGTAATAATAATAATAATAATAATAATAATAATAATAATAATAATAATAATAATAATAATAATAATAATAATAATAATAATAATAATAATAATAATAATAATAATAATAATAATAATAATAATAATAATAATAATAATAATAATAATAATAATAATAATAATAATAATAATAGTAATAATAATTAACGATTTATTGAAAGAGCGTGGCAACCAAAAGGCTGAAAATATACAGTTACATAATTGAGGAATGGGTTACTTTATTGACAAATAATATACATGTATCATAGGTGATGCAAATATGATGAATAATAACTAGGTGGGAGAAGGTTATACTACAGGGAATTTCAGTATAGTGACAGTGCAAAATGGTAAGATTGGTCAGGAACGAATACATTGGTTGATTACAAGTTGTTGATAATTTTTACAATGGTTGGGACTGGGGTGTTTTTGTAGCGATCAGTACGTGCTCGTGTGGGCTGGATGCGATTGTGGTGTCGAACAGCAATTTGGGGACGAGGGATCTCGGGTGGAAGTAGGAGCCTGTGTCGTATTTTTTATATTTTATTTTGAGTGTGTGAGTGTTTGTGATTGCGATAGTATTTATGTTTTAACGTCACTGTCGGCATCTACCATTTGTTTTCTTCAAAGTGTCAAGATTTTCAATCTTTATTTCCAGTTTTATTAGAGAGGCGGCGATGGTAGTGACGTCCCTGGTGTTGTTGGTGGCTGCTGGGGTGTGTGTGGGAGTCGTTCTGTTACCAACGCCTGATGGTAAGTAAACAAAACCACATGATACTGACACCATTACTTCCAGATGTCCTTTCTAGAAGAAGCCCTGTAGCCTTTGTCTCCTGCTCCTGGTTTACCACTGACAATCGGTTTATGGGCGTGTCGGTGGTGGAGGATATTGTTATGCACTTTTTTTTTTAATCTCTGTGTCTGTGCACCTCAATTTCCCATGTTTCATCTAAATTATTCTCAAAACTTCTCATTGTATTTGAATTAATTGTGTGTGAGGTAAAGCAGTCTAATTAATTATATAACTACTACCAAAAATCTGGTATTTAATCGGACCCTTTCTTTAAAAAATCGGATTAGTATTTCCTCTGGTTGATGATCCTTTTCACAGTAGAAATATATCCTCACATTAATCACCATCCTTAACTCCGCAAAACAACTTACCGATTTCAACATAATTAGCATCGCGATTTCTTCTATAAACTCGGGTGGATAAATTTAGCTTCTTTAATCTATCTATTCATAAGTCAACTCCTTCAGTGTTGGTACTAGAATGGTTACTCATCACTGTAGTCTCAATATAATTTACTGTGCTAAGTATGGACACTACAACCACCATAATCTTATTCAGGTTGTGGTTTGACTAGCACTGCAAACAAAAACCTAAATACCCTTTATTTCATGATATGTAAATGTTCTTCCTATAAGCCCCACATTCCAATTTGCTTTAATCATTTATTCTGCAAGAATCTAGAGAGTCGGAGGAACTCAGTTTACAGTCGATTATCATTCTCATATCTCTTTCTACATAAACGATTTACATTTTTTTAATTTCTCATCTTCATAAATATACATTCATTTAAAAAATATATGAACCACTTTTCCGATATTTGTTTTCAATTCATTAGTCTTATGTATAGTTATCATTCTTTATTTTTATATTCCTTGGTTATCTGCTCAAAAATACCTGCTGCTGCACCTCTACTTACGAAAACCCCTGGTTAGTTATGTTTAGGAGACCCTTAGCCTCAAAGAAGAAAATAACGATCGTTCGATATTATGTATGCAAATGGCGTTACTCAATTAATAACACACCGAGGAAAATCACGAGCATTGCAAGTCGACAACACAAGACGGGAAATAGAAAGGGTAAATAACTATGAAGGAAAATGGAAAATCAAAACCAGTATTCCCAAATTCACATTGATACACATATGTTGAAGAGAAATCTATCCATTAGTAATCAATAATACCTTCTTGGACTACGAAGGTAGAGGCGCCCTTCTGGACCTGAATATATCCATGACAGGCTACTCACATCATGTCCACACCAGGAAGGAAAAGGCAAAAAGAAAGCTGGAAAAATATACCTCCTTTATGCGCTTTCTGAGAAAATGAAACTTTGCCTGGTTATATCACTTATCATACCGACATTAACTTACCCAGCAGTACCTCTTCATACTATGAGCACCACCCAATTATTAAAATTACAGGTGGTCCAAAACGAAGCCCTCAGATTCGTCACAGGTGAAAAATACCCCTTCACCAGAACCACAGCCGAGATACGACATAGAGAGCCTGAGAATAAGACCCATCAACCAGCATCTCCACACCTTGGTCACGATGACCTACTACAAAGACTCCCACCAGACAATGACAACAACCATAGATGGCTCCCAAAAAGTTACCAAACTTCAAGAAGTCCATTACCATCCCTGATCTATACAGCCAGGCAAAAGACAACTTCCCCTACCAGCATCTGCCAGTAAGGTTGGCAGAATATGAAACATGACTTGGCTTGTTTGGGGATTACTAGCCACTTTGCCTTTCGGCTATTTCAGTTGGAGCTGTTGTCTTCTTTCTTTGTTCTTTGTTACGAACCCCTCCACCCAGCACTACGAACCACGCCATCTATTGTCCTGATCTACCTACCCAGCACCACGAGCAACGCCATCTAGGGACGAGACACGAGTATGACTCGTCTTAGTTAACACTCCGGGGTTTCCCTTCTCCATATCCTGGTTGTTGCGTCACTTCCTCCAAGTCTTCTTTGTGAGCTCCAATTCGAGGAGAGAGGACTTGGCTCTGGGAAGTGACCACAGGATCACCTATCCTCTAAACCTACGGCGCAGTGACTACCTACCGTCTTCTACAATACTCAGCCTTACTCGTCAGCCATCTCAGCTCCTCACTTAAGTATTTGTAATCTTGTATTGCCTCCCCCACGTCCACCTTGCTTCACGATTGTTTTATGTTTTGTTAATATGTATATACTGTTAATGTTTAGGTTTAGTTTGGTTAAGGGTAATTTATAAGCTGAATATTTTGTTAAGGGATTTATGGTACTTTATTATACACAACGAAAACTCTCATCCTTTGTCTACCCTTTTATAGTCCGATTGTCTTTGTTTTTTTTTGTTGTTACCTGTTGGGATCTGGGTAGACGTATAACTATATTCTAAATCCCCAACTCGTAACAAT
>NW_024746039.1:0-15874 GCF_018991925.1 Homarus americanus
TATAAACACACTTAACATTAATAAACACACTTAACATTAATAAACACACTTAACACTTATAAACACACTTAACACTTATAAACACACCTAACACCTATAAACACACTTAACATTAATAAACACACTTAACACTTATAAACACACTTAACACTTATAAACACACCTAACACCTATAAACACACTTAACATTAATAAACACACTTAACACTTATAAACACACTTAACACTTATAAACACACCTAACACCTATAAACACACTTAACATTAATAAACACACTTAACACTTATAAACACACTTAACACTTATAAACACACTTAACATTAATAAACACACTTAACACTTATAAACACACTTAACACTTATAAACACACTAAACACTTATAAACACACTTAACACTTATAAACACACCTAACACCTATAAACACACTTAACACTTATAAACACACTTAACACTTATAAACACACTTAACACTTATAAACACACCTAACACTTATAAACACACCTAACACCTATAAACACACTCAACATTAATAAACAAACATAGCACTTACAACACACTTAACACAACACCTTTACACTCCCACATCAACATTACTTTCCATCTCTAAGTAAATAAGTCTCGGTATATTTCTGTAATAACACCCTCAACTTAATCACCTTTTCTCTATGGTTTTCAGTAATCTTTCTTAATGTTGGACTGAGACTGTTACTGACGTCTCAAAGTTTAACCCGAGGAAACATCTAGTTTTTCTTTTACACGTGAGAGGAAACTTGTAATTTAATTCACTCTGAGATGCTTTTGTTTACAGCGTTTGTTTACAGCTACGATAAAGGCGCCTGGGTTTAATTCTGGTTGTGTGGGGGGGAGGAGGGGGGGGGTGTGTTGGTGTGTGTGGAGGTGTAGGTATCTATCTATCTATCTATCTATCGGGAACATCACTCCATCTCCACTCACTACAGTAACACAGATGGCAAATCACGTGAAGATTAGACACCCCAGCTTAACTCGCCTTATGATTAAACACCGTAACGCTAATCTAACCTAACGATAACCTAACTTAACGCTAACCTAACCTAATGCTAACCTAACGCTAACTCTCTCTATTTCTCTTTAGGCGGTCTCTCTCTCTATCTCTCTCTCTCTCTCTCTCTCTCTCTCTCTCTCTCTCTCTCTCTCTCTCTCTCTCTTTCATCTTATATTTCTTCGTTCCTCTTCGTCTCTTTTTATATGGTTCTTTCCCAAGTATTTTTACTGTCTTCTCTCTGTCTTTCTACCCCTCTCTGTATGTCTGTCTCTCTGTCTTTATTTGTCTGTCTGTCTCTCTCGGACTGTCTATATCTGTCCCTCCCTCCTGTCTCACTCCCTGCTCCCTCCTTCCCCACCCACCCACTCCCTCCCTCCCTCCCTCACTCTCCCTCATAACCTCATTAACGAGAGACTTCCTAGTTATTTCCCCCCATATTAACATACGTCACATAAATTCTCTGCCTATTTAAAGAGTCATTTGCCATGGCTTTGATGTGCAGGTCGAGGCAGGACGAGGATGGTCGAGGCCTGTAGGAGTCTACCACCTCGGGGCCTGCAGGAGATGAAGACTCCCTCATGACCAAGTCTTTGATCCTCTTAGTAAGGGGATTTTTCGTGTGTCCATTCAACTCAAAGTTGGATTCACTGTTAAGGGAAAATGTTAAGTGACCTGAGATCCGAGATTTGAGAAACGAGACCCGAGACCTAAGACCTGAGACCTAACACCCGAGAGCAAAGACCCGAGACCTCATTATAAAAAAACGAGACTCGAGACCCACAATCCAAGACACAAGACCTATAAGACCCCAGGAATAAAATTCGTAAACTTTTCTTCAGTCGTCCACCCAAAAAAAAAAACAAAAAAATTATTTTACTAAACCTTGAACAAGTAAATATAAATTTTGCTCCAAGAAAACAAAGGAAAACAAAAACAACACAATATATTCCATGTACGCAAAGTTATAATACCTTTTGATGATGCTTCGTGTTTAAGTAAGAATTATTATTATTTTTTTAATATTTTGACAACATTTTTACTTTGATATATTCACAAAAGCTTTTGGTAAATCGTTGGTCTAATTTGTTGTTTTAATATATAATCTAATTCACGTTATAGAGCACCACACATATAAATACCTGTGTTTTAATTAGTAGTGGAGCATATATACCTGTGTTTTAATTAGTAGTGGATCATATATACCTGTGTTTTAATTAGTAGAGGATCATATATACCTGTGTTTTAATTAGTAGAGGCTCATATATACCTGTGTTTTAATTAGTAGAGGATCATATATACCTGTGTTTTAATTAGTAGAGGCTCATATATACCTGTGTTTTAATTAGTAGTGGATCATATATACCTGTGTTTTGATTAGTAGAGGCTCATATATACCTGTGTTTTAATTAGTAGTGGATCATATATACCTGTGTTTTAATTAGTAGTGGCTCATATATACCTGTGTTTTAATTAGTAGTGGATCATATATACCTGTGTTTTAATTAGTAGTGGATCATATATACCTGTGTTTTAATTAGTAGAGGCTCATATATACCTGTGTTTTAATTAGTAGTGGATCATATATACCTGTGTTTTAATTAGTAGTGGCTCATATATACCTGTGTTTTAATTAGTTGTGGATCATATATACCTGTGTTTTAATTAGTAGTGGATCATATATACCTGTGTTTTAATTAGTTGTGGATCATATATACCTGTGTTTTAATTAGTAGTGGATCATATATACCTGTGTTTTAATTAGTTGTGGATCATATATACCTGTGTTTTAATTAGTAGTGGATCATATATACCTGTGTTTTAATTAGTAGAGGCTCATATATACCTGTGTTTTAATTAGTTGTGGATCATATATACCTGTGTTTTAATTAGTTGTGGATCATATATACCTGTGTTTTAATTAGTAGTGGATCATATATACCTGTGTTTTAATTAGTTGTGGATCATATATACCTGTTTTAATTAGTAGTGGATCATATATACCTGTGTTTTAATTAGTAGAGGCTCATATATACCTGTGTTTTAATTAGTTGTGGATCATATATACCTGTGTTTTAATTAGTAGTGGATCATATATACCTGTGTTTTAATTAGTAGTGGATCATATATACCTATGTTTTAATTAGTAGAGGATCATATATACCTGTGTTTTAATTAGTAGTGGATCATATATACCTGTGTTTTAATTAGTAGAGGATCATATATACCTGTGTTTTAATTAGTAGTGGATCATATATACCTGTGTTTTAATTAGTAGAGGATCATATATACCTGTGTTTTAATTAGTAGTGGATCATATATACCTGTGTTTTAATTAGTAGAGGATCATATATACCTGTGTTTTAATTAAGGTATATACATCTTCGACCAAAGGGGAAATCTGTCTAAAAAAAAACACACACACAAAAAACAGTGAATATTTTTCCTGTTTTGTTGTGAATCCATCAGTTGTTTTCCTCCCAACTGCTGCTTGACGCTCATCATGTCAGACCTAATTCTCTCCTTCGCTCTACATACATACATACATACATACATACATACATACATACATACATACATACATATTTTCCTCAGTGCTTACTTAACATTCATAGTTCCAAAGCTCCCTTATGCTTCCCCTGCCTCTTTGATCATCACCATGACTTCATCTGCACCATTCTCGACACCGGCCCCTGCTTCCACCCGAGATCCCTCGTCCGCGAATTGCTGTTCGACACCACAACCGCATCCAGTCTATTGTCGTCGTCATCATCATCATCATCATCATCATTATTACTTTAGTAAATATTGCAAACAAGTATTTTGAACACCATTAAACTTATGTTCATTTCTGGTGATACACAATACAGTGGAACCTCCATTTAACGGACTATATGAAGAATAAAGTCCGTTAAATCGAGGTTCAGGTAGATATGAAATGTTCATTTAACGGATTTTTTGGGGGAGGTAATTCCGTTAAATCGAACCTCCATTAGATGTGAAATATCTATTTAAAAGACTTCATTGAGGGGAAAGTCCGTTTAATCGAGGTCCCATTAGATACGAAACCTCCATATAACGGACTATAAACATCAGATCGAGGTCCATTACAAAGATATTTCATCGTATTTTTGTTTTGGTCAGAAGGGGAGAAGAGGGTTTAGCCACGGCGTCCCCAGGCAATTCTCAGGCCACCAGACATAATTCACTGGTGCAGGGCCACAAAACTTACCTTTTCACCAACATTTTCACCAACCTTTCACCTAATAGAAATCAAGGGGTAATATCACCTCTTCGAAAGTAATGACTAATTGACCCTTTTCAGGTAAACATCATGTCAGGTATAGAATTTTGGCAGAATTGGTTAAAAAATCGTAAGAGGTGGAAATTTTATGTTTTCATTGAGGCTACACTAACTTACTTTTATTAGCTTGTCGCGAGAGCCATACATAGCCAGTGTCAGAGTTATTATACCTGTACTACACCTGACTGGAACGCTTATAGGCTGCAACACATTCGGAAAAAAAAGGTTCCAACAATGCTTTGAACAGATAACAAAAGAAACAAAAAACACACGTAATAAATAACAAAAGAAGAGCGCCATTACAGTATGAAACAAAAACATACGTAACAAATAACTTCACAACAGCTGCTAACGAAGACAAACAATTTACAGGAAGTCCATAAATTAACTAACCAATTTGATATTTAACCTTAAAACATATTAAAGATGAAATACATTGGTTAGGTTAGGTTAGGTTTAGACAATTTATGAATACTGTATTGCTGTATTTCGATAACAATAACAGATATACCGTAAAATTTATTCATTTATAGATGATAAATTCTTGTTTATTTGTATATTTTCCCCGTTAAATACATACATAAGTCTCTATATTATGTTGAAATTAATGATTCGTGATAAAAAACACCAAACTCTCTATGAATGATAAATGAATAATTCTACACAACGAGTCAATGATTTACAATTACGTTTCCAACTATTCAGAAAAATTTGTCTCTCTTACATGGAGCAGCCGCCCCCCCTCCCCTTCCTATTTACATACCCATCTTCACAAAATTTTACAGGTAATTAGTGTAAATTCTGCTTAATGAGAGACGCGCCGGGTATAATTAGCCACGAGGAAACGTACAAGCACTTAAAACTTAATTCAAAATTAAGTGAGAGACCCACTTATACCAGAGGCACTTACTGTGTGAGTGTACAGTTAACAGCCAGGGTTTAATGTGAAGAGGAAAATGTGGAGGTGGTGTTTTAAGTGTGGTGTGACTTTTGTTGTGGCTGGAGGACACACACACACACACACACACACACACACACACACACACTCACTCTAGGGGGGGCATCTCAGGATGTTACTCAGGTGTTTATCAGCATGACATCACTGTGTGGAAGGCCAGGTAGAGTGTGGAGATGGCCAGGAAGATTGTGCAGATGGCCAGGAAGATTTTGTAGATGGCCAGGTTGACTGTGTACATGACCAGGCAGACTGTGTAGATGGCCAGGCAGACTGCGCACATGGCCAGATAGAATGTGTACATGACCAGGGTGACTGTGTACATGACCAGGGAGACTGTGTACATGGCCAGGAAGACTGTGTACATGACTAGGTAGACTGTGTACATGACCAGGTAGACTGTGTACATGACCAGGCAGACTGTGTACATGACCAGGCAGACTGTATACAATTGGCAAAGTCATCATACTCAAGGGGTTAAATCATCATACTCAAGGGGTTAAGCCACAATCCTCGAGGGGTTAAATCATTATCCTCAAGGGATTAACCCATCGCACTCACGGGTTTAAAATCAACTTAACAAACGCTTGAAATCTCAACCAAAAATACAAGCACCAACGAAAATGAGTCATTAAAAATAAATCCTAATTTCCTTTTTAAACAAGACACGATCACGAATTCCTACCTAACCCCCACCACACACCCCAACAAAAAAGTAAACAAAAAAGGTAAAAAAAATCAAATATCGAATGCTTATCAATATCAAACTCCATAACACTTTGTAGATCCTGTAAGCGTTTGCCAATAACACGACGCCACTTAGAGTAAAACAAAATGGACCAGAATTCAATGACACAATGAGAGCTGCCAATAATAATCTGAGCCTCAGCATTTATGACGATCGAGATAAAGAGAGAGAATTAAGTCAGCATTTTGTGGATATTTGGTGGATTAAGTCATCATTTTGTGGATATTAGGAGGATTAAGTCAGCATTTTGTGGATATTGGGTGGATTAAGTCAGCATTTTGTGGATATTGGGTGGATTAAGTCAGCATTTTGTGGATATTGGGTGGATTAAGTCAGCATTTTGTGGATATTGAGTGGATTAAGCCAGCATTTTGTGGATATTGAGTGGATTAAGCCAGCATTTTGTGGATATTGAGTGGATTAAGCCAGCATTTTGTGGAGATTGAGTGGATTAAGCCAGCATTTTGTGGACATTGAGTGGATTAAGTCAGCATTTTGTGGATATTGAGTGGATTATAATGATTTTATAAGTGTGTGTTTAACCTTTTAAGTATTAAAGTGTGAAATGAGGAGGGTTTTTATTAAGCGCATAATGTAAAATTTATGTATTACGTGTATAAGTAGTGAAAAGCGTATTAAGTGTTAAGTAATAGGGTGTGTATTACGTGTATAAGTAGTGAAAAGTGTATTAACTGTTAAGTAATAGGGTGTGTATTACGTGTATAAGTAGTGAAAAGTGTATTAAATGTTAAGTAATAGGGTGTGTATTACGTGTATAAGTAGTGAAAAGTGTATTAAGTGTTAAGTAATAGGGTGTGTATTACGTGTATAAGTAGTGAAAAGTGTATTAAGTGTTAAGTAATAGGGTGTGTATTACGTGTATAAGTAGTGAAAAGTGTATTAAGTGTTAAGTAATAGGGTGTGTATTACGTGTATAAGTAGTGAAAAGTGTATTAAGTGTTAAGTAATAGGGTGTGTATTACGTGTATAAGTAGTGAAAAGTGATTAAGTGTTTAAGTGTTAAGTAATAGGGTGTGTATTACGTGTATAAGTAGTGAAAAGTGTATTAAATGTTAAGTAATAGGGTGTGTATTACGTGTATAAGTAGTGAAAAGTGTATTAAGTGTTAAGTAATAGGGTGTGTATTACGTGTATAAGTAGTGAAAAGTGTATTAAATGTTAAGTAATAGGGTGTGTATTACGTGTATAAGTAGTGAAAAGCGTATTAAGTGTTAAGTAATAGGGTGTGTATTACGTGTATAAGTAGTGAAAAGCGTATTAAGTGTTAAGTAATAGGGTGTGTATTACGTGTATAAGTAGTGAAAAGTGTATTAAGTGTTAAGTAATAGGGTGTGTATTACGTGTATAAGTAGTGAAAAGTGTATTAAGTGTTAAGTAATAGGGTGTGTATTACGTGTATAAGTAGTGAAAAGTGTATTAAGTGTTAAGTAATAGGTGTGTGTATTACGTGTATAAGTAGTGAAAAGTGTATTAAGTGTTAAGTAATAGGGTGTGTATTACGTGTATAAGTAGTGAAAAGTGTATTAAGTGTTAAGTAATAGGGTGTGTATTACGTGTATAAGTAGTGAAAAGTGTATTAAGTGTTAAGTAATAGGTGTGTGTATTACGTGTATAAGTAGTGAAAAGTGTATTAAGTGTTAAGTAATAGGGTGTGTATGAACCTGTTACATAAATAAAAGTATATTTAAACTTAAGTGTAGTGCATATACGTACTTATGAACTCACTTAAAAACATACTTTCAAAGCTATCATAACACATCAGGTTAATAGACACTTACAAATAAAATTTTCCTTGTAAAAAGTTATTTGTCGTTCCAGTTAAATTATTCAAAGGTTACTGAACGGAATCCAATGACGGTGTATCTGCAGGGTGTTCTGTAGTAGATAAGGAGCCGTAACTTACACTCTGGAACCTAACTTAACCTAACCTAACTTCAGAAAAATTATACAAACAGAAAAATGTCCGTCAAATCACCACCTAATCACCACCAAAACAACGGTAAATCACCACCAAATCACTAAATCGACGCCAAATCACCACTAAAACGACGGTAAATCACCACCATATCGACGCTAAAAAAAACCCATCAAAACTACTGTACATCATCACTAAATCAACGCCAAATAAAAACACCCCAAACAAATGATAATAATTCCCCATGTGATTCAACAGATAATAAGACTCCCAGGTTCTGTTGTAAATAAAGGAAATCTAAACAGAACCTTAACACAAAGGTACAGATATTGGAAGCCACAGTCAATAAAGATGTCAGCCAACTTACCAATATAATCCATTAATTTTAAAGGAGGAACGAGACTCGATTCCTCATAATGTCAGTATTGTGTTTTGCATCTACCAGGGTGTGTCAGAAACGTATACACAGTGTCTTATAGATTCTGGTGGTGTTTGAGTGAATATTGGCATTAAAAGAGCAACATCTCTTCAGTAGTGTGAGGTCTGCCATAGGTGAGGACAAGGTTGCCACGATCAACCACGAAAATGTGACGGGTTGTGTGTGTCGATATTTTTGAGAAAGATACACAGCCTTGATTTATGTCAACATTAATCACAACAAAAATAACGACGACTAAAACAACAACAACAGCAGCTACAACAACAACAACTACAACAAAAACATAAGAGTATATTAAGCTGAACAAACACACACACACACCATCTTGAGTTATTTAATGAGAGAGACACGTGGACTATAACAAGTTAATAAAGAGAATTTGCATCGTGTTGAAAAAAATTGTCATCGAGTTATTTTGAGTCATTTCCTTTGAGCAAATCGTCACCCGGTTATAATAACAGGCAGCATTCTGTACACATTTTGGTGAAAGAAAAACAAACTGAGGAATATATATCTCTCTCACTGTCGCTATTTTTATTTTTTAGGGGAGCATAAACAACAAGCTTAAAGATGCAAACAAAACAATATCTTTAAACAACAGATTTAAAGGTGTAAACAAAATATATCCCACATAAACAACAAACTCAAGGGTGTAAACAAAGAAATAGCTTACTTAAACAACACACTCAAGGGTGTAAACAAAACAATAGCTTTAAACAACATATTCAAAGGTGTAAACAATATATATCTCATGTAAACCAAAAATTAAGAGTGTAAACAAAATGTATCCCAAGTTGACAACACACTAACAACACTGACAACACACTAACAACACTGACAACACACTAACAACACACGACTCCAATGTAATAAAACAAACACCAAAAAGACCTATTAAAATCCCAAACAGAGAATCTAATTTAGCTTTTGTCAATATCCAACTGTAGTGAACATCCAACAGAGCATCGTGTGACTATCGGCCGGTCGAGCGAACATGGTAGGTGTATGAGGAGGCCTGGTGGTGTGTGTGCGTGGTAGATGTTCCTCAATTTCATATGGTCAGTCACCTGTTAGGTCATTTACAAAGCCAATGTCATCAAGGAAATATCTCAACTGCACCAGAAAATATATTAATATAGATTCTTTAATTAGTCCGTTGGGTATTGTCAATGGGAACTGTACAATTGTGTTTTTTATCTGAGCTATAATGCACTTAAAACGTGGCACCGTCTTTGTCAGAGTACATGAGAAATCGTCTTACACTGCCAACTTGTTGCAACTCTTCAACTAACGCAGAGAAACACTCACAGAGGCGTGTAGATCCGAAAGTCAACAAGACACGAAAGGTTATGTCACTTGTTTTTTGATACACAATCACCGAATTACATCAGAACTGTTATTTTTTTTCTTCTTGAAAGTATCTTTGGCTGACAAATCATTAATTAGTTCCAAGGATTCTAGCTGTACCTCCTTGAAATTCGGGATCATCACAAGATTCCCGTGTTCCACTGCTATTTCTGAAGAGTTATAGTTTGGCAAGGAAAGCTAAGATAATAATTCGTATGAGTAATCATGCTTGAATCTTTCCCTTGTATCATGTGGAGCTCACAGAACACCTGAAGAAGGTCCACAATATACGACAGTCGTACTTCAGTATTAAATGTAGCCAGCAAATCCATTTTCTCTTGTATTTCGAGGAAATTCTTCACTTGGTTGAGAATGGTGAGAAACTTTCCACCAAACAGCCACTTTACTTCTGTGTGGGCAAGAACAGTGTTTTATGCATGAAGACCATGTCGGCACACAGTTGACAAGTTTGACAATATGGTTTAACAAATATTTCAACTCGACGATGAATGAAACAGTGAACACCGGTGGCGTTTGGTGCTTTTTCTTTGACACGAGTTTGTAAACCAGATTTTGAACCAAGCCAGGCTGGAGGTGCATCGGTTGTGACGCTAACAAGATTACTCAAACTACACTCTTAATAAATGGAGACATAATATCCATCACATCGGCCGAGGTTTTAAAATTCTGATACAGACGAATTTCTCTTTTATGCTGCCGATCAAAATATATCAACATCAAGACAACAACTGGGTATGAGATGTTTCATCAAGTTGTATCGTAAGAAGAAGAAGAAAATAGCTCCTTTCATCTCTTGTACAAATTGACTCTTCAAATCATGAGAGATATCAACCATTCTAGACTGGACTGTGTTGTTCGAAAAAATACTTCACTCAATTTCGTGTATCATCGTAACAAAGCGCACACTGTTCGGGGTACATAACAGATTCAGCTCCTCAACGATTGTGTGTGGCCTTTCCTTCAAGTTACCAAGTAAGGAACCTTGTATGGAGCTGCTACTAAGTTCTTATTGGGGGAGTAGTCCAGCAGTGTCCGGCAGCTGTACATAAGATACCTACAGTCGTTTCCATCTCACCAGTGTTTGTTAAAGGTAATAATGTGTAGTTATTGGTGTCTGGCCATGGACACTTACTCTATTTGATAAAGCTGCAGCAGACAGTTTTAACCAGACACTTGATAGTCTCATTATCCTTTGTCAGATACTCCACCTAGGACATCTGACAGGCTACCAGACTCCCGATCCCCTCCTATACCTTTTGACTGACTATCACATCTACTTGTTTATCATCTACTAATTAACCTATTATAAGTAACATGAAGAAGTAAAATACACCTGCAGCTACCGGTAACGTGCGCCCCTGAGGTATTGTATTGTGAAAAAAAAATCATTGTCTGCTTGATTGAATTTTTCCTGAAATCTGAGGCCCCTTGATTATCCCACCACTTTGAGAGCCGCTGTGGTTGAGGAAATAATGTGAGGAGGAGTTACATGAGTGCTCCACCCCCCTCTCCTCCCCTCCCCCTTCACCAGTTCACTACAACATGACAGGTGACAGTAATGAGAAAGGTGACAGGTCTCTCCCCTCCCCTTAACACCCATTGTTGACGGAAATTGTCCCTCTCAACCTGTCATCCTCCTGCTGTCTAACACGGCTCTCCACTCTGGCCTCCTCCATCTCACTTCATCTATGTCGTGACTAGTGATTGTGTGTCCCAACCCTACCTAACCTTACCTCTCTCCACCCTCCAATTTACTCATATTTTATCGATTTAAATTATATAGAAACGAATCGAGGTCAAGGACACTGAATGGAAAAAAAATACCCTGCTGTTCACTGTTGACCCCTCGGCCAGGTATACACTAATAACTCTGACCGTTGACCCACTGAGACTAAAGTTGAAATGAAATTCGTCTTCTCTTGGGACGTGATACCAACACCAAGGTCACTGGTTCTTGAAAATACTTAAAGAGTACGTGCTTAAAGACCTGAGTTAATGCATGGACTGGGTTGGACTCAAGAGTACATGCTTAAAACACTTCAGTTGTTTTAATTACAGGAGTACTTATAAACCACATTATAGTAAGGTACACGGGCCTACTGCAGTCACCTGTAATAATGAAGACAAATCACAGGTATACCACGACTAAATTACATGTCGACTAAAGTTTGTGTCAGTTACTTTGAAGAATTTTAAATTACTCCTCAAAGGAACACAAGAGCACTTCATATCTTGAGGGTTTTTTCCGCCTTTGATACTCACATACGAGCATAGAACCATCACATTATAAAGATCTACGCCCCAAAAAATTCTTGAAAAATACTCCGAAACCTTATTATTATTATTATTATTATTATTTTTTTTTTTTTATTATTATTATTATTATTATTATTATTATTATTATTATTATTATTATTATTATTAATATTATTATTATTATTATTATTATTATTATTATTATTATTATTATTATTATTATTATTATTATTATTATTATTATTATTATTTTTTTTTTTTTATTATTATTATCTAGAGTGATTACTTTCCATTATCATGACACTCACACTCAATCACTCAATCGCACTCACTCACTCACTCACTCACCCGGGACGTCAGATCTGTAGACACCCTTACCAGACCTGACAAATGCCTCTACCTTCAAGTTGTCTCATAGGGCCTGTACTTCCATTACCTCCCACTGGCCTCCTTCAGCCACCTCTCACCGGGCCAATTTCAGCCACCTCCCTCAAGCCACCTCCTACCACCACCACCCCTTGGCCACCTCCTACCACCACCCCTTGGCCACCTCTCACCACCTCCCTCGGGCCACCTCCTACCACCACCCCTTGGCCACCTCTCACCACCTCCCTCGGGCCACCTCTCACCACCTTGCCCGGACCACCTCCCATCACCTCAAGTCGTTCCATCTCGTCTGTGGTCATCGCCTAAGTCGTCTGGTCTTGTTTTGGTCTTGTTTTGGTCTTGTTTTGGTCTTGTTTAGGTCTTGTTTAGGTCTCCTTGTCAGTCACGTCCACCTTAGAATAGTTTTGAGGAGTCTCCCCTTATCTGGGGTCATTATTATGTTTCTGTAGCATAGGTGGGGCATCTCTATATCTGTCTAAATGTTTGTCTGTTTGCCTCTGTCTCTCTGTTTCTCTGTCTGTCTGTCTGTTTACCTCTGTCTGCCTATCTGTCTTTCTCTGTCTCGGTTGGTCTTTGCCTCTCTCTGTCTATCTCTGTGCCTTTCTCTGTCTCTTTCCCTGTCTCAATCCGGCTGAATATTCTATATAACTTACACCCCAACGCTAACTACGACCCTTCAAAATACACGACCTTCCCTGAAACACTACTCACGACCTATCTCACTACTACGTTAATACGACCTGACTGTACTAACAACAATGACGACCAGTTAATTATAAAAAAAGGTCAACAAAAGAGTGACTATAACTGACTGACTGGAAGATATATCTAACTCACTAATGATTGGGCTTGACATGTTAATTGATCCATGGTAATTGTTTATTTAACTGGTTGACTGGTTGACTGACGTGGTACAGGTTAATTAAGTGATCGTTAGCATACCTTTGTCCGGATGATTGATTGGCCAATTAACCAACTGGAGAGGCTGACTGGATATTCATTCATTTTCACACCTTTAATTATCAATACGTTAATAATTTCCTTTTCACAGCTTGATAACTGACAGTGTCATAGACTATCTCCACTAGTAGACTATCTCCACTAATAGACTATCTCCACTAGTAGACTATCTCCACTAATAGACTACCTCCACTAGTAGACTATCTCCACTAATAGACTATCTCCACTAGTAGACTATCTCCACTAATAGGCTATCTCCGCTAGTAGACTATCTCCACTAATAGACTATCTCCACTAGTAGACTATCTCCACGAATAGACTATCTCCGCTAGTAGACTATCTCCACTAATAGACTATCTCCGCTAGTAGACTATCTCCCAGACTATCTCCACTAGTAGACTCTCTCCCAGACTATCTCCACTAGTAGACTATCTCCACTAATAGACTATCTCCGCTAGTAGACTATCTCCCATACTATCTCCACTAGTAGACTATCTCCACTAGTAGACTATCTCCCAGACTATCTCCACTAGTAGAATATCTCCCAGACTATCTCCACTAGTAGACTATCTCCCAGACTATCTCCACTAATAGACTATCTCCGCTAGTAGACTATCTCCCAGACTATCTCCGCTAGTAGACTATCTCCCAGACTATCTCCGCTAGTAGACTATCTCCCAGACTATCTCCGCTAGTAGACTATCTCCCAGACTATCTCCGCTAGTAGACTATCTCCCAGACTATCATCACTAGTAGACTATTAACACTAACCACCACCACCACCACTAATATATCTTTCTCATTTTTTCTTTAATAATATTCTAAGTGTAAATAAAGTGTTGAGAATATAAGACATACACTCTGCCACTGTGTGTGTGTGTGTGTGTGTTATACTTAAGGCTATGGTGTTTTATTTACCTTATAGAAATTTTGTGTTTTTTTTGTGTTTGGATGAAGACTTAAAGAGTGTTTGGTTGTGTGAGTGGGTTTGTTTTGTCACACACACACACACACACACACACAGAGGGTCTGAAGGCTAACGTCAATCGTGTTAAGTAAGGAGATATTTGGCACCACAGAGGCCGCTGATGACCCACACGAGGTAAACAAAACACTTGAGAGACAAACAGACAGAAACAAAGCAGATGCAGAGAGAGAGAGAGAGAGAGAGAGAGAGAGAGATTTGCTCACACTCAATGAACTTAATGACATATAAACTGAGACAACAATAGGAAGATGAGGGAGGGAGGAAACTGGCTGACTGGTTGGCTGGCTCTCTAACTGGCTGGCGAACTGGTAAGCTGGCTGACTAATCTATAGACATAAAACCTTACAACAAATAAAATCCTTAAATTTTGACCTGTGTAAGAAAATCCTAAAATTCCAGGCCGGATTTACTGGAAAGAATCATCACTACAAAAAACCTAACCTAGAGTGACGTGGTTATAAGTGAGGTCTTTTATAACTTGTTTCTGGCCAACTTTGTGTTTACTGATCAAATCAAGATGAAGTTTACAATCGTAACTTGGTTTGGTCAGGTCAGGGGTTAGTTCTTGCATGTTTGAGGTCAGATCGGGAAGAAATGCGTGGAGCTAAGGAAGGAAGGAAGGAAGGAAGGGAGGAAGGAAGATGTGTAGGTGGTGGTGTGTAGGTGGTGGTGGTGTGTAGGTGGTGTGTAGGTGGTGGTGGTGTGTAGGTGGTGTGTAGGTGATGGTAGTAATGTGTTGGTGGTGGTGTGTGTAGGTGGCAGCGAAGGTCAGCTAGGGTGAGGGTCGGCAGGGTAAAATTTGTCTGCATGGCTAAAACTTTTCTTCGGGGTCTGGAGGTCAGCAAACACCGCCGTGACATTGTCTGAAGTGTGTGTGTGTGTGTGTGTGTGTGGGTGTGTGTGTGTGTGTGTGTGTGTGTGCGTGTGTGTGTGGGTGTGATTAGCAAATGACGCCATCTTCCCAAACGGGCTAATTTCCATCGAAATTCAATATCTGAGGAATTATGCTAACTAGGAAGATGTTTATGGTGCCAAACATTATGTTTTCGGGGTCACGTATTCTAGCTAAGATGTTTTCAGATCATTTGAACAAATAATAAAACCAATTTTAAAATAATAGACCAAAACAACCGATTTAAACGCAAAATATTTTATATTACACAATTTTCTGGTTAAACTAAGTCCAATCTCAGGTCAGGTCCCAGGTTTGTCAGGCGAGTTAGTCTTTGTCTGTTACTGGCGTGAGTAAATTGTATAAACCAAATTTAATTCCTCTCTCTTTTAGATAAATACAGACACAGCGTAATGGCGGCACAAGTTGATGTTTCCAGCGTCGAGTGGAGGACTCTGACACCAACAATTGTCACCAGCAGTTTCTCTAGACTTTAATAAATCACAAACACTGTTTTCTATCTGTTGTAAACTACGGTGTATAATAGGGTGGCAATTTTTAATAAAAAGACTGACCCCGACCCATCCGAGCAAAGACTTCGCTCACTTCCTTTGAA